>NW_025953564.1:7785-561427 GCF_022495145.1 Xylaria bambusicola
GCCACAGGGGCTAAGCTTTCCCACATTACCGCTGTTGACCACTATAGTTCACTAAAATTTAGGGGAGTTAGCGCTACTGTTTGCGTTTGCACCCAAACTGTTTTGCTTTCTCATATACCCACCGACCCCACTTGGCCTGCGCACACGGCTCAGATGGCTCCCGTACAGGTAGTGCCATCCCGAAAAAAGATTTGTATGGGAGAATTGCCAAGGCGGCTCACGAAACCCTCTTTTGAGCGAGTTCTGAGGAGATTAAGGATTTGACTTAGAGAAAATCAGACCTCATTTTTCCCATACAAAACAACCACACCCGCTAACCCCACTAACCCTCACCAATACCACCCACCCAACACCCACCACCACTCACCATAACCACTATAACCATCACCTAAACCCCCCAAACCAAAACTTCTATAAGGAGTTTTTTTACAAAGTTTAGCACTATGAAGAGGGTCTCCCTACCAGCGGAGAAGGTCGATCTTACAACCCAGTTTCCTCAATGAGTAATCCTCCTACCATGGTGCACCCGGGCTTAGACGATGCGGAATTCAATTCTCTTTCGGCTGGTATGCGGTGCATGAGTGTACGATGCGATTTGATGAAGTTGTGGTGGTTGCAGAAGTGAGAGTTAAGGTGTGGTGCAGCCCAGGGTGGTCACGTGATCTTGGCCTCCAGGGTAAGCTGCCTTAAATTCTGACTTAGAACAAGAATGCCCGGCTCATCTGACACTGACAACCACCCTCCAGGGTAGCCCTTCCAGGGTAACCCCCCTCAACCTTTATATGCACTTACTATCCCACGGATAAAGGGAATCTAATTACTCACTAACCCGTTACCCATATTGTTTATTCATTAATATACCTACCACTTCACTTCACTCCATTCCTCACTCATTATTGTATTAATTACTACTCCTCTATATTAACATTATGATATATTATTCTATAGTTACTTAAACATATTAATAAAATCTTACTTTAATTTCTAGCTACTATATCATATATCACGGTATAAGTGTTATAAGTATTATAATAACTATACGCTTTATTAACTATAACCTTTTTAATTAAATGCTTTAAAACATATAATAAATAATAATTAATATAATATATATTTCTATTATTAATACCGCTTTTAATAACGTTATTATAAGTAGTGCTAAACCCTTTAAGTATAATTATTTTAATAATTCTAATAATATTTTTTATTAATGCCTTTAAAGTGATTAAAGGTATAACTTGAATAGAAAATACTTATATTAATAAAATATAAATAAATGGAAGGGTAACTTGAATAGTAATATAAGCCATTATTTAAGCTCTGATAATAAGCATTATAAATATTATGTATATATATAACATCAAAGTCAAATGAAAGCGTTTTATTATCTTCCATTTACAATGAACCGCGTTACGTCTTTCATTATATAATATTAAACATTATTTTATCTTTACACACTCCACCATCCAAACTTAACCGATCAACGCTCACGGTACCTCGTTGAAAAGCTTAGAAACTCAGCTATTTGATGCTACTTTCTGGCTGATGATCCGCCGTGGTTCCGTGAAGATACTCCATATCTCTAACCTACTACAGGGTAATCTCTATAGGGTAAGCTGGGCGGCACGTGGGGGGCTATGAGCTGGCACATCTAATTCTATAATATAGTAAAGTATATATAGGGTAGCCTATTCCACGAGCCAGCATACCCGGGAAACGTTAAACCTTAGAGGTTCCAGATAAATCTCCCTCGTAGGCATTACCCTATAGAACCTACCCGGAAGACCATACACAATGTGAAGGTATAGGGTAGGCCCTCCCATACATACCTCCCTACCCTACAGAGCTTACCCTGTACTGCATCACCCGCTCAGTTACAGGGTAGCACTTGTCGCACTTCTATGCAAATCTTGCCCCCCTTAATATACCTTCCCCTACTGCTGTCTGTTCCCCGTAGAAAATTGTTGCCCCCTTAAGAGGGTATTAGCCAACGCGCGGAAAATCAACCCTGCTGCAGAACCTACCCTATACTTCTCTTTGGGGCCCTTCGAGCCTATAAGAGGTATTAACTACTCTCTAAAGCCGGCCCTACAGCAACTGTAAGACCAAGCTTTAGAAGGGTAGCTAGCCCCCTCTATATACCCGCCGACCAAGGGCTAGTTGTTGATACAGCTCAATGGTTTCCTGTACTTCCGAAAAAATAGTCCACGGCGCCTAACCCTGAGGAACATTACCCTAGAGCCTATCATCAGAAACCATCTCTAGGGTAAGCTCTCGCCCTTAGCAAAACCTTACCCACTGAGTCCCCTATACCTGTCAAAGGAAGTCGGGACGCATACAAGGTAAGCAGAAGTGTGTAGTATATTCAGGATAAAGAGAGAAGAACTAAGGACCTAAAGTCCTAGGGGAATCTAATGATACATATAGTCAGAGGCTTGAGTGTACCCTACCCTACCTATTCTAATAACATAAGAGCATTAAGACGCTTTATCTCTTACCGAGTTTACCATGCTCAAAGATCTATAGGCATTTCTTGCCTTGCATAATTTGAGTGTTCTGCTGTCCATCTATGCCGACATTCCGGTGAAAGAGATTGTGGTAGACATTTGCTGCCCCGGTATTATAATATGGGATAGAAAGATAAATGATTCTGTCTTAAGGTGAGCCTCCAAAGTGTTAAGATTATGCCTTAAAACCGATATTTAATAAGTAGCGATTAGAACTAACCTAAACTCTTTAAGGGTCAACAAACTTCTCGAGCAAAATTATTATGAGTTATACTTCCCATTTCATGAGTCATTCAGTGATCTAGTCATGTATGTTAGGAAGACTACTTAAGGAGGATGATGTTATTGCTGTAACTAATTATGTGTTATACTACGGTATCCCAAGGCCCCTGGAGTACATGTATCTCACATATATCACGTACCCTTCCCGTACACGCTTCGAAGGAGATTCTTCCCTTCTTCAAGCTTTAGTCTTGTTGAATACCTATATGTACTATGAGACTAAAAAGACTTATGATATTGTACCTAACCTTTGAGATTCAACCTATCCGTGACTGTCACGGAATTAAAGGAGGCCTAATCTCCGATATACAGCACGGACTAAGGTACAGTGTATTGTGACAGGGCTAGGAATAGGGGCATGAACATTACGGAAGAAAGAGTACGGCGGATGCTTCACTTTGACTTTTTCTCGTTGCTTTCACATATATAAGACATAGATCGCTCCGGCGCGAGCTAGACAGACGCAGACTTAGCAGACAGACCACGACGTACCTTAGAGAATATACATTGCCTTGCCTTCTACACTCATTGCTCAGAGCTTTTCACGTATTATTTTATAATCCCCATTAGGAGGGTGTAGGTTTGTTGGTTTGTTGTTGTTGCCCGTCAGCTGACCCCCAGGTCCCTTCACAGTATATAAGCTAGAAAAGGGAATAAGGGGTAGGATTTAGAAACTCTCCTCCTTGCGCAAAAACAGAATGCTTTCATGAAACTATAGTAGGGCAGTACTGTGACAGTGATAAAAGGGTGTTGCGGTTGGAGTGTCATGTATGAAAGGAAATATTTTCAGTGCGCACGGCTAATCCGTAGTCACGTGGTGATTGCGATAGACGTGGTATGGTGGCCACATGTCAGAAGGGCTGTATAAGGTATAAAGTAAGACTCAGTTGAAATAGTACAGTGTGAATAGTACTGTAGGTGAGGAATCATACTGTATATTGCATTAAGGAACTAACTCTCGGTACTATAGGTTAGGGTGGTACATCTGTTTATATAGTAGAGTGTGTGTGGGTCGAAGTACCAGCCACTAGGATTATCCATCCCTGCCTTCCTAATTCCAATAGACTCTCATTGTGGCACAAGGTCTAAAAGGTCAGAAATCTAAAGGCATTCGGACTTCTCTGACTATATACAATGTATCTTTTTGTTTCCCTGACACCTGTCTCGATCAGGTGTTCAGGGTATAGCTGTATTGATGCTATAGACGAAGATTCTAAGCTAAGGAAGAAAGGAAGGAAAGATGAAACTAGAATATAAGCGTATGTGGAGATATACGCGTATTAACGGCTGTTGTGGGTCACGTGACCTTATTGGTACGGGTCTTATATATCTCCACAGTGTCCCTCTATAGTATGTATAGTGTTCTGGTATAGTATATGTTTGACACGTTCGTCATACTTTCCCTTACTAAAACTAAGACACGGGCGCAGAATGGGTCGAGGAATTATTTGTGGCGTTTAGTTTTAGTTGCGATGCTATTTCGTACGGCAACGTTGTTGTTGGGGTGGTCGGCAGCGAATTCGTCGGCTGCTGCAGCTTTTATCCATTCGCTTAGCCGTTTGGGCAGTCCTGGTATGCTAGGCTATCTTTTATGGAACTTTTATATTTTAACTAGCGAGTTCTTAAAATTCTCTACCGGGTACCAGGTATCGTTAGGGTTGTAACCTTTTTAAGTAACGTAGTATTGTAGCGTTTTATTACGCCTTGTTACTTATAACCTAAACAGCTGCTTAACTTTCTACTCCGGTCCTCCTTTAATATCTTTAGGTTTTAGTGGCGGTTGGGTTTATTGGAGCAGTGGGTTTTCGTTCGCTTTATATAGTCGATCTGTGTAGAAAAGGTTAATTATCTTTATTGACTTTAGGAGGTCTAATATGTAGCTATATCCTTTTTCTTTAAGTATTTTAAAGGGTCCGACCTATTAGGAGTTTAATTGAGTAGTTGGGCTATTAGTTGCAAAGCCTTTCTTCTTTAAGAAGACCTTGTTTCCTATATGGAAGTCCACTGGGCGTTGCTTTTTATTTGCTTATACTTTTTATCTTTTCTACGTGGCCTTCGCTGCTTTGTAAGTTGCTTTCTGTACTTTGTAGGTCTGTTATACCAATTGTTGGGCTAGCCTTTCGGGTGCTGTTTTCTTAATGGTATTTGGTAAGGGTAGCGATAAAGGGTTCCTTACGTTAGTTCCTGTTAGGACCTTCAATGGTGCTATATCGATAGCTAAATGCTAAGAGGCGTTATATATAAAATTTAATATAGGTAGATAAAAGCTTTAATTATCTTAATACTTATTAATATAAAAGTATAATTATTAATTTAACTTTTAATTTATAAACTTTATAGCTTTTTACGTTTAGGGGTAAAGGGCACTCCTATATCGGTATTTAATATGGGTTAATTTATTAATCTTTACTAAAAAGCGTAAAATAAAGGGTCCTGCGTTATTTAAAATCTATACCTTTAAAAAACCTAGGAAACGGTAAGCATACTTATAGTATTAATATACTATATCCTTTATTATATTGTTTTTCTTATTAGGTATTATGATTAATAAGCGGTTAAATTTATTAATAAATGCTTATATATAATTATAGCCGTGCTTGTTTAAGGGTATATCCTTCTTATTAATTATAATATAGCGCCAAACAGTTATAGGGATTAGTAATAGGTATAATAATCCAGGTATCTTATTTTAAGGAATCTTATTCCGCTAATAATTATAATAATTACGAATGTATATTTAAACATCTTATTTTAATAAGAGCTAATAATAATCCTGTTTAATCATTTTAATGTATTTATTTTATCCGGGGTAAGCAGCAATTATTAAATAATAGGCTTCCTTAATTAAGGCTGTTCGGAAATAAACCTTTAGGTTAAAGGTCTGCTTTAAAATAATTAACCAATAGTCTTTACATCCTAAACCTTATTTTTCGTTTTTTCGTTAAATTAAGTCCACCAGGTCGGAACTATATAGTACTATTGCCTCCTCTTCCACAGCAACTACCGGCTTTCCTAAAGCTTTAAATAGGATCAGAGCTATATTATATTCTTTAACCTTACGGGCTTTAATGGTTAACAGATCGACTATCTTATAGAATAGCGCATTTACTATTACGTTCTCTTAGCTGGGCTAATATTAAAAGGTAATATCGAAGTTAAATAAAAAGTTTACCTATCTTATTTATTTTATAAAAAGGACTCTTTTAATAATAAAATATAATAGAGCTTAATAGTTAATAATTATAAAGAACTTTATACTTAATAGCTTTAAGTAATTATACTTTATAGTTTAAATTATAATTAATAGTTCTTTATCCTATATAGGATAAACTTGCTTAATTAATAATATAATCTTTAAAAAGTATCTTATAAGCTTTTAAATGCTATTTTCTTATTGCTACTAAATGGCCCCACCGGTAGCATTTTAGAAGGCGTCGATTTTAATTCTAATAGGTTAATTAAGCTAGAAGAAGGCTAACACTAATACTTCGTAGGCTAGCTTCTTTATTAATTCAAAAGCTCTTTATTATTTACCGCCTATTTTAAATAATATACCCTTTTTAAATAAACGGTTTAAAAGTTTAACTATATCGTTAATATAGTATATAAATATCCAAATAAAGTTATATAGCCCTAAAAACAAACGGATAGCTTAAATATTAGTTAAGTCTTTAAATTTCTAATTAATAATAATATCTATCTTTTTAAGGTTTATTTAGATACCTTATCCAGCTTTTAAGATTATACCTAAATAATCCATAAAGGTTACATTAAAGTAGGATTTTTTTATATCTCCCTAAAGCCTGGTATTATAAAGGCAATATATTACTTCCTTACATTGTTCCTAATGCTCTTTTTTATTATCCGTAAAAATTAAAACATTATTAGCATAAACGTTAATAAAAAGGTCGAATAATTTATATAGCTAAGAATTAATAAAGTTTTACTACCAGGCGGGGCCAATCTTTAATCCGAAGGGTAGAACTAACTATTAAAACACTCCTTATTAGGTCCGGAATGCTATTAAATATTAGGATTTTAAAGCTATCCTTAATCTATAAAAAGTTTTAATAATATTAAACTTAATATAACGTTTAACCCTTTAGCTATTATATATAATACTATTCAGATCTAATGTTAAAATAATATAGTCTTTTAGGTATTTATTTTTCCATTAATAATCAATACAAAACTGTCTTTTGGTTGAATTTAGTTTAAGGGTAAAGAGGATAAGGGAGGCATTTGCTTCTATATAGGGTTCGATAAAGCTATAGGTTAATAATTTATTTATTACTTCTTTTTTTAATGGCAAATATTAAATTAAAGTTTAATATTAAGGGGGGCTATCTAAGGGGTTATTAATAATAGTTTTAAGAATTATATCGTATCCTAATTATAATAAGGGTAACTTATTAACTTCCACTTTTAAAAAAAAACCCTTTTAAATAGGTTAGCTCCTTAAGGATTAAGTAATAAATTAGCTTAATATATTTAAGGTTTTCGTTTTATAGAAAAGGAATATACTTATTATTAAAGGTTTTTTAAGTCTTTTCTAATATTGTTATAGCTACCTTTAAAGCCACTTCAATAAATTCAATAGGTATTAGTTCATTTAAGAGCACCCTTTTTTTCTATTATTTCTATTTAGGGTTTAATTTAATCTTTTTAATAAATTGTTAAATAATCCTTTTATTTTAAGATCGCTTTATCTTTGGGTTCTCCGGTTGGATGTTTTTTCGAAAGCGTGCAGCTGGTTACTTTAAAATAATATATTCCCTTTCTAAAGCGGCATCCTTCCGGTCGGCATCCTATTGGACAGCAGGGTCGATTTATTAATCGTTAGGAGACTTTTGCATGATTTTAATTATAGGTAAGAACAAGGTAAAGGGGAATAAGTCTTTTAACTAATGTAATATTTAACGGGTATAGTTTAAGGTAACTTTATTTTTAGCTAGCTACTTTAAATCAATTATAATATTATATCCAATATTAATAACCTAAAAGGTTTAATCTTTAAACCTTTATCCGTTTACTTTTAAAGTAGTGGTAAAATGTTAATTAACTATACTAATAAGTTATTCTTAATAATTATTTAATTATTATAGTTGCTTTAAAGTAATTAACCTAGCTTTTAATTAACGGTTAATACAGCAAGCTAATTTATAATTAATTATTAAATATATTTAAGCTTTAATATTATATAATATAATAGCTTTTATTTTAAAATTATTTATTTATATTTAAACAGGGTATATAAATTAAATAATATTTCGATTACTTTTTATATAGGTTAAGAATAGTTTATAAATTATTAAAAAGTCTTTTAACAGTTTGGCTAATTTTCCGATTTAGATTTAATAAAAGAGAAGTTAGTAAACTTTTCTTCACTTTCCTTGTTTTATACTTAAACTACATTCCTACTTTTTCCGAGGTAATCTATAATGTGGTATCCTATTTTACTATAGCTAAAGTAAATATTGTTTTCCTAATAGGTTTTCTTCTCTTTCTTTAAAAGCTTTATCCCTTTAGGCTTTATTATAATGCTCCCCTTATTTACGTTCCTTTTATTATTAAAGTTACGATTAGCAACGTTAACGGCTTATCTTTTCTTTTAGCAATTATAATAGTAATTATAGTTATATATTACCTTTGCTACCTTATTGTAGAAGCGTTTATATAGCATTAATGGATTAATACTAACTTCGAATACCTTGGTTCCAAGGTTGAGGTTAATATATTTCTATAAGAATTAAAACCATTTAAACTTAAGCAACTTTGACTTTAATATTAGGTTATTAAATCGAAAAATAAATTAATAAATATTAAAACCCAGCTTAAAGTAAAACTTATCTAGGGTATTTCATACCTGGGTAGTTTAGTTCGGGTTATAATAAGCTATTTCTAATATTTATACCATTTTGGCTAAACTGCTATACGGTTGGGTAATGGAACGAAAGCAAATTTTAACCGCTTTTTCAGCATCCTTCTTTAAAAAGGATATAATATAACGCATCCAGCTCTTCTTAATATAATATATTATTACATCTTTTTTAAGTTTATTAGTTAACTTTTCTAATTAGTTATTAAATAAGTCTTTATCTCCTAAAAAGGTGCCTGGATTAGCTTTATAGGTTTTAGCCTTTTCTATATATTCTAGGTTTAGGCTAATAGGGTTGCCCACTGGGCTAATTATTTCGAAGATAGCCTATACTACTATGCTAATTAGCTTAAAGTTGATTCCGTTGAAGGTACTTTTAATTATGCTTTCTTATAGTACCGGGGTTAAGCTACCTTTTTCCATTTAGGCTTAAAAAGCGGTAATTTATTTTTATAGCTATTGGATTAGGATAGCTTAATTAATAATGTTTATTTTGTTTATTAATTGGGGTAATTTTATTAATCCTTCGTTTGAATTAAGGTCTAATGGTAGAAGCGTTATATTTTCCGGTTTGGGGTTTAAGAAGTTCTAAAAGCTATTTTTAGATTTAATGTTAATTTCTTCTTCCTTAATAAAAAGGATAGGGTTCTAGGTCGATTATTTATTAATTGCAGAAACGTTAAGTATAATATATAATAATAGTTGTTAAAATCGTTTTAAGTTATTTATTTTAATTAAGGTTTTCTTAATTCTAAGGGGTATAGGGTTTAATTCTATCGGTTGGGTTTATTATAAGGTTATATTCGTTTATTATTAAGTATAGAACATAATAATAAAGGGGGAAAGGTTTAATTTATAAATTATAAATAACAGCAATTAAATATAGGTAATATATTTATATAACGCTTATTAATAAAAAGGAAAAGCTTAAAATAATATTTTAATTAGGTATTTAGGGCATAGCTATATTAATACTATAGACGAAGATTTTAAGCTAAGGAAAAAAGGAAGGAAAAATAAAACTAGAATACAAGCGTGCGTGGAGATATACACGTACTAACGGCTATTGTAGGTCATGTGACCTTATTGGCACGGGTCTCGCATATCTCCACAATGTCCCTCCACAGTGCGCACAGTGTTCCGGCACAGTATATGTCTGACACGTTCGTCACAACACCGCCGCAACTCTATATGTGGGACCTGAGTTGAACCTGCCCGCCTGCCTGCCTTATTGTAGGCCTCCTCATGCAAGTGCCCTTCTCATGACTCTGGATCAGTCAATAAATTCAGGATTTCTTACCAAGGGTCACGTAGCCTGCCTATTGGTTAGTAGTGGCTCGTGTTGAAAGTGTAGGTGGTAAAGGAGTCACTTCATGTATACGGTACGGGTCAAGGGTCACGAAGGCACCGTTCATGTATATAAGACAGTCTTCCCACCTCACTCACATCAAGTAGTTCAGTTGAATGTAACCCTCATATACCTTCCATTTCAGTAGCTCGAAATATTCTATGACAATGACGTAATCATAATATGTACTCGATCATTCATTAAATACATACCTTGTAATCCTCAAAGGGGTGTATACCTAACCTATACATAGAGACCGGGGTTATCTCAACCCCTGGATACATCGTAATACCCTGTAGTACAAGTCGAGAACAAGTGGCGATGCACCTTCTCCAAGGACACACGTAATATGGCACCGTATCTGTGGCCACGCAAAGGTACTGGTAAGCAGTTAGGAGGTTGCACTTCTATACGGAATCGGTCATGTACCTACCCTTTCCAAAGGCCACAGATGTACAGATGTAAGCTGTTCGAAGAAATAGAGGTTCCAGAAGCAATCGCACTGGGTTAAGTGCATGGATATTCATCGATGTGCCTAGAAACCCGATGTGCTCGTGATATTTTGACGCTGTCCTTAATAAGTGATACTCATCTATTCACCGCTCAGATATAGTTGGATAACGACATGCAGATATCTTCTTGGCTGTAAGGTGAAAGACGATACTGCTTGAGCGAGTGTCAGCTATACTGCTTAAATCCTGTTAATCATCATAACATTTATACTACATATACCGATACCCTTGCTTTTTTTAACCTGCCGCAGTTCAATACAACTCGAGCCCAATAACCGGAAAGCCAGTACCTGAGACTGAACAAGATGGCTTTCATGGCCAATGCAAAGCCAGCTGGTAAGGTGATGCGTCGATTGTTCTGTATGAGAATCTTGCTGATCAGATATCTTGGTTGAGTAACTACAGCTAATGGCTCAGCTAATGATACCCTTACTCACCACCATGACAACAGCATCTGCTATAATGCTCCACTGCTCCATGGAACCACCAAGTTCGAGCCATCATCAGAAGTGAGGAACATTATGGTCACGGGGGGTGCCGGTTTCATGTGAGTTAAATCGTACGCTTGTTCTACTCGCTCAAAGTCAGAACCTCTCACATACATTCGTGCAGCGCAGGATGGCTTGTCCGTCATTTGACTATTACCTACCCACACGCCTACCATATCGTATCCTTCGACAGCCTGGAGTACTGCTCGTCATTGAACAACACCAGGATGCTCAACCATAAGAAGAACTTCACATTCTACCACGGAGATATTACAAACCCAAAAGAGGTCCTCGAATGCATGAAACGGTACAATATTGACACAGTCTTCCATTTTGCAGCCCAGTCACATGTGGACTTAAGCTTCGACAACTCGTATAATTTCACTTACACCAATGTGTATGGTATACATGTCATGCTTGAAAATGCCAAAAAGGTGAGAATCAAGCGGTTTATCCATATATCAACAGACGAAGTCTACGGCGAGGTGAACGATAGTGACGATGACCTATTGGAAACAAGCTTATTAGCACCGACCAACCCTTATGCTGCAAGTAAAGCTGCGGCTGAAATGTTGGTCCATTCATACGCCAAAAGCTTCAAGCTCCCAGTTATTGTTGTGCGGAGTAATAACGTATATGGACCGCATCAATTCCCCGAAAGTAAGCACATCCATATATCCCAATACAGGACTGCTTGTCAACACAGAAGCAGAAATTATCCCCAAATTCTCTCTGCTTTTGCAACGAGGCAGACCGATGGTCTTGCATGGCGATGAAAGCCACAAGAGACGTTATCTGTTCGCGGCAGACGCCGTTGATGCCTTTGATACCATCCTCCACAGAGGGGAGGTTGGTCAGGTGTACAACGTTGGCTCATACGACGAGATTTCAAATATAAAACTCTGCACCCTGCTTCTTGAAGCAATGCACATCCCTTTCAAGACCCAGGGTGAGCTTGACAAGTGGGTGACGCACACTCACGATAGACCATTTAACGATCAACGGTACGCAGTGGACGACTCAAAGCTTCGGCAGTTAGGATGGGTTCAAAAGACGTCGATTCAAAAAGGGTTAACGATCACACTAAACTGGTACAGCCAATTCGGCGAGAACTGGTGGGGCAATATCAGTAACATACTAAGTCCTTACCCGACTATTGACAGATCATGTGAGGAGACATAATCGTTGCGAACTAATGAAGGATAAGAGAATTAATTTGGATTGTTAGGTATGTAGATAGCTGTTCAGCTTTATTGAAGGAAATACAATGATTTTCATTCGGGTTATGTCAGTTGTGTGTTGGAGGCAGGGTGATGTTGCGGCGAGTCACAGCCTGTGACGAAAGTGTACTGTGTTGAGCACAGTACACACTGTGTAGATGGTACGGTATAGTGGGGAGAGAACGCATGGACCTCTATCGATAATATCACGTGACTCATAACGGGCATTTCTCTTATGTATATCCACACACGTGTCACGACGGGCGCAATGTATAGTGTCATCGGTGAATATTGGAAACACACTATTAATTATATGGTGACGAAGTAAAGGATGACGTGCCAGGTCATAACCTTCGTCAACTAGGCTATATACGCTACAGTAGGCTGAATAGGCTTCCGGAGGTCCGGAGGGCCGAAGGGCTAGGCTACTGACTAAGCTACTGAATAAAGCTACCACTCGTAGGAGCCATGACTACACGCCTATATTACCTATCCCCTTAACTTCCAGCTCAACTCCGTGACAGTTTTAATCGGGTCTTAAGTATCATTTAACTTTGCTAACAGATCTACATGTAAAAACTTAATGTGACGAACGTGTCAGACGTGTACTGTACCGGAACACTATACGCACTGTGGAGGGATACTGTACATATACACGAGACCCTGTATCGATAAGATTACGTGACCTACAACGGGTGTTCGCCCGCGTATATCTCTGCGCACGCCTGTATTCTAGTTTCACCTTTCCTTCCTTTCTTCTTTAGCTTAGAATCTTCGTCTATAGCCTCAATACAGCTATGCCCTGAACCTACGATCGTGACACTTAAAACCCCTTAGCTTTTGCCGATGATCTATCATTTAGTGTACCGATAGTTATTTTCGATACTAAAGCTACTATAGTACATATGTAATATGTCTTAATTGGCTATGTCGGATTTTAGTAGGTTGCGGAGTTGAGCTGGAAGTTAATGGGATACATGGCTCCCGGTCTCGCCCCAGGTTAATCACGCGACTTCGTTACATGACAGTATACTACGTATAAACCAAAGTTGCCCCACTAGACACTCGTTCTGAAAGACTAGTGATCAATTGACTACTCTGTTGAGCCCTCTACTACCCATTTGACTGTGACTAGTTTTCTATTCGCTCTGGGACACCCATTCCTAACAGTGCCTGAGTTTTAACACTCGATCAACACTATTTTTCAAAATATAATACACACAGATCCACCCTGCATTCTATTTTAATAAAGAGTAACGGTGTTTGGTGATGTAAACTTGAACCAATGAAACGATTTTACTAATTAATACACACGAGTCTCCGCGTCTAGCTTGTTTGACGCCCCAGTAAACTATCCTCATTATACCTTGGTCCCATATCGCACCGCCCATCATGGAGCCTCTCAACCGAAACTTTCAGAGTACGCCAGCCGAGCAGCAGCGTATGCTCCCTAAGGATGACTTTGACGCCCCTTTGCTACAACACTATAGGAGACGCTCGCGGGCGAACAGAATTGAGCCCCCCTTCCTATGGGTTGAGTACGGGACATTCGCCTTGCTCGGTATGGCGATGCTATGGTCTTGGTACGTATTATAGGCACACGCTTGCTTCGTGACCTATGCCATTAACAAAGGCTACGGTACAGGAACATGTTTCTGGCCGCATCGCCGTATTTTCAGGATCGCTTCCGGTCGAGCAAATGGGTCTCTGAAAACTCACAATCGGCCATCATAGCCGTCTCGACATTTACGAATCTAAGCGCTATGATTATTCTAACTAATACGCAGAGCACAGGAAACTATTCTTCTAGGGTCTACTCGGGACTATATGTCAATTTCTTTATATTCGCCCTCTTGACCGCATCTACAACAGTCTTCCGGGACGTCTCGCCGAGCCAGTACCTAAGCTTCATTCTGGCCATGGCTGTCAGTTCTTCCTGGGCTTCTTGCTTGATGCAAAACGGTGCCTTCGCTCTTGCGGCGAGCTTTGGTCGACCAGAGTATATTCAGGCTATTATGGCCGGCCAGGGTGTGGCGGGTGTACTTCCGGCCGCCGCTCAGATTTTCTCGGTTCTCGTAACGCCCTCAGGGGAAACAATCTCTGATGGAGCACAGTTTTTGACTTTCGATGCGGAGATTTCGGCCTTTATCTACTTCCTGACTGCCGTGGTCGTTTTTTGCCTCGTGCTGCTAGCCTTCGTCCTGCTGCAGAGGGAACACAGCCGGCGAGCCGGGCACCAAGCAGCATCTACAGCTGGCCAACCTGACGGTGAGACTTTCGCTCACAGGCTGATTGACCAGATAAATGTTCTTAAAAAGCTATATTGGTGCTCTGCCGCCATTTTTACATGCTTCGTCATCGCCATGTTCTTCCCTGTTCTGACACCCAAAGTTCTATCTGTGACACCGCCGTCTGAGGCGAACCCGCTTCTGACTCCCGCAACGTTCATTCCACTAGCTCTACTGTTCTGGAATCTGGGGGACCTTGTCGGAAGGGCGAGCGCACTGTCACTGCCGTTCCATGGCCCTCAGGCTCTGCTCTTCGCCCTGAGCGTTGCCAGGGTCCTGTTCCTGCCGCTGTACACGCTATGTAACATTCATGGCAGGGGCGCAATCATTCCCAGCGATCTATTCTACTTACTCCTTGTCCAGTTCCCATACGGACTGACAAACGGATGGCTTGCGAGTAATTGTATAATGACCGCCTGTGAGAGGGTCGACACAGACAAGAGAGAACTTGCTGGAGGGTTAATGGTCTTGTGTCTCATGTGTGGGCTCACAGTCGGGAGTCTTTTGAGTTTTACTGTGGCAGGGATTTGATCAGGGTGTGCAGTTTTGTATGAATGAACACGTATTTACAGGCATGTGGCTTGCATGTATAGGATTCTGACTATGAAGGTTTTTTTCACACGACTTCCGTTGGACAGGAACTAGAGAATCCAGGCAATTCTTTATCAATTTATGAGAGACTGATCTTGAGAATTGCGTAAATGGGGGTAGTGGTGGGTCTTTATATATTATTTTCTGTGTTTAGTAATTAAGTGTATGCTAGCCTCAGCCCACTGGTTTAGGACCCATCTCCAAGTTCCTCCCCCCTCGGAGCCAGCATTAAGCTATGCTCATAATCCCTCCTACTTCTCATTCTGGAGCGTAGCATGCTAGAGGAAATCAACAAGGAAACCGACCAAACGGCCGCTACGATGCCTAAGAGTAAAGTTATATTCGATACCGATCCAGGTATGACCCTCCCCTCTCAAAGCACGATGACAAGTCTAACGCCCACACAGGTGTCGATGATACGCTTGCTATGCTGCTAGCTTTGGCTGCCTCCCCCAAAGAAATGCAACTTGTCTTGATCTCGGTCACTTACGGGAACGTACCTCTCAAGAGCTGCCTGAAGAATGTTCTTTCTATATTCCATGTCCTGGACAAAGAGCTATCATGGCGCAAAGCTCAAGGCAAGCCTGAGGGGTTCGCCGCACTCAAGGCATACAAGCCTATCATTGCCGTGGGGGCCGAGCATAGTTTGGAAGAGGAATATCTGAGAGAGGATGGCTTCCGTAAGTTACACGTGCTGAGGTTCATGGTGAACAAGACGACTAACCCGACTACTGGAGATGGGGTGGATGGATTGCATGGTGTTCACGAGACCGTACGTAGGCAATGCACTCCTCGGAATGCCTTGGCTGATTTCGGATTCTAGCACCCCCACCTCAGCCCAGAGGAGACATGGTTATCGCTTTTCGAGGATGGAGTGCCCACTCCCCATGAAGCTCCCTCTTACTACAAGTACTTTACACCCTCGAAGGTGCCAGCACACAAGGAGATCCTCCGGGTCTTAGCGGAAGAGCCCGAGAACACCATCTCCATATGCGCTATAGGTCCCATGACCAACCTCGCCATGGCTGCTGCAGAGGATCCAGAGACTTTCTTGCGCGCCAAGGAGGTGTGCGTCATGGGCGGCGCAGTCGAGGTTCCCGGTAATATCACGCCTTTTGCGGAGTTCAACACGTATGCAGATGCTATTGCTACTGCCCGGGTCTTGGCCTTGACTTCGGCCTTACCGTCCTCGACGATGCCAGTCATCCCTCAGACCACACTCGCACCATACCCGGAGAAGCTGTCGAAACGTCTGAAGCTGAAATTATTCCCCTTGGACATCACAACACCCCATCTCTTGGGCAGAGGCTTCTTCTACGATACAATCGCTGTTGCTGGGACAGAGAGCCCACTTGCTATATGGATCACTCATATTGTTGGCAGTGTCTACAGACGTATGGAACGCATTCGAGGCAACATCCCGGAGCCCGCGCTCCCCTTGCACGATCCACTTGTCATCTGGTATTTGCTCAGTCACGAAGATACGGCTTGGCAGTTAGCCAGAAATGCCCCGGAAGACATCCGTGTGGAAACCTCGGGCCACTGGACTCATGGGATGCATGTCGTAGATAAGCGTGGACGCCCCCGAGCACAGGAGGCCACATCTGACACTATTATCGGCGGCACTGCGTCAGACGAGATTCCTGATGACGACACGGTATGGCTGAGTGAGAAGAGGGGTAACAGGGTCGATAGAGTAGTTGGCAGTCCCGGTTTCGAGAAGTTTGCTGGTGAGCTAATGCGCCGCATATTCACCTAAAGGTGTAGTAAGTCGCAAACGAACTTACCTAGCAGGATAGGTACACTAAGGTCGTATACTTCTTACGGTCTCGGGAAACAACCGTCCGTGATATTGGGTGTATAATCGCCTGTGCCTCTTACGTACAAAGTGATCTATCCTTGTTGAATGTGCAGATCCTAGGTTAGGAAAGCAAGTCTCAAGATGTGCAAAATTGGGCAAGTACCTAACTGCAACTTTTGCCGATCCCCTACAACAACGTGTCAGATTAATCGAGCCAGTCGCCAGTTAATTTAGGGTGCGTATTGTTGTTTAGTAGGGCGTTGTGTAGTACTTTATATGGTGGATCCCTGGCGTTGGAGCTAACCTAGCTCACGCCCAACGTGGGGTTATCCATTACATAGACCCCTACATGTCAACTAATCAATCCGGGGAAGTATCCAATGGTGTAGCATAGTCTAAAACGTCCTTATGAAGTACTCCGTACCTAGGTAGTAATGACAGGTGCTCGCCTCTAAGTACTTAAATAGAGATACCCACTACCGGTACATCTCCCATGCATCTAAAGTACACGATGTACTGGTACATTGTGGCGACTCCTATCGAGCTGTAGACGCTTTTAAGATTGCCACCGCAAGTCGAAATTCTATTACCTAAGGACAATGTTAAGTCGGCACTTTCCGGAGGATTGTAGAGATGTGGGCTAAATACATAGACAATGGGGGCAGATGTATTTAGAGTAAGCAAGCTAGAACCTATAGCCCACGCACTGTACGTTTTTTGGGATAAATACCTCTCTGCAGTTACTTAGCTTAGATCTTCTCATCCAGCACCAGAACTCCCACCAACCCAACCTTGTAATCATGACCGTTTCTCACAGCTCTCAACTTTTGATTTTGCACCCTGCAGTTGAAATCAGCTCTCCAACGATTAGCAGCCATAATACGATCGTATGATATGATCGTATGCCCTTGCCATTACAACCATCTCCATAAGTGTCATCGCAGGCAGTATCGTATCAGACATTCATTTTGACAACCTGACCTTGGGACCAGGTCGCACATCCGCTTCCAATACAACCCTCGTTTTCTCAGGTTAGGGATCTTGTAGGTATTCCTTCTATTCACTACCTTACATCTACACGCGTCGGTTGTTAACCACACTCGTGTCCCATCCTAAAACCATTCCACCATCTAACCTGATAATACTAATACTTCACTAAGTGACCATGATTGCCACCCAAATCTCCGATATCTCCGAACCTCCCGTGCCACACAGCTCTGTTTCGGCAGATCTGTCGGCCAACCAGGCTGGTGAATCTTTGGCGGTGCCGCTCAATGAGACCGGAACCCCCAGCACTCGGACCAAGCTGCGATTATACGGTATCCTAGCTTCGCTCTATGTGTGTTGTGTTCAATCATTCTGGCTTTGCGTAATACACTGTAGCTAACAAGCAACCCATCCTAGCTTGCCCTATTCTTAGCTGCGCTTGATACAACCGTTGTCGCGCAGTCGATTCCAACGATATGCAATGAGCTGCACTCAGCGGCGGGCTATGTATGGATTGGCGGAGCCTATCTACTCGCAAACGCCGCCACAGGCCCAATCTGGTCCAAATTCAGTGACATTTGGGGCCGCAAGCCGATCTTCTTGGCAGCTATCGCCTTGTTTATAGGTGCAAGCATCCTCGCAGCACTGAGCAAAGCTATCTTTGAGCTGCTCATAGCTCGAACGGTGCAGGGAGTAGCTGCTGGCGGCATGATTATACTATCGGTTACAATCATCTCCGACATCTTCAGCGTGCGTGAGCGATCATTTTACCTGGGTCTCACAGGCTTCGTGTGGGCTATAGCTGGATCCGCAGGACCACTAATCGGCGGTGCCTTCACAGAATTCGTGAGCTGGCGCTGGTGCTTCTGGATCAACCTCCCTATATGTGGTATCACCTTTGGCCTTGCGCTTCTATTATTAGACGTTAATAATCCGCGCACAAATCTCGTCGAAGGCCTCAAGGCTGTCGATTGGCTTGGGACTGTCCTCATTCTGGCTGTCACGATCCTGACCCTGGTTGGTTTGAACTTCGGCGGGTCAGCATTTCCCTGGAACAGCTCAACAGTCATTACCTTGATCGTGGTCGGGGGAGCAACGACCGGCCTTTTCCTCTTCGTCGAGCATCGCTTAGCCAAGTACCCTCTCATACCGCTAGGTGTGTTTAAAAGCATAAGCAATAACGCTACTTTCATCATAGTCTTTTCGCATGGAGCTGTTCTTGTCGGCACAGATTATTACATGCCCTTGTACCTTCAGAGCGTCCAGCAAGCATCACCCATTCGGAGTGGCGTATTGATGCTACCTTTGATTATAGTAACAGCTGTCGTCGAAATCCTGTCGGGCTGGGCCATTGAACGTACAGGACGCTATATCGAATTCCTCTGGGCCGGATCGATATTTATGACATTGGGCGCCGGGCTATTCATACTCCTAGGAGCTGACACAACCACAGCGATGGTAGTGGGATTAGAAATCATCAGTGCCCTCGGCCGCGCGATGCTTTTCCAAGCGCCAGTGGCGGCTATCCAAAGCGGCGTCAGCCAGGAAGATACTGCAGCAGCCACGGCCACTTTGTTGTTTCTTCGGAGTATTGGCATGTCACTGTCTATTGTAATTGGTGGTGTGGTATTTCAGAACAGCATGAACGCTCGCCACTCGACCCTTGTAATGGCCGGCCTTGACGAGTCCGTCCTGGAGGCTTTGTCGGGTAGTAATGCAGCGGCAAATGTATACATCACACGGACGATACAGGACACTTCGCAGCGACGAGTGATCATAGAGGCCTTCGCCTGGAGTGTGAAAAATATGTTCATCCTGTATACAGCCTTCTCGGCCACTACCGTGGTGGCCAGTGTCTTCGTCAAGCATAATAACTTGGCTACGGAACACAAAGAGACGAAGACTGGGTTGGGGCATTTGAAGATGTCAGAACGCTCTGAATAGTCATTTGAGTGAGAGCTAGGGCAAAATGTAGAAACGCACCAAAGAGTCACCACGACACGAGCTGGGCATCTGGTATATTTAATAGAAGTGTTTTTTACTTTTGCGCAAGCTAGCTTCTTTTCATCCTCTTTTACTCTTTCTCTTGAGTGGTCCACACTAACTACCAGGGGCAGAAATATTGTACTTTTACGTACTGCCTACATCTGCGTCTTCTATCAGGGCCTGGAGGACGGACAACACTACAACACTAGGTACTTGGGCACCTAAAGTTCTACAGTTCATTACAGCGTCAATAGCTAATCAAATTGCAGGTTGTGTGTTGAGAGCACCATGCAAAGGGATTCAAAAACATCCAGATTGACGAGTTTTTTTTTGACACGGAATAAATGACGCGGTTAATCCCGTGCAAGATTAACGACCTTGATATGGGATATTACCCATTTCTCCGCGATATTTTTTCTTTCTTTTAAACAGTCTACATAATGACATTCCTTATTGAATGGGATTGGTACGAATATTCGTACAGAGGAGTGGTAGGACGTATTATTCTCTCTATTCAATACCCTACAACTTCCGAAAGGAAGGAAATGAATGAAATTGTGGGCTACGTAGTAGCCCCTATATAGATCTTGTATGAGGTCCGTGCCCCCTGACCCTTCAGACCTAGGTCCGAAGTATACCCATCCCGTACAGCAGGCGTACGGATTCCGTACGCAATTGCAGCCAATCAACTATTCCAACATTCCTCCTTACTTCACTCCTTCGTTATTTAGAGCCGAATCAAGCCAGAAATTCATAATTACCACGGAAATTTCCTCTTCTTATGTACTATGGGCATTATTCCACATCTCACGAAACCAAGCTCTTGGTTTTTGATGGTCTTCTTCCTCTTCCTCTTGTTCACATTCATTTGACGCCCCTGTTCCGATCGGCTTGGAAAGTAGGTCGTCAGGGGCGCCGCTCTCTACCAGCATACCATTATCTAGAACGAGAATTAAATCAGCGTCCCTAATGGTGTCTAGTCTGTGAGCGATTATGATAATCGTATGGTGAGTGAACTCTTCGCGAATAATGCGCTGCATCAACTCATCCGTGCCTGCATCTACGTTACTCGTCGCCTCGTCGAGAAGTAATATGCGGGAGCGATCTTTCAGTAGCAGAGCGCGTGCGAGTCCGAGTAGCTGGGACTGACCGTGCGACAGAGGCCCGTTTTTGAATCGCGCGCTCAAGGGGTCAAGCTCAATTTCTGGCGGCGACTCTTCGGTAGCTCTGTGACCAACAATAGCGGGAGGTTTGAGAATATCCCATAGCTTGACTCTTTCGAGCGCTGCAACCATTTCTTCGTCGGATGCTATACCCGTGGGGTCCATATTGAGTCGGATACTACCATCTAGGACGAAGACATCCTGAGGAATCGTGATTATCCTTGCTCGTATCACCTCCCTGGGTAGTGCGCTGATGTCTTGGCCGTCGATGGTAATAGATCCTGAGTCTAGCTCGACCAGACGCAGCATGGAGAGCAACAGAGTAGATTTTCCGCTGCATGGATCATATTTTAGAATTATGTTCAGCTTGCAACTTGGTAATTGGAATGGATTCACCTTCCCGTTCGTCCGCAGATGCCTACGCGCTGACCGGACTCGATCTTCTGAGAGATGCCCTTCAGAACAGTGGTAGTAGCACTACTAACCGTCAACATAGTCCAGCACCAAGGAGTCATAGATAATAAGGAGATGCTACTTACTTGTATGAAGCGACAACATTGTCGAACTCTATCGTGCCTTTATCAGGCCATTCGACACCCGGTTCCAAACACTCGTTTTCCTTGGCCTCGGGGAGCACAGCCGCATCAAGCGATTTGATACGAGAGACTGCCCCAAGTGAAGTCTCTAGCTGCGTCCATGCCTGCAGAAGACGTACGAGAGTGCCGGATATGGATTGAATGATGAGAAGGGCAATCCCGATCTGCCCGCCTGAGGTAGTAGTCCTGAAAATGACGGCCAAACTGACGACAAGAACAGAGAGACCAGCTACTAGCAAATCGAGAACAAGCGTAAGCCATTGTTGAACAGAGAGCATCGTATAATGAGCCCTTTGAGATACATCGAGATTACTAATGTTCTGGTCCACAGACTGTAGTTGCCAGCCAAATGCACGGATGTGGGAAATACCCTCGAGCTGCATGAAAGTGAGTCAAGATTGATTTACTGAGTCTGAGGGTCAGCCTACCGTCTCCAGGAAATTCGTAAGAACCTGGGCCCTCAGCTCGATGTCTAAACATTGAACTTGCCGAGAAGTGTGCAAGTATAGCATCTGCAAAAAGTACAAAACAATGATTAGGAAAGGCGCCCCTATCCCAATGGAACTCTGCGTGATGAACAACAACACCAATTGGGAAAGTAGTTTGGAGAACTCTGTTGCAGTACATTAGCACCGCGATGACCTTAGTTTAGATATTGTTACTAATATCTTACTCCAAAATGTGTTCATTAAATTGAAAGGTAGATCATGGTCTACGTAGTTTATGTCTTCAGTAAATCTAGAGTGAAATAGTCAGATGAAGCCACCGTAATAATTCTTTGTTTTGCTAACCGATTCAGTGTTTCTCCGGTGTCTGTGACGGCAAAGTACGACAATGGCGCCCTGAAGGGTTTATTCAATATCTAGTGTGACAGTGTTTCAGGACTTTGTAGGGTACCTTACCTCATGACGATCGTTAGTAGTCGGTGGTGAAGAGCCTTTCCGGCTTTAGGGGCGATGAGAATGATGGTTGACCTGGAAGAAACGTTAGATTTCAAGCCATTTGCCCTTCTTTCGAAGAGTTTCGGGCCGAGAACTAACCATATCACAGACCCTGTGGCGGCAAATGACAAGAGTGAAGACAGAGCATACGCAGTCATGTAGTACCCGGTATGGGAGCCGCCGGCTTCCGACCACGCTCTCAGTATAGAGGGCGTCACTGCTAGTGCAATGCCATCTATGATGTTACAGCTCATAAACAAAATGAATACGGGTAAGCTGATAGACTTGAAGTAATATACTATCAGACTAGTTAGCAGAGAAGAAATAATCTTTGGAGAGTTATATATCGTACAGTAAACCGACAGACCGCCATTGTGCCCGGGTGCAGTTACATTAGGTTCGGAAGTATGCATCGCACGTGGCCGGAGAGAGTCTTCAAAGTACACCGCTTCCTCAGTTTGATTGGAACTCGGCTCCTCAATCCGGATCCGGCTGAGGTAGCCCCCGGAAGATCGGAGGTCATCCCATGTGCCCTGTGCCTCGATCTTGGAATCGACAAAGACAAGGATATTATCGGCCAAAGGTAGATGTTGGGCTTTTAAGGCACAAGTTAGACTGCCGTTGACGTACTAAGAATCCCCCCCAACCCCCCTTTAGAAGAATTTGCTTACCGGCGTGAGTGATAAGAATCACTGTTGTTTTCAGTTGGCGGAGAAGACCATCTGGGCCCAGCAACCTCTCGACTACATGAACTTCAGTTTTCGTATCTAATGCGCTCAATACATCATCTAAGATGATAATCTCCGGCCGAGAGTAGACAGCGCGTGCAAGAGCCTTCATGTACGTGTTCAGCGATTGATATTTAATTGGGATTAAGGGATGACTTCACATACCACTCTTTGTCTCTGGCCGCCAGACAGCATAACACCACGGCTACCAACAGCTGCAAAGTCGGCGCCACTGAGTTGCTTAATGTCCTCGTCTAAGCCGCATGCGCATATAACAATCTGGTACCATTCATCATCGATCTCCTTCTCGTCAGTAAGATCGCATACCATCGCTTTGATGCTAGCATTTATAAGCCACGGCTTCTGGGCACAATATGCAATGCGCTTTGACGAAACGGCAATAGATCCGCTATCTGGTGCAATGTCGCCCAGGATAGCCCTTGCTAACGTTGTCTTACCTGCTCCGATGGGTCCGAAGAACACATTCAGAGAACACCTTATTAGCTGCGCGCTTACTCCATCTAAGCAAACACTCACGCCTGGGGCTGGTCGTAGTACCAAATTTTCAACTATCACAGCTGGAGGCTCACCAATTGCCGATTGAGGGTTAAGAAGGGGCCAGGCAACACGCTGATTCCTGATTACCCCCGAGTCACGCGACATTGGTTCGAGCAAGACACGCCTGTCGTCCCGATATGGCTTGAGAAGGTATTTCTGAATCCTAGAAGCACAACCATAGACAGTTGCGAATTGAGGGAAGAGCGCAAGTATGATATTGGCAGGTGTCGTTACTAAAGTAACGGTTGCGATGGCCGTGAAAGCCGTCCCTGGGTCTAGAGATTTTTTGCCACGAAAATAAGTATCCGCAGCGTAGACTATCAGGGTAAAAACTGGGGCTAAGATCGAAATCCCGTTGACTATTGCGCTTTAGCTGTCACTTTCTCCCCGTGCCAGTGCTGAGCTATCTTACCACCCAGGTTGATGAACACGATAATCCAACGATACGTCAGCCCTGTGACCAAGTCTACCATTCTTGATTCTTGGACTTTCTCCATCACAATGTCTGCTAAACCCATCTACCCAGCGAGTAAGGAGGAGCTCATAAATGTAAAATCATTGAAGTTCACGTACCATCTTGATTTGCTTAATATAATCGATTGTAGATGTCGTTAATCCGATGCGGTTCTGCTTTGCTTCTTGCCAATCCGCCATCGATTGGCTGATTTTCCGTCCAGACCATCTAGCCGCCTGCGAAAGTACTAGATGTGCCATATTGAGCTCCATTCGCTTCACCATAAGCACAAGTTAAGACTTACAAACGACGACAGCGACTGGAGTAAAACACCACCAGCCCAGTTGAGTCCAAAGCATAGCTACACCAATCAATAACTCCACCAACTGTGCCCAGATTTCCTGGGAAAGCCAAGCCCATTTCTCGACGTTATCAGTGTCGTTACTCATATGCGTAACAGCTGCGGCTCCATCGTATACACCATCACGCATTGTCAGACAGCGCGCATGGATGAGCCCAATGATGGCACCACGAGTTTGCACCTTGATTCTGTTGTGGCTCTGGTAGTATACACAAAAGGATACCTAGAGCCTAATTAGCATCACTTTCGTAGAGGAGACTAATAGATACCTTACACCCATTCCCAAGTAGATAACAAGCGCGGCAATGATGAGGTAATGTCCTTCTTTCGGTTGTCCTTGCTCAGTCACATATGTAATTGTCTTATTAATGAAGACGGGCTGGGAGTAAGTGAATATCACCATCATTAACCGAGGGATAGCAGTTAGTAAGAGGCTCCCCCTAAAGAGCCTGAGCAATGCCCAGAGCAAGGTACCTCCGCCACTTGACCCATGGCTAGGATCTGGTTTAGCTAGAGTCCGCTAATCAGTCTTGTTCCAGACTGATATGTATGGTGCGTGCCTACCCGTCTTTTCCCATATCTCCTCCATTTTCACACGTAGGCTTCTTGATTGGAGCTTATCATCGAGTCCGGGCAAGTCCGAGTGATTCATGAGTTTCGTGTTGCCCAAAAAGATGAAGCCATTGACCCAAATTAAAAATGCTCGATCAAGGACACTACTTGTCTGTTCGACAGACAGGCCTCTGTATGGTTCTCTAAGATAACTCCGTTTACTTCTCAATTCAATGATCAGGAGAAGCAACTTGACACAGAACGCGGCGGTAAGTACATCCGTAATAATAATCTCACCATGATGAAAGAAGCTTGATGGTAATAGGAAGGCCCCTTCTATCAACGTAGATGACAGCAAGTATGATATGAGCAGAGTGGAAGGTTTAGTTGCTCTACCGTGCTCAAGGAAGGATAGGGGGCATAGTGCTAGGGCGGCCATTAGAGACACAACATGTTGAATGATTATCTCTTCACCTTGGCTCGCAATAGTCGAGCAGAAGACCAACGCGGTGATGTCTAAGACTATAAGAGCCATAGCAAGTAACTAAATAGCTATTAGCGGAGCTTTTCCCTCTTTGCTGACATGAAGGCACCTACAAGTTTAGCAGCTCCAACATAATTCTTGCGAACTTTAATCGGGGCTCTGTAAAGTTTACTAAGCCTGAAGGGAAGAAGAGTTAGCAGCACAACAGCCGGCATCAACCATAATGCAACTTGTGCTCGAGAATTATCTCCCAGGATGTCCCAAGCAGAATTGGATGATTTAGCCGGAACGGTAACGTTTGAAGTAGGAAACACCCAGTCATGGCGGTCCACCACCCAAAAGATAGATTTCGAATATTCCATCGCGGATTGAAACAGCCCATGAAATCTGGTGACAGCTGGATAGAATGACCTTCCACAAGCCGCTCGGCTATGGAACTATTTTAGGTGTGGACACAAATCGCCCTACCCGGTCAAGTATGGACATTTTACGAACCAACATTTCAGACAACCTACCAGTATGGTTGGACTCAAGTGGAGACGAAAGGACAACACCCGGAACGGATACTTGCGTATGCAAGTTACGAAGGGGCTACGTAATAATATTACGTATATGTGCTGTCTCCAGAGCCGAGGATTCTATCCTTCGGGTCCTCCTTTTGTATACAGGTGACCGGGACACTAGTCTTGCGACCCGCTCTGTCCCAATACCCTTTTCCATGGAGTATCTTCTATCTTCACATCGTATATCCAACAATAGCTAGCTAAAGGTTGATTTTAAGGACTAGCTATATACTTAAATTACTGACCTAAGTATGGCTGACTATTTACATAGGATATTTATATAGTTATATTAACATCCCTTCATCCGTCTTTTCGTTTATTAGATGGTAGAAACTCGTTCTGATTCCATGGTCCTATGTCGCGGGATAGCTCTACTATCCTAGTATCCTGTTCTCGCAGGATCTACGATCCTTGATTCTTCCCTTCGAGACGTACTGCGTCTTCCCCGCATTGGCCGTCCCAATAGGTCACTTAGTGTAGGTCTGTAACACCTTGCCAACAGTAAACTCAATAGTCATATTGTGTGCTCGCGGGTATAGTGACATACATCCCTCTTCCAAGTTCTATCTCCCCGCTTGCAGTGTCTCTTTTCGGTAGGTGTTGATCATATTATCATACTTGTCTACTAGATGAATATATTCGTCTCTAGTATTATTGTGCCTTATATCTTGTTTTCCTTGAGCTATCTAGAGTTCTGTGCTTCATCTAAGCTGGGCTTAAATCTATCCTTACTCTTCAAATAAATCCACATCGTCTTATCGGCACATTTATATGTTCAATCCCAACACACTCACCATGGCGTACACAGAAGACCAGCAGCAAATTGGGCGTCAGCATGAAAAGTCTTCTAAATGGCTTAGACTAAAGATCGTACGTGAGCGCTCCAAGCCAGATCCTGACTTGGCGATGTTAGCTGCTCTATTGAAAGCCCACTGGCTTCTCATCACCTCAGCTCTGGGCAAGAAGAATGAGCAACGTCATTCGAACTTGAGACAGGGTCATAGATCAAAAGGAACTGCGTCTCTGTGGTTTGATACCGCGCAATTCTACTTCGCGGCCAATATGTTCGGCCTTCTGAAGGGTCAGACAACATGTGTGGTTTCCCCTCGTGTCCTCTTGTCCTGTATGAACACCTGGGAAGAAACACAGGCGTGGAGTCGGCTACTCGCAGATACACCAACTGACACTATGGGCGACGAACATTTCCGCCTGATGGGTCGCTTCCAGAGCTACGGTCATGCTGCACCTGATACGTTCGAGGTGATAGCTCTCGAAGCATTCGAGCAGCGACTGGCACTTTCTCGCAAATACGGCACTTGGTTCGCCGAGCAAGTTTCTCCAGGCTGGCAGCGTGGAAGTCCACGGAAATGTTACCTGGAGCGCTGGAACGGCACTTACGATCGCCTCGTCTGGAGCTTCGGAATTCAAGGTCATCATCGTGCTGATCAGATCTGGCACCTCATGAAAGAACGCCTTCCGCGCGAAAATGAAGATATTACGCGCGAGTTTCCGCAAGACATCACCGACATAGAGCCCGCACTACGCCCAGAGACCATAGCGGTCCGTTCATGGACCTTTCCTTACCACGGCTTGTTTTTCTCTATCTACGAAGACCGGCGTGGGAATTTCTTTCTATGTCACGCCAAAAGCCATGACATCCCTGCCATAGTTCGCCCACGACTAGCTACACTATGGAATGCGACGCTCGACCGACTTCAGCCGTATGCTGAGCGTTTACGTTGTCTTGCAGAGTTTGAGTGGCTCTGGTACTGGACCAACCCTTTCGTGCGCGGTGGTGCCACCACTGGTGGAGTGCTCTCGGTTTTCTTGCAAAGGTCCCTCCTTAGCGAAGGGTTGCACATCAACGTCCCTGATCATTTTGTGATGCAGGATTTGTACGCTCTTAGCAGCGATTGGCGCTTCTATGTCTGTGAACGGGTCGCCAAGTTGTCGTCTAAAGGGAAGCACGCCAGTATTACCGTTGACGAGCGTTCAGCCTTGAGCGTAGTTACGTTATGATATGTTTCTAGTCATACGAAAAACGTTTCTATGTAGTATGTCCTCGGGCTCTCGGGGCAACCTGAACTACAAGGGATTGACTGGCTATCACACTTGGGTGGAGTCAAGGGTAAATTGAGGTCCGAAGTTCCTTCTACATATTTAGCACACCGCTCAATTGCATGTCAGATAGAAACCTAGCTAGCTAGAGCACACGATACTACTCTGACTTGATCCCTTGCACGTCCTGCAGGGCCTGCTGGAACACAGCAGGACGAGACTGGCTCATTGACTCATAAACCTATCATTTGACACAAGAGTTCTAAGATTTCACCTTCCAAATCAACGTCGCCGCCCCAGTAACAATCACCCCTAGCGCCAATGCCAGATTCTTCCAAGCTTTAGCGGAGTCTTGCATGAGACTCTCGAGTACTTTCGCCACGACCTCTTCCAGTGCATTCCTATTCGGGTATTCCTCATCAGGGATGTCTTTGCCGAGGAACTTGCAGAGTGGCCCCCAGCCATCCTGTACTTTGAATTCAAGCACCTTGTCAGATCCCATGTCTTTGGTGAGACCTCTGAGCATGGCGTAATGATCGCGGTATGTGTCTTTTGCATATTTCCTGTAGTCCCCCCTCCACAGCCCCCCGTAAGTCAGACGATGCTCGTTCACGTTGACCCAGAACATCCTAGCGTGAAACCACACGAGGAGAGGGTGAACCCATCCGGCGCGCTTCTCCGCCGTGCTCCACGAGTTGATGACGCTGCGATGCCATGCCTCCACATCTTCACGGTAGTTGATAATGATCTTCGCCTCGGGGTAGGCTTTGATCAGCTCCTCAGCGAACTCGCATGCTGGCGCGTCTGTCACTGCCTCGCAGTGGCCGATGACACGATCAAAATCGCCACGTGTAATCGGCTTGCCTGAAGTTTTAAGGGACCAAAGATGAACCCAATTCACACAATCACGGGCATCGGCAATGTGGTCAAATCCATGGTAGACGTAATTGTATCCAAGCGTGGTGAGAGCAACTCGCAGAGAGTCGGTGGCGGTTCTTGGTAGGCCCAGACAAAGTATGTGCATTTGTTTGGTCCTTTTGCGCTCTTGAGGCTTCAGAGGGTAAACCCACTGGTATAGAGTGTCAAGGGCCATTGTGTCTTTGCTGGTCATGGGGATATAAAACAAGGATGAAAGAAACAATCCTTTAAGACTATTTCTACCTGAGAGACAAAAGAGTATGTACTAACTAAAAAGGAATTAAATAGTTATTAGTAAATGATGCCTTCGCAATCCTTTTGGTTTATTACAAATCTAGTGGTTTATTAGTCTTAAAGAACACATCATACACGCAAGTGAATCAACCAAGCAAGCTGACCAATCGTTTAACCCATACGAAAACGTCAATACACTATTACATGATAAATCAATAACGGTACGAAAATTGATCAAGAACACAACACTACTAAAAATCCGGGGAAGGTAATAACGAGCACAATCTGTGTGTACGTGTACTTGGATCATGGTCGGCCTAAACCAGCCTCAATAATTAAGCTCTCACCTGTCCAGGCTATCAAATTTGTGTAAACAATCGGCCCTTTGACAGCAAGTAAGAATATGCATTGGCTATTACCCCACACAATAAAACTGCGGGGTATAGACTTGTCTAAGGCGGTACCGAGGGGGATCCACGAACTCCGTAGGATTGACGTGTATCAGATGAGACAATACGATGCAGGGCATACCCAGCTAGTTCAGCAATGCCGATGTACTGAGACATACCTAGTAGTTAAGCGATGTAGCTTCTACACTAGGGTAATCTGTATAGCTCACCTACTTGGTTTAGTGTATGCGGGATCGCTGAATCTAACCACCGCTAAACAAAGAGCGGGACTTCCCGCAGCCCCCCCGCAAAAGCCTCAGCCGAAGTGCCCATTTTTACCACCTGCAGTGTGATGGAAGGCACGCCATGCCGTATATATAGTACCTACCAGTACTATAGCCCTACTAGGAACTCTCCCATCTACATAGTCAATCCAATCCAATCCATACAATGCCCTGACATGCAGTCTAACCAGTCGATCCACCAGCGCAATGTTACTCCTGCTCCTGCAACTACACCGCCGCCAAGACCGTATTCGCATGTACCTGTACGTTGAAACAACGCGTCGTCGGTGTGCAGGGAGTTTCTCGGTGTGTAACGTAGCCTTTTTTTTTGGGTACGAGCAGAGTACGAGGGGTGAAAATAGCGGGAAATTGTACCTAATCAAGCAAACATTACACACCATAATCTCACTTGTGTAACAGCACGCGTTGAATATCCACGGACACTGCACGGATAGGCGGTGAGAAGATGCTGAGAGCGTACATTACACACCATAATCTTACTTGTGTAACACCACGCGTTGAATATCCACAGATAGGCGGTGAGAAGGATGCTGAGAGCGTACCTAGCAGATAAATTCCGCTTTTTGTCCCAAATATACAAAGTTTCGTACATCGAGATCATCATTTTCACTAAGAACTTGTCTGAACGTTGCAACTACGGCTGAAAATTCCTGAAAATGACCTTCGTCGTTGCTTACACCAATCCTAGTAGAGACATATGGAAGTCCGAGCAGTCCGAGATGCGAGAGTTGGGGCATGGAGCTCACTGGACTGGTCCTGAAAGGCGTGCATGATTGTGTGAATGTTCTAAGCTGAATACATACGCAATAAAGGCTAAGATGTATTTAAGGGTAAATAGCTGTAAGACTGCTGTATAAAGTTGTTCACACACTGTGCATTGGTGAGATCAATACTTCTTGGAGTCACCTGGTACTTACCTTACTTACTTGTAGATCTTCTCCCGATGTAACACTAGAGCATCTACCTAACCTGGCTATCGTGGCCGTTTCGCAATACTAGAGACAGAACCTGCCGCAATGTTTAGGTAACATATCTGCATAGTATTAGATCTCTTGAAACTGCGCTGGAGGATGTATCTACCTAGATACCTTCAAATTCCTAATACTGAATCGATCGCCGTATTCATCTCCATCTTGGATTACTTGTTTCTATGATTAGGGACTATTAAATGGTATCTAAAGTTTTATTCTGCAATAGAAAAGAGCAGTCAACACTTCCTATTACAAGAGCGGATGGCGATGGCTGTGGCGAGGGTGATGGCTTCATGTACTAAATGTACTTCTTACATGGGGTTATAGGCACCTATGACAGGCCCCGTGCTTAGCATTGCCATTTAGGGCATACTTGTGGCTAACAGGTGCGGCAGGGTGAAAACGGGTATGCAATGGATTGGAGTCGCTATCACCCAAGAGACTCGCCCTAAAACTATTACCCCTTTGTAAAACAAATTCTAGAAGTTGTAACCAGATTCTGGCCACTTAGCATTCAGTGAGAAAAGATGACCACCAAGCAAACCGAACAGCATACTGCTGATGAAAGATCACATCTGATTGCATCCTGTGACAGTCAAGTGACGACTTCAGAGGACTACCAAACAATCGGTGATGTTGAGTCATTGTATGGAAGTGAACGCAACAGCGAACATGGAGAAGAAAGGTACAGCCGTGCTTTCGTTGCTCAAGTCGTGGGGGCACTATTGATAGGTGAGTGCCGCTAATATACATTCATGGCAGAGAATGACGCTGTGAAACTTAAGACGCTTATGAACATCAGGTGTTTTCACGTCCAACGTAGATGGGTCGCTCGTCCTTGCTACCCATCCAGTCATTTCGTCGGAGTTTCACGACCTCGAAGATTCAAGCTGGTTGTTTATCAGTTTCTGGCTTGCTGGTGCTGCTACCCAGTCATTGGTATGGAACCCTATGAATCACAGACCAAGGCGTACACTGATTGATTTTCAAAGTACGGAAAGATTTGCGACATTTATGGTCGAAGGACTATACTTGTCATTAGTTATGGCCTTTTTGCCGTTGGATGGTACGAGCCATCTTCCCTCACACCTTCGATCCTCTCTGTCTGACCCAAGTTTAGTGCTGTGATGTGAGTTATCTATCTAAAGGCGAAACAGTATGAAAATCAAAGTCTCACAATGTCATTCTGTAGCGGTCTTGGTCAGTCTATGTGGCAAATCATTCTTGGTCGCGCCTTATCCGGCTCTGGGCAGGCTGGCATGTGGGTTTTGGCAGCAGTCGTCATCACTGGTCAGTTACATAATAAGACCTTTCTTTGGCTCAAAAGGTACTCTTTTGATTCTAATGATTACAGATCTGGTCCCTCTGAGAGACGTTGCTCCCTGGCAAAGCTATCTAAATGTAATCGCAACAATAGGACGAAGTTTTGGGGGTCCATTTGGCGGGTGGCTTGTTGATGTAGTCGGCTGGAGATGGTACGTATCACTTGTTTCTTATAATTGAATAGAGCAAGCATATTCAAACGTGCTTTAGGTCATTCCTTGGGCAGGTCCCTATCTTTATAGTCGCAACGGTACTCTGTTTGGTTGTATTCTCAAGATTTCAGCCACCCCAGCAAGGAGGGGACTCAGATAATGCAGTCCCTCGGGGCAATCTATCTCAAATTGCAAGGATCGATTTCGTTGGGCTTATAACTCTTGGGCTAGGGATTCTAAGCCTCATGTTACCTCTCGAGATTGGAGGCCACAAGATTCCTTGGTCCCACCCTACCATATTCATCTTATTGGCGATTGGAACCTTACTTCTCGGATTGTTCGTTCTGGCCGAGACCCGTTTGGCCAGAGAACCTATCTTTCCTTTGAGATTGTTGCGAAGTCGCCAGGCGTTATTAGGGTACCTTATAGTGGGATGTATTCTTGCGGCACAGTCAGGAGTAAGTTTTGTGAACGGTGTGCAGAAGAAAAAGTGACTTACCCACTCCAGATGGTATTCACAATACCCGTATATTTCCAAGTTACCCAAAGGTCATCTAGCACGCTTGTGGGAGCACGTTTATTTCCGGCTGTTGCTGGTAATGCAATCGGTGGTATTCTTTCCGGACATTTGATCCGCAGGTGAGTCTCAAGCTCCGGAGACGCCGACGATCCCCAGCTTACATGATCCAGGACTGGACGATACAAGTTGTTGGCAATATTCGCGTCGTTAACCTCAGCTCTTAGCTATTTGCTGATGGTAATTCGGTGGAAAGGAGACACCAGTTGGGCCGAGTCATTATACATATTCCCAGGGTACTTAAACTCCCCCAAAATAGTGGCCTAACGTTGATACTGATCGAAGCAGCGGGCTAGGGTGTGGTATCATACAGAGTGCGGTGTTCATTGCCATTCAAACTTCTATCGATCCCAAAGACAAGGCACCAGGTATCTCGGGCTTCTTCTTAGCAACACAAGTCGGCACCGTCATAGGAACCTCTGCTGTTAGTGCTTTAATGATTGGGGGCTTGCAACAATCATTGAGGGCTAGGCTCATCGCGCAGGGGCTATCTCAACCCGAGTTGAACGAAGTGAGTCAAATTAATCAATTGAAATTTTACGATCTCGGCTAATCATGGTAACAGATTCTCAGGCAAGCAGCCACTAGCGTAGAATATCTTGACAAGACGACAAGACCAATCGCGAGGGCTATCGAGGCATCGTACGTTACTGGTCTGGAATACGGTCATGGTAAGTGTCCTTAAATAATCACACTGTACGTGGCTTACGAGAGAATACAGCCTTTTCCTTTGGTAGCTCCATCATTGCATTTTGTGCCGCATTACTACTTCGAGAGCGGAAATTGGAGTCGTGAAGCGCACATAACCGGCTTGCAATCTCTAAACCATCTCTTTCTGTAGCTAGAGCGAGAATCGCGGTGATATATCTGATCGCTTTCGCAAGTAGAGGTAGCAGTGGGAACTGGCCGTGTAAGCGCCCTTCCACTGTTGGATGTGACATTTGTTCGTCCCATTGAGGAGTGCAGAGTATTACTTTCTGTCAACGTATTACAGGATAGATAGCAGGCTACCAATACTGATTATGTGTAATATGAGAGCACTGGATTTTGCATTCATTCCATGTCAGAGCTATAAAATGGAGAGAGTTGAAGACTATTCTTGTACCACCCATCTGTTTTCTTTTCCTCATTCAAATACACACATAATACATCCCTAGGTTCTTATCACTGAAGCTTCACTTGTGGCCTTCAATCATATCAAGCCTAGAAACTTAACAGAATGATTATAAATGTCACTTACAACATATCAGTAGTGAAGTGTTGAAATACTAGGTTAATTATGAGTGGTAATATACGGTATAGTATATTGCCCTTGAGGAACAGTCTAGGTACAGTAGTGTAGGAGGGTACCTCCATTTATATAGACAGATGTATGTGGGTCGTTGTACCTAGCTACCGGCTTTACATGTCCGAGACATAATTCCAACATGAAGTTTAAGTTGCACAATATTCGCCACTCTTCAAGAGCTTGCTGGCTTGGGAGAAATGCAGCTCCAAATCATTTTCAACACGCATTTACCATTGAGCCTAATTGGTTGAAGGGCTTTACAAATTGTTTAATTCTATGCAGAAAAAGAAGAGACATATCATTCAACTTCAACCACCTCTCAGTCTCACCTAGTTCTACCGATGCAGGCAAAATACTCGCAAAAGTAAGGTGCGTCCACAGCCATGACACCACCACTGTCAAGAAGAGCAGCTGGTGGCCAGAATGAAGGGCCAACTCTATCAAGCAGACCTGGGTAGTTCGTCAAGCCAGGCGGCTCCGTGATGCCCCATGGGTTCCGGATGACTATGTACTGTCGGTTGCCGATGTTGCTCCAGCCAAGAATAGAATAGGCATGGTTCGCTACCAGGTTCGCGCCGCGGAACAGGTCACCCGATGCATGGGTCCAGGCGACCATCGGATCTTTCGTCCTGAAGTTGACAGAGCTCTGGCGCACCAGCCCGATCAGATCGTGATGGCTCTTAGTGAAGAAGTACTGTGGCTCGCGCCCATCTATTTGAGCCATTGCTTTGACAGGGTCACCATACGCGGTCTGTGTGATATCAGGGCGGTCAGGGCGTCCCCAGTACGGATCTTTTGCCGTAAACCACATTGCGAAAGCCTTCTCGTATAAGGCAGGCCAATAATCAGTTCCACCTGAAGAGCGACAGTAGATAGGCTCATTCATGGTCTTGTTGACCGGAACCTCGTAAGTAACCTTGAGGACTCGAGTCGCGGCATTGTTGCGACCGCCTTTGTCATGGAGCTCGACATCATGCCGGAACGGTTGGGCGCTGTCCTTGTCCTTTCGGTAAGGGGGTCCGTCGCCGCGGAAAACTTGGTGAATCACGGTAGGATCTGACCAGAATACTGAAGAGATAGCTGCAATCAACCAGGAGTTGCTGCACGCTCCTTGGATTGGCCCGTCATATTGGACGGTAGCGGGGCTATAGTCTGCAAATACGCTCGTGACATTCTTGTGTCGAGCTTCTAGATGGTTGATTTCCGACGCGAGGTTTTGAATGGAATTCTTGAAGTGATAGTTTTTGAAGACGACTTCATCGATATTTCGCCAAGCACACACGGGTGGGACGCCGAAACTCCGTTCGTCTTCTACACGAAAGGGGACGGCCAATTCGTTAATTGTCCTGGTGACAGCGCGGTTGGACAGGGTCTTGGCAATGGACCGAGCATCCAGTACCACATGGAGTTTGCCATTCTGGAGGCGAGCGGTCTTGACATTAATTTGACCGAGGGCCTTGAGGCCAACATACTCGAGGTCGCTGAGCTTCTGGATTCCGGAGAGGTCTGGTGTCTGAAGGTCCTTTTCCGGCAAGATTGTGATGTCTCGACGGCTGAGTTTCTCAGCACGTCGCTCTTCCACATTGAGCTCGAGACCGGCATAGAGTACTGAGTTGTTCCTCATATCAAAGAGCTCATCGTAGTCTGTCTGTAGAACGTCGGAGATGACCTTGGCAACATGCGTACTACCACAGTCTAGTCTGTGCCCCAGCATGGCCTCAACCAGCGCATAAGGATTTATGGCCCCGATATTGAGCTCAGAATCCTTAGGCGGCGGATCTGGTCGCAGCACCTGGCAAGTGGTGAGATTGCTTGCATTGTGACCTGTTACGAAATTGTAGTCTTCTGAAAACGTCTCAGATGAGCTTTCGGAGAAATCATCAGGACCAATCTTCTTGCCGGTCAAAGCTTCAAACAAAGCATACGGATCGACCTTATCCGACAAAGTCGATAATACGGCGATTTCCTTCGCCATCTCTAAGATTCTGAATGCTGGAACGGGGGATATTTTAGGGTTACATTCAACTGGTATACTTGATCCAAGTGGAGTGGGAAGACCGGTTTATATTACACGTGTTTCCAGCACTGGATAGAATTCTGGTGACACAAGAAGAAGAAATGGCAGCAGAGCGACTTGTATTGAAGATGAAAGACTTTGGTAGTACATTAGATAAATCCTATATTTCAGCAAACTGCAACGCTTTTCTATCATTCTAGTACATGGCACTTCTTACGGGCCGCTGACCCAGTGTGTCTGGCCCCAGCTAGGATAGGTCCCCGACCAAAACCCCTATGCCAGGTGTAAGAAACGGTCACGATCGCAAGCATGGGTGGGTGTGGGTGTTCTGGTGTTGCATAAGGAGAAGATCTAAGCTAAGTGCAGGATTAATTACTCCGAAGAAGTATTTATTCCGCCTGGTACAGTGTGTGGGCTACCCTAATCGCTTACATAGTACACTCAATACATACTCAGCCCAGAACCTTCTCCTGATCCATCTGGCAACATGGCTGCACTAGCTAGACTGTTATGCCAACACCATGTCAGACCAGGTCATACCTTGGTCGCTCTTCACCTTTACCCAAGACATACCAAAACATACCTGTCGACTTACTATCGTTGTACAATGTATGCTGACCTATGAGATTCATACTCCCATGACGAAAATCGCCTCTATCTCAATGCAGGTTAAGGCCGCGCCTGGTGACGACCCTTGTTTGCTAATCACTCGCTAATAGTCGAGTTTCCTTCCAAAGTGACTTAAATAGTAGGTAGGTATTACTGTATCTGTACTGTAGAACTGCAGGCTTCAGATTATCCACTGTATCCCGGCATTTACGTTGCTCGTGTTCAGGTTACAATCCCGGATAGACGCGAGGGGCTTCGAAATTGGAATCAGAGGTCAGACATCATGCGGAACTATGCTTGAGAAGTTACGTAATAACGAAATGTACTACCTAGGTGGGTGTACGGACAGATACGGCGTACTACGCAAGCGAGTACCATAGTTCACTGGCAGGGGGGTGTGGGCCTGCATAAAGGCACTGTACATAGTAAGTAGTGATGAACAGGGGTGAAGGTAACTACCTAGGTACACATATGCCTACCGGTAGTGTACTGCTACCTTGGCCTTTGCCAAGAACTGGGGTGGCCCAGCATTACGGGCTGAACCGTTTATGTGCCGGCAGGATGCGGTGTAGGGGCCCAGAAAGTGAAGCAGGGTACTCCGCACATGTAAGGGTACTTTAGTTAAAATCACAAGAACTATGTTTCTGAAATTGATAAAAAAAGCTACCGAGTAAACTAGCAAGGTGCGCTATTATACGTGCTGACATATATAGCAGTACTACTAGGTAGTTGAGTACCAACATTCTGCGTCCCGTAGACGCCTTAGTAATACTGCAGGCAATTGGAACTTGTGGTCTCATGTGTGCCTAAGTTGAACTGCCTTTACGTGAATGCAGTGCGTCAGACCCGAGCGGCGAGATTACCCTTCCAAAGACGCCAGTCAGGTATTGTCAACGCTTTGCATTGGTATCTACCATGTTTATAACAACCGCTGTAACTGTTGGGCTTCAGACATTGACTCTGCTTGCCGAAGGAGCTCGTACTTTCTCTGATGACCAACACGATCAAGTTCCCTTGGTGCAACTTGGCGCTGGTCATGATAATGGGGCGAAAAGGCCCAACATCATCTTCATTCTAACCGACGACCAAGATGTTCAGATGCAGTCACTAGACTATATGCCTCGGTTGAAGCAGCACCTGCTTGATAGGGGAACATTTTATAAACGACACTATTGCACGACAGCTATCTGCTGTCCTGCTCGTGTGACCCTCTGGACTGGTCGTGCAGCTCACAACACGAATGTTACCGACGTGAGCCCCCCGCATGGTAATGTTTTCCAAAATGACAGGCCACTATTTCTGGACTCACGGCTAACTAGGTGATCAGGTGGATTTCCTAAATTCTTGAGTCAAGGTTTCAATGACAGGTATCTCCCGGTGTGGTTACAGAACCAGGGCTACAACACCTATTACGCAGGGAAACTGTTCAATGCACACACCATAGACAACTATAACTCACCGCACGCAGCTGGATGGAATGGCTCTGTATGCCAACCAGATTATAACGATGTATCAACTTTTTGGCTGACATCCCTTTGTTAGGACTTTCTCCTAGATCCTTTTACTTACTCCTACATGAACAGCACATATCAGCGCAACAAGGAACCCCCTGTCAGCTACGAAGGTTCATATACGACCGATGTGCTTGCGGAGAAAGCGCTTGGCTTTCTTGACGAAGCTGTGAGCTTCAACGCCCCATTCTTTCTTGGGATTGCTCCCATAGCGCCCCACTGTAATGTCTGGGAAAATGCCCCAAGTGATGACGCGACGGAGAGCTCCAGAAAGGGCAGAGTCAGAGTAACAGGAGAGCTCAAAGATTTGGTGTTTACGCCGCCTGTCCCGGCCGAGCGTCACAAGGACCTTTTCAAGGACGTCAAAGTACCCAGGACCAAGAACTTCAATCCAGATAGTCCTTCGGGGGCCAACTGGATGCTACAGTTGCCGCAGTTTAACCAGGATAGCATGGACCTCTACGACCACTTCTACCGGTCCCGCCTTCGTGCCTTGCAATCAGTGGATGAGTTGGTCGAGAGTGTGGTCGAGCGGCTCCAGGAGCTGGACATCCTGGAGAATACGTACATCATCTACACATCTGACAACGGATATCATATCGGTCAACATCGGCTTCCACCGGGGAAGACGTGTGGTATCGAAGAGGATATCAACGTCCCGCTCATTATCCGGGGACCTCATGTCCCGGAAAATCATGTTACAGAAATTGTCACAACGCATACAGACATAGCGCCAACTTTAATCGGACTCATCGGCGTTCGGAGTCCCGTAGATGCCCAGTTCGACGGGATAGCCATACCCCTGACGCGCAATGCTTTAGAAGAAGCCGCGATGAATCGCCATGAACACGTTAACGTCGAGTTCTGGGGGATCGGGGTTAATGAAGGGAAGATTCACCCAACCGCCGAGAGCCTCTTTGCGAACAACACGTACAAGGCGCTCCGCATCGTGAGCGATTCGTGGAATCTCTACTACTCCGTATGGTGTACAAACGAACATGAGCTGTACGATCTTAATGTGAGCAAAAGCCATAGTTATCCCCCTCTCCCATACCATTTGTAACTAACACACAATACTATACTAACATGTCAACCCCAAGGCCGACCCAGGGCAGCTAAACAATCTCTTGACATTGCCGTCGAGAGCTACATCATCGCACGAGTTGAACGGTCACCCTATTGACGAAGTCGTTGCTCGGCTTGACTCATTGCTACTCGTTTTAAAGTCATGCAAAGGAGAAAGCTGCGTCCGCCCGTGGGAATCTCTTCACCCAGAGGGCAATGTGCACAATCTGGATGACGCGCTGTCTACCACGTTTGATGAATTCTACCTCCGGAGACAGGTCAAGGTGTCATTTGATCGGTGCGAGCTTGGCCATATACTGGACGCTGAAGGACCGCAGTTCGACGAAGTTGGAATGGTCTATCGAAACAGTTTTTCGTGGTCTGCGTGGGTTTGAATACCTATGAGGTATGAACAATGTTTGCGCATAGAGTAGCAAAGCTTCAAAGAAGACGTATTAAATGTGACCGCAGCACGCTAAAAATGGGAATTAGAGTGGGCGTTCTTCAGTCATAGCGTCAAGACATATGTTAGCTCCCAAGGCCTGTTGACTCACTTGAGTTTGTGGTAATGTCGTGTGGGTCTGGTCTTCGATTTCTACCTCCCAATTATGAAGCCAACATGTCCCATGTCCCTCGCGAGAGCGTTGATAAGTTATTGGTGTGTTTTCTTATGTTAGTAAGTTGTAATGTTTAAAGCGAGTCTTGTGGATCTTGTTGAATTTTCTAGTCCCTTTAGAGCTGCGAGCAGATAATATCTATACCTTTTACATCACTTTTAAGAAAGTATCCGGCGCTCATAGCTCCTGAGCTACTTCCTTGAACCTTTGATAGTATTAGGGTTTGAGGGAAACTACCAAGACACTTTTCTTTGAGAGTATAAACGCACATATAACTAGATTGAGCAGAGGAGGACGCTATGGCACAACATCATCCTCAGCATCATAAGTATGCATCTGTCGCGGAAAAAAAAGACGCCGTTAATCCGTGCAAGATTAACGGCCTTTACATGGCATGCCCACTCCGCGACAGCATCTCACTCATATCTTCCATTCCATCATTATACACTGAACGACAAAGAATTATCAGTCTTTGGACACTCTATACTAGCCGGATCGTGCTGTATACAAGCAACTCCTACAAGGTGAGTAGCTAGCTACACGAATAATCCTAAGTATCGTCTTATCATCTGCAACATACTCTGGATCCAACATCACCTTACGCGCATATTGACCGCGATGCCTTGGCTGGGCTCGTGAGCTGATCTTATTTGCGAACGATTTGATCAAACATAGTTGAAGAATGAAGCTGGCGAATAAAGGGACAACGACCCTGCGAAATCAATGATTGGGTGAGCAATAGTATCATCTCAAGACTCAAGTCAAACATTATTATCTACGTCAGTAACTTCTTTGTAACGACTTGGCTCACTTAGGAAAGAAGCAAATTAATAGCGTCTACTCTATCTTGCTATGTCCTAGATAATTGGATATGAAGTCAAGTTCTAAATGATACGTAGACAACGACGGACCGGGAGCCGGTTGTGTTGGCAAAGGGTCCACTCTAAGTCGCTACCCCGCAGAATCTGTGTCACATACTGACCGTGTACAATACCTACTGTACAGTACGGAGTAGTTACTCCTGTTTAAGCAACAGATTTGGGGGGCGGGGGGCTCTGCTAGATCTGCGGCCAAGATGGCCTACCTCCGCTGATGCAAGTTATACTAGGTATGGGCCTGTAGCAAGGAGCCTCGGGCTCTACTCGGGCGCCTAAGGCGGGGGTTTTTGGAGCCCAAATATATGTACCTGTACTTAGGTACTTAAATGCCTATGTACTTCAGCTTCGCCCCTCCCCCCCCATTTGCTCCACTTTGGGGACGTCTCTACTAACCCTTTTAATACCTAGGTACTCTGTACCTACCTCGTCAAGGCGGTGTAAAATAAAACTGGCGCTCTCAAAACAACGTTTTGCACATATAGAAGTGACCGTTTTTTCTTCCACTGCCTCGCTCGCCTACCTATAGTACTATGTACTTACCCACCTAGTGTAGAGGCAAACCTCCGTACATGTAGGTAGGTATTCTACACTGTTCTGCAGCTCTTGATTCCCCCGCCAACCAGAGGCCTTGAAACTCGAGATCTGGGGGAAATGAGAGACAGAAAACGACGAGAGAAAAGATCGGTCCCAGGCTAACTTCAGGCATAAAGATTGTTCATCCCCCGCTGTAATTATGTCATTACACCCTTCCCTCGCTTCTTAGTACCATAACTGAGAATTGACGTTTCATTGCATCCCGCTTCAGAATTTGACGTTCTACGGCAGAGTTACGTTTAAACTTTTCTCATCGATTGCATCAACGAACTAAGCTCTACATTCTATTAGTGCCAGCCATTTTGGAATCAGTTGGTCTTCTACTAACTAGTAGCTATCTTGGGCTGCCTAGTTGTGATAAAACGTCGGGACAGTAGCGCCTCATCTTACGATCCCGAATAATTTTCTTAACATCCTCACTGTAACTATTTCAGAGTCTTTGATAGAGAGCTATCAATCAAGCGTCAGCATCGAAGACCATGGCCTCTACCGCCATTTCCCCAGAGACGCAAAGCGATCTGGGCGAGTCTGCTCTGACAACCGTTTACCATGACACAATACGGTTCTTCCTCAATGGCACTCAAGTGGTGCTCGATGAAATCGATCCAGAGGTAACGCTTCTGGAATACATCAGGGGTATTGGCCTGACGGGAACAAAACTGTACGTACAACCCATTTATTGACTCTGATTTGGAAGGTTATACCGCAGCCTACATATCACCCTTGACATAAAAAAAAGAGCAATACTCACAAATTCTAATTTAGTGGTTGCTCCGAAGGCGGATGTGGTGCCTGTACAGTTGTGATCAGCCAGTACAATCCAACTACCAAACAGATATACCATGCTAGCGTGAATGCATGTCTAGCACCCCTCGCGAGCGTCGATGGAAAACACGTAATCACTGTCGAAGGCATTGGCAATGTCAAGAACCCACACCCTGTTCAGGAGCGAATCGCTAAGAGCAATGGGAGCCAGTGCGGGTTTTGTACCCCTGGTATCGTCATGAGCTTATACGCCCTGCTGAGGAATAACGAGAGTCCTACCGAGTACGAAATCGAGGAAGCATTTGACGGAAATCTCTGTCGTTGTACAGGCTATCGGCCCATTCTTGATGCTGCCCAAACTTTCAGTGTGAAGAATGCATGCGGAAAGAGCTCTGCCAACGGGGGTTCAGGCTGTTGCATGGAGAATGGCAGTCGTGCGGATGGAGGGTGCTGTAAGAACGGGGACATGGACAACAGCCAGCTTATCAAGCAATTCACGCCACCAGGTTTTATTGAGTATAACCGAGATACCGAGCTCATATTCCCTCCATCTTTAAAGAAGCATAAGTTTCGCCCACTATCTTTTGGAAACAAGAGAAAGAGATGGTATCGCCCAGTTACACTTGATCAGCTTCTTAATATCAAGCACGTATATCCAAACGCTAAGATCATTGGAGGAAGCACCGAAACTCAAATTGAGATCAAGTTTAAGGCTTTGCAATATCCAATATCGATCTTTGTCGGAGACATTCCTGAATTACGACAGTATAGTTTTAAAGAGGACTATGTTGAGGTGGGCGGAAATGTTATTCTTACCGACCTTGAGACTATCTGTCAAAAGGCGATAGAGCATTACGGCAAAGCGAGGGCTCAAGTTTTCGAGGCTGCATATAAACAACTCAAGTATTTTGCCGGAAGGCAAATCCGAAATGTTGGAACTCCAGCAGGCAACTTGGTTACGGCGTCTCCAATTTCTGATCTGAACCCAGTGTTCATGGCATCGAACTCTATTCTGATTGCTAGGTCTCAAAGCAAAGAGACCGAGTTGTCCATGGCGACATTTTTTACAGGCTACAGACGAACCGCCCTAGACGAAGACGCCATTATTACATCAATCCGCATCCCACTAACACGCGAGAAGGGAGATTACTTCAGAGCGTACAAGCAAACGAAGAGAAAAGACGATGACATTGCCATCGTCACTGGTGCGCTCCATGTACGCTTGGACCAAAAGGGTATTGTCGAGTACTGTAATCTTGTCTATGGTGGTATGGCCCCGTTCACTACTGCAGCAAAGAATGCGAATGCATACCTTGAAGGGAAAATGTTTGCTCATCCAGGAACCCTTGAGGGTACTATGAACTCGCTCGAGTTAGACTTTGATCTCGTCTTCAGCGTTCCTGGAGGCATGGCCTCTTACCGAAAGTCTTTAGCTCTCGGGTTCTTCTATCGCTTTTATCAGGATGTACTGTCAGAAATCAGCTTAGACAGTACACATGGTGACAGCGAAGTCGTTGAAGAACTAGAGAGGGTCTTGTCAACTGGGTGGAAAGATGAGGCGGCGACATTCGAATATGTTCAAGAGTTCGTTGGGAAAGCTGCCAATCACGTCGCTGCCCTGAAACAAGTCACCGGTGAGGCACAATATACCGACGATATCCCCCCTTTAAATAATGAACTCCATGCCTCGATCCTGTTTTCTACCCGAGCACACGCCAAGATTATCTCTATCGATTACTCTGCTACCCTCGATATTCCTGGAGTGATTGACGTTGTTGACAAGAACGACCTACACAATCCAGATGACAACCATTGGGGAGCACCAATTGCTGACGACCGTTTCTTTGCCGAGGATGAGGTCTTCGCTGCCGGCCAGCCAATAGCAGTTGTACTAGCGACCTCAAAGGCGAGATCGATAGATGGCGTACGCGCCGTAAAGATTCAATACGAAGATCTGCCCGCTATATTTACAATGGAGGAAGCTATTGAGAAAGATAGCTTTCACAATTGGTCAAATAGCATTCAAAAAGGTGATGTTGAGGATGCTTTTAAAACTTGTGATCACGTCTTCACGGGAGTGACGCGAATGGGTGGGCAGGAACATTTTTATCTTGAGACTAACGCTTGTGTGGCTATTCCGAAACCTGAGGATGGCGAAATGGAAATATGGACGAGCAGCCAAAATCCCACAGAAAGGTATAGTCTTCTCTGATAGGGAGCACTCATAGATTCTAACTTAATATAGCCAGGCGTACGCCACGAAGATCCTCAACGTCCAGGCCAATAAAGTTGTCGTCCGTGTGAAACGCTTGGGCGGTGGGTTCGGTGGCAAAGAAACCAGATGTGTTCAGCTGAGCACTATGATGGCTTTGGCTGCGCAGAAAACCAAACGTCCAGTTAGATGTATGCTCAACCGCCATGAAGATATGGCAATGACTGGGCAACGTCACCCCTTCCTTACGAAGTGGAAAGTTGGCGTCAACAAGAACGGCAAACTTCAAGCATTGGACGCCGATGTGTTTAATAATGCTGGGTGGTCCTTCGATCTTAGTGCAGCCATTTGCGAGCGCTGCTTAACCCATATTGACAATTGCTACTTGATTCCGAACGTATATGTCCGTGGACGCATTTGTAAGACAAATGTTATGTCAAATACGGCATTTCGTGGGTTTGGAGGCCCTCAAGGCATGTTTATCACCGAATCTATTATATCAGAAGTGGCCGATCGATTGGACATTACGGCAGAAACGTTCCGTGAGCTCAATTTCTACAAAACTGATGAGATGACACATTTCAACCAAGCTTTACAAGACTGGCATGTACCATTAATGTACAAACAAGTGCAGGAAGAAGCAAACTACGCAAAGCGGCGAATAGCTGTTGACGACTTCAATCGAAAGAACAAATGGCGTAAGCGAGGTCTCGCATTAATACCAACCAAATTTGGCATCTCTTTTACTGCCTATTGGTGCAACCAGGCGGGTGCGTTAGTTCACATCTACCATGATGGATCGGTATTAGTTGCTCATGGGGGCACTGAGATGGGTCAAGGATTGCATACTAAAATGATTACAATTGCAGCTGAAGCACTTCAGGTCCCTATGGAAACGGTATATATTTCAGAAACGGCTACGAATACCGTTGCTAATACATCTTCCACTGCTGCTTCGGTTTCATCCGACCTAAACGGGTATGCTATCTGGAATGCATGTGAGCAAATAAATGCACGACTAGCTCCATATCGAGAGAAGCTGGGACCTAAAGCAACAATGAAAGAGCTTGCACAGGCGGCTTATTTCGATCGTGTCAATCTGAGCGCCAATGGCTTTTATAAAACGCCGGAGATTGGATACACATGGGGCGAGAATACAGGCAAAATGTTCTTCTATTTCACTCAGGGCGTCACTGCTGCCGAGGTTGAAGTTGACTGCCTCACTGGAACATGGACTTGCTTACGCGCTGATATCAAGATGGATGTCGGACAATCAATCAATCCCTCCATCGACTACGGCCAGATTCAGGGCGGATTTGTTCAAGGAATGGGTCTCTTTACAATGGAAGAGAGCTTATGGCTACGAAACGGTCCTTCGGCAGGTAACTTGTTCACGAAGGGGCCAGGCGCCTACAAAATCCCGGGATTTCGCGATATTCCCCAGGAGTTTAATGTTAGCCTTTTGAAAGGTGTGACGTGGGAAAATCTCCGGACTATCCAGCGAAGCAGAGGCGTTGGCGAACCACCCTTGTTTATGGGGAGTACAGTGTTCTTCGCCATCCGAGATGCCCTCAAGGCTGCGCGTGCAGACTACGGCGTCAAAGCCACGCTAGGGGCCGAAGGTGGTGAAAATGATGGTCTACTCAGGCTGGAAAGTCCGGCCACCCCTGAACGAATTAGACTGTCTTGCGTTGACCCGATTATGGAGCGGGCTCGCGTGGTACCTAAGCAAGGCGAAAAGAGCTTCTTCATTGCTATTTGAAAAATCAATATGTGTTGAGGTATATTAGCGGCAAGTCAATGGGAGGAGAATTTGAAATCTTTCACGCACTCATACCACATATGACATTGTACCTGACCTTTAAGATTCAACATACCCATAACGGATATAATTAGCTTTAGTTTTAAACCCAGTTTCCTGTTTATACTATAGTAAATTTCTATATTCTCTATCTTATATAACATTATAGCATTAACCCTAAATAGATTCCTCGTTATCAATTGATGGCTCACTTGTGCCTAGGGTGGACTTTTGCTGCAGTGGTTGCTTTAAGGAAAGCCAATCCATGAAAGCCGGTCCTGTAATAGATAGAGCGGCGGCAGCAACACCAATGTAGAATGTCTGTACGATTGCTTCGTTATAAGCCGCAAGGGTAGCTGGAAGTTGTTGGGGAGTGACGCTGGTCCTTAAGGCAGATGGACCCTGAGCAAAAAGAGAGATCGCATCGACTTCGGGGGCTTTCTTAGCTAAATGATGAATAAGTTGATTCTGGAAGACACTTTGCGCTACAGCCAGAAAGATCGAAGAAGAGAGTGTTCCCGTAAATGACAGAATTGAGGTAGCTATGGCCATATCCTCCAATGGAACAGCTACTTGGCCAATGAGGTTGACATTCTGGGAGCCAATCCCCACACCAATCGCCATAATCACCTGATACCCAAGCCAGTGCCCTATGGTTGAGTTGACCTTCAGAGTACTGAGCAAACCAGCACCGACAGCTGAGAGGATGGAGGACACAATGAGCAACGGAACGAATTGACCGAGTGCAGACGCCAATACACCACCGACTAGAGCAAATATAACTTGGCCAAGAATACTAGGTAAGGTTCGAACGCCCGAGTCTGTAGCTGACGTACCCTTGATTGCCTGGAACCAGATGGGGAGGTAATAAGTGAAGACGAAGACAGCAGCACCTAACCATACACCATACCATATGCCGCCGAGAATATTCTTGTTCCTCAAGATACGGGGAGGCACAGTAGCCAAGTCTTTCTGCCAAAGCTCTACACACCAAAAGATGACACCCAATACGCCGAAAACGACGAACAGGGCGATGATACGAGCACTACCCCATGGATATTTTGAACCACCCCATTGCAGCGCAAATAGTAAAGAAATGATACATGGGATAAGGAAAAAGAGCCCAGGTAAATCTAATTGTTTGATTTGTTGCTTCCATGGCAAGCATGATCGAGATGGTGTGGGTGTCAAGTGTGGGAGGAAGAGGAAAATGAATAGCAACGTAACTGCCCCGACGGGCAGATTAATGTAGAAACACCAGCGCCAAGTCACATGGTCAGAGAAAGCGCCTCCCAAGCTGAGTTTTATTAGAATTTTGTATGCAAGATTGAACATGATGAAATGACTTACATGGGGCCAACCACACTAGCAAGTCCGTGTACGCTCGCCAGGATACCAACATAGATCGGTCTTTGTTGTAAGGAGACTGTGTTAGCTACAATAAGAATGCAACCAACGTATACACCTGCCGCTCCAACACCAGATATGGTACGTCCAACGATAATAGCGTTTGAACTTGGAGCCGCTCCAGCAACAAGAGAACCAATCTCTAAGACAAAAACGGCAACTAGGAAAACCCATTTAACTGAGTACATTGTGTACAACTTGCCGTAAAGCAACTGTAAGGCGGAGACGGCAAATAGGTACGATGACCCATACCAGGCCACGTCATTAAACGAGTTGAATTCTTTGGTAATGGCTGGGATCGCTGTAGCTAAGATACTGCCATCCTGTATTACAGTGGGTAGTTAGCAGACACATACCATAACTACCGCTACCAGAATACTTCCCAAACTTACCAGAGCCACCAGGAACAGGGCAAAATTGATGCCGATAGTCAAGAGCGCCACTTTCCAGGACGGGGGATAATGAGACTCGCCCCCATCTACAGGAGATATCTCCTCAACAAGTTCACTTTTCTCCATATAAGCCTCCTTGTCATCGCCTTCGACTACTTGCTTCACTCCTGGCCGAGGCAGCGCTCGAATTTCCGGGGCGCTGGTATTTCCAAGTGCTCTGGGGTATTGCAGCGAGAAGGGCAGGGTTGTTGTCTCGCCTCCGGTAGGTATATTGGAATTTCCCACGGCCGACGCTGTGGCCTCGTTAGCCGTTGGCGTTGTCATTGCACAAGCACAATGGCTGGAGAGTCGCGTAGAGTCTGCTTGCAATCTTGCAAAAGCTGTTGCTGTAAATGTGACTTTCTCTGGATCACTTTTTCATCGAGTAGCTATAACTCAGATGAAGGTATGAAGGTGCCTGTTTCCAATAGAAAGGCATCGACATTAATACAAACAAATAGGAACAAAAATTCAATGAGCGGCAAGAGAGCGAGAGAAATTCTCCGGCGCCCCGAAATGTGTATTCGGTGCACCGGACTCGGAGACAGCCCCTGCGCTTGGCGTTCGGAGAACCCTTCGCCGAACCTGCCACCTAATTTTGTAACCGATTTGTTACTACTATCGCCGAACCTTCATAGCGCACTACATACTCCATGTGTATAATGTGTTATTTTAAACGTACGGATAATCCGTTGGACAAGTTTTGGCAGCTATTGTAAGCCTGGAATCGATGTGAATCGCTGTGAGTCTGTCGCTACTACACCATCCATGCAAAAGGTAGAAACAACGTCATCAAGTCAAGACCCTGCGCGTCTACATTCAACTATATTGTGCTGTAACAGTGTTCGTCTAACTTTTCCTTGTGCAGTTGTATTGATTGTCTAGAATTCCAGTAGTCTTTTGGGGTGGGGGGTTTAGTAATGCATCAAGTGAGCGTTTAGTTGATACCCTTTCGGGCCATCTCGGACAGCCTGATTCTCAGATGATTATGCCTCTTTAACCATCAATGAAAGGCTGAAATTCTTGGTCCGAACCTCTTCAGTCTCGCAAACTGTTCTACAGCCATCCTCACATAGAGATGCTTAACAATCTTTTTAGTCTATACCCATATGTGTCCCGAGGGCACAGGGAACTTGGTGAAAAGTTAATGCAGCTAATATTAGTCTCTCTGGCATGGAAGAATTTCGTGCAGATAGATGTGCACAAATAAGCAGTATCAAGATTCCTGTTGTTACAATCATGAAATCCTATTAAAAGATTCGAATAGATCGTCCTCCACACTCAGCTTCATGCATATTGTTACTTTTTGTACTGTGAAGTTATCATCTCTCTGGATGTTTTCCTCATGTAGAACTAGACATTAGCAACGGGTACGCATATATCTTGGAAGGAGTCATTTCATGTACTTCAAATGACACGAAGGAACTATTTATATATATGTAGGAAAACGTACTCATTTCTTTCATAAAGTATTTTAGTAGGATTCGGTGTTCATGTATCTCCCTGTATCTATTTAGACGAGTATTTAGGTAATTTCGCATTTACTGTGTACATGTACTACCCGTGCCACACCCCCACCCTATTTTCAGCTTCGCAATTGCGCACCTACTAAGGAAGTAAATCGTCTCTTCTAGCAGGGGTCTTCCCATGAACCTGCCAAATCAGATACCTAGCGGTCTAGTGTCTGTATCCGAGTACATCACAACTTAACAACAAACCCTCACAGGTAGCACACTTTTACCTCACCAACCCAGCCAAGCTACCTTCAGCTCTAGAATTGACACGACGATGGGCATCTCCAAAGCATAACCCGCACGCCCCTCATTGCCATGCACAATAACGAATCAGCCATAAAGGGCACGTTTAAATCATTTGATATGATGTCATACAAAGTAGTTGACTGCCAAGGTAAACTCATGTCATAATACAGTCCCGCAGCACCCATAGCTCTTTCTAGTGCTAACACGGTTACCTATCCAAGTATATGAATCGTTCTTAGGGACTCTATCGCAAATGGCAATTCGGTTTCCCCCTCCGCCCTGCCCACCTCCTCGTTATCCGCCACCATCACCACCTTCTAAGCAACGGGTGCAACCCTCCACAGAGAAATCCTTACGTTCCGCGACCACTACTTAGGGAGGCGACCGCGTGGTTGAGGTTTCTATTCAAAACTTAGACTTGACAGTGAGAGACTTTTGTCTATCTACCCTAACGGCATCCCCAAACGCCTTGATCAATCCCTACGACATCGAACTCCACGCTATCAACTTCGAGAATATCATCGACGCGCACACTGACCCCGAGTCAGTCGTGGATACTGATGACGAGGGATGGCTCGCTAGTCACAAACAAGCACATCAACGCGCTATTGCACAATATGCGATGACTGCAATAACTACAGTACCCCTTTCTCAACGACACTTCCGTACGAATGTCGACCCGATGCATATTACCAAGGGTATCGAGACTTCTGAAGAAAGCCCTGCAGTTCCTGGTCCTGGTGGTATAATTAACGGCGCTACTACTAAGAACCACCCGCCTAAGGCTACCTTGTTGAAGCGTTGTGGTAGAGCGCTTTATAGGAAACGTAGCTTCTGGCTGAAGGAGTCCCAGGAGAGTTAAGCGGGTTGGAGTTTGGGCGTTTTGGGAGGTACTTTGCAGTGGACATTTAAAAGGTATAGTTGGTGAAGCGCAACTGTTTTGGCCGAGATTATCCGACGCTCAAACGGAAGTATAGGAAAATCCGCACATTTCGCAATACACCTTAGTCGAAGATTGAAGCCATGTGGTTCAATTATGCACAATCTACTCGACCGTGCATTCATGCCTTTCTCGCAAGACTTTCTATCACGATGACTGTCGAACAAGCTCCCCTCCTCGCCCCACCAACAATGATCCGCCATTTCTGAATGAACCATAATTTTCCTCCACAGCTCCTGATATCCTACAGACCGCTCGTCCCATCTCAATCAGTATGTCGTCTGCTGAGTCTGGTCCGGTCCCATCGTAGCAAATAAGCCCACCTAGAGAGTCAACGAAGAACTCGTCATCATGGAGTCATCCCGTCTTCGCAATCAAGTTCGCCCCGACACTAGGAAACAGCACAACATTAACATGGTTCTCATGGACAGTTATCTGCATGGACAAGGGCTAAGATCGGGCTTCGCAGTTTGGAAAATGGCTTGCACAATCTGTGATGTGAGAGTGTGTTGAGAGTGACTGAGAAAGGGAAAAAAGAAAACATAAAGATAAAGACCCAGGCGGGCATTACATCTCTGTCGTAATGGCCATCGCCATGCAGTTTCAAGCTTTTCAGCATACATAGCCCCTCTACGTGTAATGTATTCGCCTTCAAACCGGGAAGCTAGCGAATAGGTGGCACCTATAACTGTGTGTACAAAGTGCGCCACTCGCAAGAATAACCCCTCTTCACAAGACGTACTACGAGGAATGGAATATGCACAATCTGTAGAGCCCAGTAGCCCACCAAGACTATGCGCGCATAGTTGATCAAACACAGTATCGGCTTCCCCCTAGTGTGATAACATGTTGTATTGCAGGGCCTTAATATGCCATAGCATTCATTGCTAATTCCGGACACGGCCTTTGTAGCGAACAGGTATAGTTTATGATGATTACAGTTAAAAGCGTTAGTGGCCAAAGGTATAATTAAGCTTTTAACATTTTATATATATAAATATATGTTTGAGGGGGCTTGGTGAAGCTTAATTAATTTTATGCCCTTGTCTACCACGTCGTCTCTAAATCCTCCGACAATGAAATTTGGGAAGCCGTTTTCGATACTATCCATACCATCGATAACATTGGCTCCTCGTCTCCATTCTCGCTGACTGTTGGCGTTGGAAACGCGCGATTCGGACGATCGCGTAATTGCGGGGAACAGTTAAGGGCAGGGTGACAGAGGCGCCTAGTGATTGGCTCAGAGCTGCCCCGCGGGACAGGTGGGTCCGACAGCTTTGCGCCGGTGACCAGCCATTTCCCACACTCCACTCCATCTTAAGACATCACTTTCCCCAGAGCTCGACCTCGCCCTCCCATCCGTTCTCATCGCCATGGCCCGCACTCGAGCCCAAATAGCGGCCCAGAAGGGCCTCTCATCGCCGGCGCCAAAACATCAAGGTACTCATTATTCGCGGCGCCGAATGACATCTTCCGCTAATAGTTGACAGGAAAGCGCGGTCACCTCCAAGAGCAGCGCGCAACCAAGCGCACTGAACGCAATTGCCCACGTCCGTCTATAGCTAACGAGACGTTGTCTCACAAAGTATGCCTTCTATCCTTGCATTGTAATGGATCGCAAACTAAGTTATGTTACAGGATCCACCGGCGCCTGTCCAGAGCAGAGGTCGCAAGCGCAAGCAATCAGTCGACGCGCTCGAGCCCAGTCCAGACCCAGCCCAGAAGCGACAACGGGCATCCTCTACACCCCTTGCCAAAGACGCATTTGGCGAGCTGCTTTCAAGGAAGCGCGAGATCGATAACCCCGCGGAGAGCAACCTGCCCCAAGCGAAACGAGTTCGAAGAGCGAAGGCGCGGGAGCACACGTTACAAGAGCAAGCCGGATCAGATCACGCCGAATTCCACTTATATCCGACGGGCAGGGGGCTACATCGAGAGGTGAGACGGTCCTTTCCTTCCTGAGATCTCTTGCTAACGTATTACAGAATCTAACAGTATCCATCGAGCGCGAAGGCCAGAAGCAATTGCGTGCAGTTGAGGATTTACTCGAGCACACTTCAGACGAGTCCTCTCGGAAACGCCCACGAACGTCTCTTGGACAGCAAGAGGCGGCAAGCGGCGACACCGAGGATTGGCGAGATATAATCGATTTCTGGAGGAGAGAAGGGTACTGGCCCAAGAAGTACTTTGAACAGGATGACTATATAAGGAAAGATTTCGAGAAGGAATCCGAAGATAGCTGGCTTAAGGAAATGGAACGTTATGATCCAACCGTAAGGCTTCTTTTCGCGAAGAAGAAAGCCCCGACATCTCTCCGCCGCAAGCGATCTGGATCTAACAGTTCCACGACGCCGAGCCAGGATACGATTCCTGCAAGTTCTATGACGCCTAGCGATCAGAAGCCGAGAGAGGAGAAGAGTGCCCCATATAGGGATGCAAAGTACATTCTAGTTCTCAAGACGCAAGGGGTATTCATGGAGAAGTCCGAATTGGGCGTCACGGATGCGAGCAAGCAGCTTTGCCGGAATCTCCTTGATTTTGACCAGGCAGTTCCTAGTGGCACTCTCTTTGGGGATGATGTGTTTGAGAATGCTTGCAGAGACCTCGAGGGCAGGAATGAGGCCAAGATCATTCAAGATATTTCCCGACTACTTGTTCCTTCAGCACAAGCATTTGCTATATTCGGCGCTAAGCACCTCAAACGCCTCGTCGAAAGCGTCAACGAAGGCTGGAACAACTCGATGCCCCTAACCGGGACTCGTCCTCAGCCTGACTATTCCGTGGGGTTCAGGCGAGAGGCATTCACCGACGACCAGCTCACCAAGCTGTCACCATTTATTGGCGACTTCATCGTCGGGGACCAGTGTTTATTCATGGCCACGTACTACATGTACTTCCCGTTCCTAACCTGTGAGGTGAAGTGCGGCGCCGCGGCGCTCGATATTGCGGATCGTCAGAACGCCCACAGCATGACACTTGCGGTGCGGGCCATCGTCGAGCTCTTTCGTGCTGTGAAGCTTGAGGGTGAAGTCCACCGGCAGATCCTCGCCTTCTCCATCTCGCACGACCACAGGTCAGTACGAATCTACGGCCACTACCCGGTGATAACCGGGAAAGACACCAAGTACTACCGCCACCCAATCCGCACGTTCGACTTTACAGAACTGGACGGAAAGGACAAATGGACAGCGTATCGATTCACCAAGAACGTCTACGACACATGGATGCCCGCTCATTTTAAGAAAATCTGCTCCGCTATTGATAAACTGCCGAATTTAGATTTCGATGTCCCATCGCTTTCTGAGGCAACCGGGCTTTCCCAGGACTTGGGGAATCTGATGCAGTCGGATGCCGGCGCCGCTTCTGTGCCTGTGGAAGGAGACAGCCAGTTGAGCATCGCCGAGCAGCATGCGGTCACTCCAGACACCTCATTTACAAGGTCGGACGTGGCAAAGAGGAGGAAGGGCTAAGTCAAGGAGCAGGTGGGCCATTTGGGGAGTCGAGACCTGATGCCGCGAGGTAACGGCCAGGGACGATCATATAATCCCCGGGGTAGGCCATGTCGGAAGAAGTCAAACGAGCGGCAGTTCTTGTTCTTCCGGGAAGGGTTCCACCGACGCCGTACACTGGTCGACCAAGGCACAGCACATGGAGACTCTAGTCGACGCGCTGCAAGCTGAACTCCTTAGCACTTGCTCTCTCTGTTTTGCGCCAGCAGGCGATAAAGCTGCCGGTCGATCCAGAGGTGAGCCCTTCCCTACACGCGGACGTCGCCTCCACCCGTCGGGGCGTAAGCGCAGGGCCAGACGGCACTCCAGCATGTCGATCCGGCCTTCCTAATCCCGGCTGCACTGGCTGCCTCTCCCCTGGCTGCTGTTACCCTGCAGACCACCAGCGGCGAGCTGACCCGCACCGCCCTCGATCAGTTCACCCGTACCGCTGTCGGACCCTAGGTATCCAATCTACAACCAAGGAGCAGAAGATAAGACATGGAATCAGAGGTTATTACCCAGCCGAGGTAGATCTTAGACAACATCTGCACTTGGAGAGTTGCTAATTGGCCTGTGTAGCGTCGGTGTCGGTGACCCGATTTTGAGACCGCGGATAAGCTTCCCCTAGCTTATCCAAAGCCGAAGATGTCCGAATCATTACAATCACATGACATTGCTACAATCTTATCCCGGGAGCTACCAATTTTGAGGTCGCAGGGAACGACCAGATTCTCGAAATCACTGGAAATGCCGTTGACGGATATAAGTTAATGGGGCCTCCCGGGGATGGCGGCAGTATAGTTAGATCGATAGTACCAAAATCCGTTTGGAGACGTGAACTGGTAGGATGAAATGATAAGTGGTAGGGTATTCTGCCTGTATTGAGCGTCTGCACGCATCTCCCGGTCGCCGCATCCCAGATCTTAACGGTGCTGATCGATTGTGCTCATTGTGTGTGTTCTCTGTCTTGTCTCGCGGTAGAAATGTTTGGGGGGGGCCCTGTACCCCTGACATGGGTCTATCATCAGACATCCATTAGCCAATATTCCGGCTAAGATCATATTCCTTATATCTGACAATATCTCTCTGGCCTCAAGTTAACACAGACTGGAGCAGCTGCTTGCAGACACTCGAGGAAAATACCGGTCCATTCAACTTGGTCGCACGCCCGACGGCGGCACCCTCGCGTCGGCGTCATATGATTGCACGGTCCGGGTCTGGTCGGCCGTTACGGGCGCGTGTGTGCAGATGCTCAAGGGGCATACCCATGCGGTCACGTCCAACTCTTGCTTTGTGAGTCTCTTTTTCCCACTTAGCCGTTCCACCTCTTTTATTTGCCAGGTCCAGATCTTCCTTGATTGTTCGTATAACTACCTGCCGTAGTAACGGTTGAGGAGTCTAGTCCTGACAAAATGTTTACGGTATCTTACCCATATGTATTATCCAACCTAGACTATGCTCGAGAGGCTTGGCGCAAGATGTCCTCAGAATTGCTATGAAAGTTATATGCCTACGAGATGATCGATACCTCATACACTCGCGTAGGGTGCGCAGCAGAACTGAGCTAGGAGATTGGCTATTGGTCGGCTATGTGGTATCTAAGACTTACGTTACTACTATAGGTAGATCTGTGGTAAAAAGTGGTCTGTATTCAGAGAGTCCAGGTTGGGTCCTAGGACTAGGAGACTATGTACTTGTACACAAATTAGAGTGGGTCTTATCATAAGGCAACCTCCCCGGCGACCCGTGCTCCCACCACCTTCCTCTACCTAGATGACTGTCCCGGTCCTCGGAATCGCTATTTTGGTGTTTGGAGCGTTTCCGACTAATCTAACAATCCACGGCCCTTTTCTGGCTGCTCCTGCGTTCTCTAATACCTTATCAATGCCTCTAATCGTTTCCGATCGTTCTCAACGGCGCCCAATAGGCCGACGGGTCCCCGTCGTTCTTCCTAAATAGGTAAAGCTCTCCCGTTATCGGAACATCTACCGCGTCGTCGTGTTTCAGAGGGTCTTCTTGTCAGAATAAGCGAGCCAGTCAATTGGAGGTTCAGAAGCGTGTGCATTGTTGTTAAGAGCGCGTCTTGCTGTCTCTCTGAGATGTGTCCTAGTAAAATAGTGTGGCGGGTTGAATACCTGTCTGTGGCGATCATCATAGAGTTGTTGGAGTACGTAGTGTTCTCAAAGTCATGGAAATCGATTGCGATCCGTATTCCAGGCTTACTGGGCCTTGTTCGTTCGGTTCTTCCGCCGCAGCTTGGCTTGGGCGCAGGCATCACAGTCAGTCATGCTATCACTCACCCAGAGGCCCCTAATTCCGATTACCCCGCTACCCCTCGCCAAGCCTTTCAACAGCGACCAATCACCTTTAATCTAACAACTACAACCCCACGTCAACATTGAGCCCAACATTGAGCCCCTGCCGAATACTCCCGCTCCACCTAGCGTCGGGTGTTGGCTGCTATGTTCGCCCTCCACATCGACGGATACGAATAATGTCCGCTCCGTCGCCTCTCCACCGCCATCAATCCTCTCTCGAGGGCGTCATCGATTTCTCGGCTGAAGCGCCCTTGGGAACCAACCAGCGTAGCAACGCCAAACCTAGGTTTTATCGCATCGTCGAGCACTTTGGTGCTAGTAGTGCTATCGATAATAGCGTCCCACCACTATACGAGCTACCCCGACTTGTCCGCTGTACCTACGAGTATGCACTTTCCGACGAGTTTCGAGATAATTTCCTGCGGGCCTTCTTTCAGGCTACAGCGCTTTCGTTAACCGGGCAGGGCGATAACAACGACGGCGACCTCGATAACCTGGAGGATTCCCGCTCTCTATTCTTTGGGTTTGCTAGTTACCTCCTCGACCATTCCTTCCTACCTAGTAATTGCTTCGGCCTTTTAATTTCCTCGCTTTATCGTTACTAATATTTTATCTTAATTAAAGCTTCTATAAAAAAGACACCATAACCCTTACCTATATATCATTTAGCTATTAAACGAATTTAAGGAAGCGTATAAGGCTTTATTGGAATACCGGACAGGTTATCCTAGCTTTAGGGGGCCTATTTTATCCGCGATTACTATCGCTATATTATCACCCGCTACTTTAACCATAAGGAAGCGGATCGCTATATAGTGTAAAATGGCAACAATACCCGAAATAATAATGGAACCCTACTTTTAGAAAATATACTTATTAACGAACTAAAAGTAGCTCATATACTTCCACATTCCTTAATAAAAGCAAATATGGGCTACAAATTAGTATATATTCTTCGTAGCAAGCATATAGCTTATAGCTAATGTACGATATAAGGGCCCCTTTAAATAAGCAACATTTGGAATTCTTAATATATTTAACAATAATGTTATATATTTAATTAATAAAACTAACATCAACCAGCTAAATAATGCTATTACGCTTACATCTTTTATCTATATAGCTTTTAATAACTTTAAAATATTCTTCGAACCTATCCCAAACCAACAACCGTATACCTACCGAATTAAAACTTTCTACCACTGTTGCCTTATACGGAACCTAGCTTTTCCTATTATACGAACGTTTTACCTTACCGATAATCGATTAATCGATCCACCTTTGCCTCGGCTACTCGCGGTTCACCGCGCCATTGCACATATTCTACGCCTTTCTAGGGCGGGCGAATATATCGATAAGTTACTTCAAGATATGGATAAGCAAGGCATACAGGCAGATGGGTCGACCGAGCTCGACAAACTAGTAAAGCTTGGTTAAGGAGGGTGGCGGGACAAGACAGTTCTAAACGTCCCATGGTTCATCTAAAGGGTCCCGGCGAGCATGCGTGCCATCGGTGCAATTATCACTGAAGGTCGTTAGGGAAAGATACTCCCCATGTCTGGTTCCAAAAAATAGATATAGGCTTAGATTGAGTACATAGTGAAGTAAGGACTGGCTAGATACATAGGAGATTGTTTCTTATATAGATACCCCTTCCTTTACTTTATTCATGCTGCTGACACCGCTTTTCCGTCTTGCCCCTTTGGGTTTTCCGCCCCTCGTAAGCTCGAGTCTTGTCTGGCTCACTTTTCTTTCCATTATGAGACCCATGAGCATTTACATGATTCCTGGTGCATTCTGACTCCGGCTTATCTCCTGGTACAGCAGGACGAGTCATAGTTTAGCATGCATTGCCCACGTCATGTCTAGCTGGATGGCTTGCCCTTGTTCCATCTTGAGAAAACGTGGCAGGGACAGGTATACCTACGTAAAAGGTCAAAAGCAGCCCTTCGGCCACTATTGGCTCTATCTATAGTGCAGATCAAATTCAGGCGTCGCTGTGTGCAGCATGTGATCGATGACTTACAAAGGTTCCTTTTGGATCAAGGCAGAAATGGCCTCATTTATCCGCAAAGATCGCTCCTTGCATCCATTATAGGACTCTAGCATCGGTCATGCCGACTCCGATCACGGGCCTCTGCTCAGTCTGCTCAGGGGCAGCCCAGCCTGGCTCAGCCTGCTCACTGAGGCCCCACCATAAAGCAGCAGGTTGCTCAGGTTCCAATCCGGAAACAGATTGTGGGGATTCAAGATTGACGTGGTATAATGGTCTGTTATTGTCCTCTCATCTTCTGTCGCATCCCTTCCCTTTCTGCATGAACATGGCCACTTTCCAGGAGAACATTCAGGCAAAGGCGATGCGAAGAATGTAGACGATACCAGCAAACGTTCGGACTGGGTGACGAGCTACGACCCTAAGACCAACCCAAAGAACGTGGATGATACCAGCAAGCGTTCGGACTGGGTGACGAGCTATGAAAGCATGGCTGCGAGCCCAAAATACGGGTATTGGGTCAGTGTATACCCCTGCTTTGCTTTATTGGGTGTGTTGAAATACATCTAACTCTGTTCCTAGGTTCCTTCTGGACCTAGCTACCTGGAATTGGACTTTTCTCCCATTCATCACGATCATCTTGTCACCTTGGCTACGGCACAACGGCTGCACACGGATAGCTTGAGTGGATTCAAGAGGACGGTTGCTCGCTTCTTCAACCTGTAGTCCGGCCCAAAGGATTGTACATGAAACTATAACAGGGGCCGAATACAGGGCTTGTATAACAAGGGCAGTTGAACTGGGCTTGGAACTGAGGATTCTGATTACAATGATCAACTAGGGCTGCATTAGTCCTTGACCAACCAACTCCTTCTCGGTTGTTGGTGGCTTGAGGAGACTCTATATACAAATGATCTGCCAGCCCAGACCGCCTGGGTCTCTAGGGTCTGTTTCAAGAAGCGAAGTCTGTATAATCTCACTTTCCAATATTGCCCAATATTGCCTGCATGTCTTGGAAGGTTATGAACAGCCTGTAATGGTCCTTCGTACGGCCGAAGTGCAAGGCGAACTGCATTCTTCAACCGGCACAGAGGTTACACGTGTAACAGCTTGAATGTAGTTAACTGCAATAATCTACCATGGCTTCCATGGGCGCGTGGTTCATTTAAGAATGGGAGGAGCTTAAGGCGAGATCTTGTAACTCTTACAGCGTGCAAAGCCACCTCTACTATCTATCTCTATCCATAATGAAGCGGAGTGACACGTATGACATGGGTAGCCTTAGGTAGCATGAGTCTGGTCCATTTATTTATAATCTCCTTGAGTTTATACATGTAGACGAGGAATTTGGCACGAATACACTCCTTTCCCATTTTTCAATAGACTCCCCAGCATAATTATTGAAAGTCAGCTTTAGTTGTTGAGCCTATGCGCTACAGTTCCCCTAGTAATAGGCCTAGTTGCCCCTAATGGTACGCCGGGCTTTGAGTTCTATTCTAATACAAGAAATGACAGGGAAATACTCCGGTATACAACATGTCCTACAAATCAAATAATCAAATAATCAAGCATGCGTGATTGTCAAACCGTGTCCGTAGACCCCGCACTCTGGGCTCGTACCCAGCGCTGTGCCTTCGAAGTTGAGACCTTTACAAAGGTTTAACAGAAATAGAGGCCAATTTTATTGCCAACTATTTATCTACTTATATAGCAACTAGTCAATGAATGCGACATATTCCTCTATCACTTATTGTCACGATACTGGATGACCTTCAGCCGCGGGGACCGCTACGCACTTGTATTTATAGTTTAATTCCAAAGCTAGCAGCTAGGAGAGAATTCTTGTGTCCTTGTTCAATACCAATAAGTCAATACTAGAGGTTGGTCTTGGAGCTACGACGCCCATCGTTGCCCTAGAACCCCCAGTGGTCAAGGTACTTCTCAATGGTAGATCGTATGCCCTGTTTCTTCTTCTCGATAAACTCCAGTTTGTGACCTTTTACCCACCGAGGCATATGAAAATACGGGGGCGAAAGAGATTCAAGAAACCACTTCAAGTTGGCCAGCTCACCACATCCTTTGATTTCTGAGGGCCTGAGGACACCAGCTTGGATGAACTCATGATCAGTAACACGGGCGGCGATCCAATTAATTTTCCCTCCCCTATCGTTGGCAATATCGACATTATCAAAGCCCCCCAGCAGGCATTTACGTAGAAGAATCTCGTCCGGGTTGTCATCGAAAGGACCGGCCAGCATTGACCCTAGATTAGTTAAAGAGTAAAAATACTCTTCTGCAGGGCTGGCAACATGGGATAAATCGAAGTCAAGGATTGCCGTCAATTTATTGGAAATAGGATCGACCAACATATTATAAGTATCTATAAAGTATGTTAAATATAATATCAAGATAGGTGTTAAATAATCTTACCTAGATCGCCGTGGATAAATGTTTGGCGTGCTATCGAATTATTACGAACTAGTGGAACAATGCCTTCAGCAAGAAAGTGATCCAGTCTTTTCTGCAGCTGATCGTCCCAGCCGTTTAGAATTGGTGAGGTTTTGGAATCGTCAAGCTGCCATCGCATCATCTGAGCATACATATCTTCGAGAGTATTAAAAGGTCCTCCACAAGGTATTGAGGTTGGCCCGGTAATAATGTCGCCAGATTTGGCGAACGCAAGCCCACCATACCCAACAATGGATGCGGGGAGCGGGTAATCTTGGATCAATTTGAACATTTCTGCGATCTGTTTCTGGATCTTCTGTTGAGTTCCCAGGTCCATGTTGTCGAAGGCTTTATCTAGCTGAACACCATCCTTAAACTCTTGGATGATCCAACCAGGAGTTTCAGAGGTGGACCGGCCCCATGCAAATACGTTAGGTACCAACATTGTATCAAGACTGCCGAGAGCATTTCGCATGAGACACATAGCAGCGACCTCATTTTCTACTCGTACGTCCTCATTTAAAATAGCCTCAATATTTGAGATGCGGGCTACAACCTCGTTCATACTCGAGGGCAGTACCGTCGTCCCGGGTTGCTGCTGAGGAGGTGGCTCATTGTTGAATTCAAGTCGGGTCCCTTTAATAGGCAGGAGCTGAACTCGGTAAACAAAATTGTTTGAATCCCATCCTAACTTATGGAAAGCCGAGCACTTTTATTTAATAAGCGATGGATTTCAAAGGTGTAACTAGCTCTTTTACCTCTCTTCTGTAATAATCTCTAAGTAATGAAGCGATGAATTGCTCTCTTTGAGAACTTGATCTAATAAGCTTAAAAGCCATTTTCATAAGTGATTTAATTAAGTATAAAAAGTTCAGATTGTTAGGAGAGTATAGTACGTCTATAACCTATTTAAATAAGGATATAGGCGTAGATAGGGCGCTATTAGCAGGAAGGTGGAGATGCGGCGGTTGTGGTATAGGTGTTGGTTGTATTGTAGTCTACGAGAACTAAGGGAGGTATAGGGTGAGGGGGCTTGGGCAGTGTAGAATACTGCCGACTTCGGAGACACCTAGCGGTTACCCAATGTAGTAAAAGGCTAAAAGTTTAGGTGTAATTGTTTATTATTTAATGCTTTTCATTTTCTTTATATCTAAGATCTTATATGTTATAACGGCAGCCCGTAACCGCTACGCCAACAACCAAAAGGTCTGTAGTATGCTGTACTGGCGTACCCGGGCGGTCCGTACGTGTATATATAGCCTCCGAGTAGCCTGTCACGCCCTGGAGTACAGGGCGGGCTACGCCGGCTACTTGACATTATATTAGTATATATTAAGTTAAAAAGAAATAAAATAATAAATGTGAGGGTTGTCACGTTCAGTCAGACTAAGGGACCTTTACTGACTGACCTGTCAATATAAGCTAAGGTAGTAAGCCATTGTGACGGCTTATTATCCTGTATCCTTTTGTAGCGGGATCACAGGGGTTGAGCAGTCCCTGCTCACCCCCTGATATATTAGCCCGTATTAATCAATCCAAATTAACCATCAATTCTGACAACATCTCCCACTTAACTGTAACGGACCTGTCATACAGGCCTGTACCCGACATCGACTGTTGACTTATTGCCAAGAGTGGAGACCGCACGGCTCGAATGAAGATATATGCGGTTAGCAGGGATTTGATTGAAGGCTTCGCCCGACAGTTGAAATAGTAAGATCGTTGGCTTATGCGCCCTACTAGAGGTTTAGATTTGTTACGACGGAGCAGGACCTACCTTAAAATCTTTCCCGTTACGCCTGATGCCTCCTCCTCGCCCTAATATCGCTGATACCGAGTCCGACACCTTTTCATCGATTCCAGACGATCTGTTGTCAGAGTCGTCTATCTACTGTACCCGTATCAGATGTGTTACACGTGTAACCTCTGTACCGGTTGAAGCATGCAGTTCGCCTTGCACTTCGGCCGTACGAAGGACCATTACAGGCTGTTCATGACCTTCCAAGACATGCAGGCAATATTGGGCAATATTGGAAAGTGAGATTATACAGACTTCGCTTCTTGAAACAGACCCTAGAGACCCAGGCGGTCTGGGCTGGCAGATCATTTGTATATAGAGTCATCTCAAGCTACCAACAGCCGAGAGGGAGTTGGTTGGTCAAGGACTAATGCAGCCCTAGTTGATCATTGTAATCAGAATCCTCAGTTCCAAGCCCAGTTCATCTGCCCTTGTTATAGATGCCACCCAAAGTCCCTTCGACGAGCCCAGCTCCTCTATAACTAGCTCGTCTTCCGCGATTAAACCGCGATCGGTTACGTTAAATGTATGGCAGTATGGCCATACGAAGGTCGTTGGTGGTATTATTAAGCACCATGGTAAGAATGCTATATGGGCGTATGATGACTGCAACAAGGAGTTGTCAAATACTGGCGCCGCGAAGCAACATCTATGGTATGTCCATAAGATTTCTGTTGACGAATACACTGGCGAGGCATTACAACTTGCCAAAAAGAGAAAGAGGGTGCGTATGGAGGATCCAGGATCAATAGAGGCTAGATTTGCGAGGTCTGAATCTATTTTATGCGAATTTCGCGCACGGCAGAACAACCAGTTTCTACACGACGTCATCAATCAACAGGGGCTTCATGATCGAATTGTCGGACTTGTTACTATGCGTAACCTGCCTCATCAGGCGGTAGAATGGCCGGAACTTAAAGATCTACTACTCTGTATCAATCCCATGGTTGAAGACAAATGGGTCAAGTCACGCGCAACCACGCCAAAACTTATCTCGGAAGCTTATCGTTTCCATAAGCAAAAACTGAAAATTCTCTTACAGTCGTCAGAAACCAGAGTCCATTTTGCTTTTAAGTGAACCTCAACAGTAGCGACGTTGAATCCGAGGCCATCTTTACTGCTCATCTTCAAGGTGATGGGTAATGATGTATTATATTGCATTGAGGAACTAACTCTAAGTACCAAGGAATAGGGTGGTACGTCTAGTTATACATAAGGTGTGTAGGGGTCGATGTACCAGCCACCGGGATTACCTGCCTTCCTAATTCAATAGGTTCATTTGATTATTTGGTGAATTCTTGTCTTGTTGTATCTAGGTAATTAACACCGGGGGTTTCTACGCATCTTCTTTGCATGTGACACGGTGAATATTCAATTAAAATGTGAAAAAGGGTAGCGCACCATGATGGGTGTAGCTTGGCTCGTGTTATGATTGCCTAACTCCATTCGCCAATTCACCCATTATATCTAATGCTACAATAGGAAAGAAGATTGACAAATCTATGATATTCTATGTATGCGCAACCCTATCGAAACCCACAAGCAAACAATCCAGTACCATAAGTCCAATCCGGTTCATGTTGCTCCAACCCAGCCTGCCGGTATTTATTCGGCGTGATACCTAGTCATTTATCGGTATGCAATCGCTCTCCTCTCAGGGTAGTCCAGTAGCCGCCATTTGTCCAACGTGATAACCTCATGGCGGCGGGGTGCATCTAGGCGTAAATACACGCACTCGGAGCAATACCCACCGTAGCACCGCTCACGACGACGGAAACAACCACGGCATTCGACAGTTCGTGATTCACTATCTCGGTGCTCGATCCACATGGTGGATCCAGGTGAGTTGTAGATGACGGTGTTGGATCGATTGCCGCTGCTCCGATGACGGTCTTCTAACGACCGCTCATCGATGATAAGTTTCCCCTCATTGACGATGTACCGTAATGGGCGGTGACTCCGTCGCAGATCTCGGCCGATGTAATGTGCTAGCTCGTAGCCGTCCTTGTAGTAGTAGCGATCGTAGGGGTATGAGGGCATGGCGATAGCGATGCTCCAGATGGAGGCGATAGTCAGTTGGAAATAGGAGAAACAAAAATATCTAGGTAGATTAGTTTCTCTGCCGTGCTCCTATTATAGGACCTTGGTTCAGCGCTGAACTTGCTGTGGTAATGAGGTGATATGTGCGTTGAGATTAAGGAGAAACATGGGGGGAAATGTTCAAGGGCAGAGGGTTGGGGATGCTGTTCAGACGGAAACATTTCTCCGTATATAAACAGGTCTATATATGGAGACCTCAGCTCATGGATGGATGGTTGCCCGCGAACTGTTGTACGCGTGAGCGTTGCAGTAAGCGCCGAGCGGAGGGAGCCGGCAAAGAGGGATGGGCTGGCGTGCATATTACATTATGGCCGGGCGAGAGGGCGTTTACAGGCCTTTCCTCGAGCAAGTCATCGTTATGTGTCAGAACATGGATAATGAGGCTGAGCGATCAGGCACAGCATGCGTGCCGCACATAGAGATTGAAAGAGGCATATCCCAATGCCACAGCGTATCGCTTGTGGCTGCTCGGTGGCCAATTAAAACAAGCCTTCCCGGATGGAAGCCTAACAACGTCATGCTGTCATCAACCAACACTCTGACCGCTGTCCCTTCTTATGGACACGTGGTGATGTCCCATCTTCGCTCAATCACGCCGCAAGGCCACCAGGCTGCAGCCTGCCTGCGTTGGTTGCTAGGAGCTTCCTTTCACACGCTCCTTGCTTATTTTGGTTGACGAGAACTTGGTAAGTATCCCTGGCTACCTGACGGGCATTCTGGTTGGGTGTATCGCATATAACTGCATCTGCTTTTTGTGGGTTGTCTGCGCGTTTTACACTACCTATACCATACGCGCTGAACTGGTCGGCGTGGGTTAGGCGATAGACGACAGTGGTGTAGCCTTTGAAGGCATGTGCTCGGCACGATTCGGAGTCTGGCCGAGTCTGGCCAATTCAAGCTTCATAAGACTAGGTACAGAGGAAAGTGAAGGAGTCCACGATTGAAGAGAAGAGTCCGAGAGAGGTTGCTATTTCGCCTCGTTGGTTATCCAGTAGGCTGCTCTCTTCTCTAGGCGCTCCGCTCATGGCCGCAAAACGTGTACGCAACGGGCCAAATGTAGCCGCGGGGTCCGGCAACTACAATATAATTGACAACCATAACGCGCCCAATGAGCGCCAACACTGAAGCATTCTACTCCTAAACCTAACAGGTGCTTCCACTTCCATTACGTAGACCGAGCCTAGTCTGCTGAAGCAGTACAACTAGGAATTAGGGGGAAATTAATAGGATGGGAATTCTATATCAATAGACAAGGCCGCATCCCTACAACGCAGAGATGAAGAAGAGGAGGGCGATAGGATACCACATCATTACTCCTACAGCACAACTATGCCAATACTGGATGGGCAAAGATCAATTATCCTTAGGCTATCATATTTGCGTGCCATATTCACCTAGTCTACGTGTAAAGCGCGGTCGTGCAGCAAAGGGAATGCCCAGCGAGCACAGTTTTCGTGACTAGCTCGGGGCAGCAGAATGTATGATATCAACCACTTTCGCAATTCGCCGCCTAGAACGCCCTATACCAGCTGATCCACCAACGCCATTAAGAAACAAATAACCCCTCTCAAAACGCCGTAGATAAAAACTCTTACTTATCCTAAGCAGGTCAATCTATGCTGCACTTCTGGGTCGGCCTTTGGCTTTAGCCTTCTCTTTCTTCTCTTCTTTGATCTTCTTCTTCTTCGCTTCATTCTGCTCCTCATGCTTTCGCTTCAGTGCAGCTTTTTCCTGGTCTGTCTTGGGGATGGGTTTGAAGAAGCCCTCCAGTCGGGCTTGTTGTGAACTCTTACTGCCCTTCTCCAATCTGGCGGCGCCTGCGCGGACGCGATCCTCGTTAAATCCTTTATCGGTACATAGGAATTTGACTAGACCCTCGGTGTCGGGCTTGTCCCACTTGAAGTCGCATAGCGGGTCATCCGCTTTCCGCACGTCAGGCTCAAAGAATAGCGTTCGCGCATCGGCGAAAGGCCAGTCATCAGGCACTGTGTACTTGTGCTTAGGATCGTTGTTGATGAATTCCACCACTTTCTCGAGCGTACCATGTTCGCGGATAAGTTTTAGGGCGGTCGAGGGACCGATCTTGGAAATGGGATCTAGGTAATCGCACCCAAGCAGGATGCAGAGATCTACAAACTAATAAGAGTTAGCGGTGTTATTTGGACAATCCATGATGCGCGTGGGTACTTGTTTGCGATCCATCCGTAGCCCCTCAAGGGCTCTGTCTACCGATATCTCTTGAATGGGTTCCTTTCGTTGTTCGCTAAATGTCAAGTGTCGAAGCAGGATAGGGCTGTCGAAACAGAGAGTGTCCATGTCCTCACTGGCCGCGGCATAGACCTTGCCGGCCCTGGCAAGCACGGCACACTGGGCCTCAGCCTCGGTGGGGGCGACAATGTAGGGAATGCCCATCAGCTTCAAGAGCTGCTGACACTCGACATTATGCTCTCTGGTAACTCGAACGGTTCGTCGAGAGAACTTCTCCACATCTTCAGCAGTTCCTGTCTCCTTGGCTTCCTCGAGATCCTCGTTTGCCTCAGCTTTACGCTGGAAACGTTTCGCGAGCTCTCCAGACTTGAGCTTGGGGGGGGCGCCATCGAAGACATAAAGGGGTTTTATGCCGTTGTCGACCATGCGGAGGGTACGATAGAACATGCCCATAAGGTGGGAGGTGGTGTCGCCCGACTCGTTCATCAGCTGCTGGCCATCGGATCGGACGGCGATGAGGAAACTGTATATGCTCATAGAGCTAGGCGAGGGGGGGGGCGTTAACGAGAAAAGAGTGGGCGGAAAACGGGTACTGAAGACATACGCATCCTATAGATTTAAAAGTTAGAGTAGTAGGCGACAAATGGTGCCATGAACATACAATGGCAACCTTGCGACCAAAATGATTCTTAATATCGCCCTCCTTGATGGCGGCCGGCGCCTCCTCCTTGATAACGGAGAACAGGCCCTTGATACCCATTGTGAAACGCAAATTCGACGGACTATTGCGAGAAAGGATGGAAGAGTGACAGCGAAAGATAAGCGGCAAGTTTCGTTATTTGAGGCGTAGGACAAATGGTTTGATTGATGGAGAAAGTAGATGTTGGAGAGCTGGTGATGTCACGACGCCAAAGAGAATTCAAATAGGTCGTAGACGCGCTTTCTGCTCAAGACGTGTCACGCGACGGTGGGGTTACCTGTCGACATTGGTATTTTAGGTACCTGGGTACATACATATACATTACCTACGGTAGGTAGGTACCTACTATTACAGGTGAAGTTGACTGGGTATTGATTAGATAGGCGATAAGATAAGGCTAGGGAGATTACCCACCTCATCCTTCCTTATCACTACATAGGTACCTAAGTAGTCAATCAAACCACTCAGTATTGACGTACCTGGGTACCTACCAGTCTCTTTCAGTACTGATACCTGAGAGTGGATGGCCGAAGCCAAAATGCTTTATTGAATATCTCGACCAACAAGTGCTGTAGCCAGCTAAAGAAGTGAAGGTTGTAGGTGGTAAATTCAGTGGCCAAGGCTACCAAGGCCCTAGGCAACCAGTGCGCTAGGTACCTAGGTAACCTGTTTTTATGCCCTTTGCCAGGGCTCTCTTTCAGGGCTTCATTGTATGAAGGGAAAGTTCCCACCAAGGCTACGATCTTACAGAGATACAGCTTGGAACAGGTACCTAATAAGAGTTGTAAGATACAGGGTAAAGACTTGGAACTTAGTATCGGACTGCTAGCTCTAAATTCTTTCTAAATTCAGGACCTCTTTTCGACCCTTCCTAGCGTATACAAGCGACTTCATACCACAATCCAACATATAAAGCTTGTATCTTCTCCCGTACATCGCCTCTTGGCAGGATTCGAGATACCCGATCATATGTAGGATCATGTTGTATATCTAAACCTGGGGCTCTCGTCTCCGAGCTCGGCGAGCTCTTCTTCATTCAGATCGACATGCTCGGGCTTCATTATTCCTTGGTCACGTCGTTTGTTCTCTCGCGCATACGAGAACCAGAGAAGACCAAAGGCCAGTACTGCGAGGCCGACTAGCGACAATGCTACACTGTTGCCCTTAATGTACCTGGGCTGATCGCTGCTCGCACTAGATAGCCAGTTGTTAGTGATCACCGCAACTAGGGGGGCTTCGTAATCCTGCTGCGTGTCCATAGGTGCCGCGACATACTAGATGAAAGACGCCATGATTCCGCTGCTGTTACCAATAGTGAGCTGTAAACCGCTAGCAGTCGTGCGCTTGCCATATCGTGGGCTGTTATTTGGAAGCTATGTCCCAAAATCAGCTGAGTGATACAAGAGAGCGCTCAATATCGCGACGAGACAAGAACTCACCCAGGCTAGTGGCAACCCAACCAAGACATAAAGTCCCGTTGCAATCAAGAAGCAGCTTAGAGCACGTTAGTAAGTTTGTTTCGTGCATTTACACCTCATCTTACGCAAAATAATGCACGCCTGCTGACGTGTCTGACAACAAGATCCCATAGCCGATGATGCTGATATTGCCCCAGATTACACAGAAAATGGCTCGCATCTGTTTGCGGTCAGAAATATAGGCGATGGTCATATATGAAACGGCCCCAAGAGCGTAACAAGGGATTGTGAGAAGTTGAATCTCTGCTCTAGACCAGGAGCCCAGACCCTGAATAATGGTAGGAAGAAAGACGGAGAAGCCTAGAATTTGATGGTTAGCATCACGACTTCTTCACACACTATACGTCATCGTGGTCAGGGTAATGCTGACTGTAAAGCATCGTATCGCTTCCAAACTGCCCAACGCAGAAGACCCATACTCGCCAATCTTTGAATGCTTTCCTCATATCCTGCTCGCTGAACTTCTGCGCGCTCGCTGTATGTCCATATTGACGTTGTTGTCTCGCAGTCATGAGCTTCTTCTCGTTGTCATTCAAGAAGTATGCATGCTCTGGATCGTTCGGCAGCAAGAATAGAGTTAAGACACCTAGCACAATGGTAGGAATGCCTTCGAGAATCATGATCCATCGCCAGCCACTCATACCACGTGCACCGTCCAGGTGCCCGATACCGTAAGCGAGCAGGCCACCAAGTGCGCCGGCAATAGCTGCGCTAACGAAGAGATAACCGACACGCAACGCGAGCTCGCGCTTCGTGTAGAAAAAGGTGAGGTATACATTGAGTGCTGGGAACAGGCCGGCTTCGAACGCACCTAGCAGTACACGCAATGCGACGAGACTGCCAAAATTATGCACAAAACCGGTAGCCAACGCCAAGATTCCCCAAACAAACGCAATGAATGCGATCCAACGCTGTGGTCCAATTGGCTTGAGCACTAGATTTGAAGGCAATTCGAAGATGATGTCTGTAGATCTCGGTCAGCTATGCGCATATGGACATGCCAGCCACTCTCTTCACTTACATGTGACGAAAACGATCGAAACAGCTATCTGAAATTGTTTAGGTGTAAGACCTAGGTCTTCCTCCAGACCATAAAGTCGTGCATTACCGATGTTTACACTACACCTTGGTCAGCACCCACACAAATACATACTACCCTGCTCTCTACAAGACGGACCGATCCAAGAAGCTGAATGTGTCTAACACAATAGCAAGTCAGTTACTGAGTATATAAACATATGGTTTGCGCAGCTAGGGCCGATCCGGACTTACATAGTAACATGACAAGAGGCACAAGATGCAAGTCAAGCTTGCGCACAAGTTTCCTTTCGTCAACTCCAAAATCTGTGTCTGGGACCATCGGGGGGTCCAAGTCCTGCGAGGACTTGGCAAGGGCGACGGCCATTCTCACTCCCACTTTTTCCCACGTCCCTAGCTCCAATAGTCGGAAGACAACTTTGAAGAGTTTTGTCCAGTGGACGCCAGATCCAAGGTATAAATTCACAGCTTTTCTCTGAGTTGTTTATTTCTCCACCAAGTTGAGAATGCTAGGTCAAATCAATGTTCTGCGTCAACGTACTCTCCATTGTTGTAGAGCTCACCAATAAGCGTCTGGCAGGGACTATCAAACCAACCGCCAAAAGGTGGAGGTTCTGGGATAAGTAGACAAATAAAGGCGGCGAGCGGCACCCGAATTAGGACAGGTAGGCACTAGATATATATTTTATAGACTACGTAGAATAGCCTGGACAGACTGGGAGCCCCGGGGATGGAGAAATGCACTCAGCAACGATCTACACTTTATCGTTCTTCGAGGGATTGTAGCGTAGTTTTATGCAATGTGTAGGGCTATCTACTTACAATTGTTGTGCTTACATTACAGTGTAGGTATTTGGGCGTTGGAATGGCTGATCCCCTACTTCCGAGATAGGTAGGTGATGAGATATTACGATGGATAAGCTTAGATCGCGGCAGACAAAGACCGTTATCTGCAGGACTGGAGTCCGATCCGATAGTATCAATCATATACACTACAAGGGTATTCTCCATAACCTTTTCTAACAAACTGACAACATCCAAAACGAAGACAATGGGAAACATTTAGATAAGGGACTGCTTTTGCTGGAACAGTTCTCCTGCAAGCGAGGTAAATTGGATAGGGGATGCTTTACCAACTTAGTATTATGGCGTGTCTCGCAGACGGACTTCCTCAACCGCTATGGATCACACGATGGTGCCGGTGCACGTGATGTCATTAGCTAGGTTTGACTATTATTACAGTGGAGGACGAGAAGATAGGTTTGAGTAATTACCTAGGGCATCAGAGCATGTGCTAGCCTCGGAAAGGAGCTTAACGAATTTGAATCAATCCGGCTTAATTCAGCGCGCTGCTGCTGCTTACCATACCGGGATTGAGGGGGTAGGGAATAGAATTGTAGCTAGTATTTTTCCAGGTGAAAATAGTATTCGTAGGAAAGCCACGCAACTTATAAGCCTATTAGTTAAGAAATGATTTTTTAATTTAAAAATAATCTTCTACTAAACGTAATCTCTACTTTTCAAATGATTTATATTTGAAAATGAGTTTCATTTGAAAATGGTATGCCAATAAGCCATAGAATTAGGGCTACACAGATAACAATAGCGCTACAGGGCACCTACAGCCCCTACAGCCACTATAGCCCTTCGCAGTACAGACCTAGCCCAGCCAATCCAATCCACCACTACCACCACCTACTGTCACGATCGTAGGTTCAGGGCATAGCTGTATTGAGGCTATGGACGAAGATTCTAAGCTAAAGAAGAAAGGAAGGAAAAGGTGAAACTCGAATACAGGCGTGCGTGGAAATATACGCGGGCGAATGCCCGTTGTGGGTCACATAATCTTATCAATACGGGTCTCGCGTATCTATACAGTATCCCTCCACACCGTGCACAGTGTTCCAGCACAGTACACGTCTGGCACGTTCGTCACACCTACAATCTTTATCCACCAACAACACTTCAACAACTTCAGTCATCAATAACACTACGCGCTTTGCAATTTCTATTTAAAAAAAAGTGATTTCCAGCTTATCTCGCAATTCTACATCGATTGCACCTTTTTTTGAGCTAAAATACGCATTTGCTGATTTTTGGCACCTGCTAACCTTTGACAATATGCCGTTAGTACCACCTACCGATGCCCAATTTCCCACCTTCGCCGAAGGCTTCGAAGCCTGGCAGGCACATGCACTCCGCGAGGGCTTCGTAATTACGAAGTGTAACGCCGCTAATAAGATCGATGGTTAATATACATGATATACGATAAAGTGTATCGCTGCTACCGCTGATTACAAATCTATTGCTACGCAAAGGAAGGCTTTAAGCACTAAGGTTGATTGCTAATTCAAAGGTGTAGCAAAGCTTTATAAACATTAAAATAGTTAGACTTTTACCGTTAACTATCCTTACTATAACCACCTTCCCTCTTTATTTACACCTATTTACCGCTAAAAACAAATGACTGAACAAGTCCATAGGATTATTTAAAATGGGTTCGATAATCTAATCCCTTACTGCAAGATTTATAAGCTTATATTAGCTTTAGATCCTCATATTGCTATTACGAAGGATAACGTTAGTAACGTTATTACCAAGATTAGGCTTCGAAAAACAGGGTCTTTATACAAACAGCGCCACGATTATTTGTACCTTACAGCAAAATAACGGATAGCTTCACAATGGCCAGTTCAGAGTCTCCAGGAGTGGCAGGCATCGTGCACACCGGAAGGGCCAAGGGGGCGTTATATTTGACTTTAAGAATTGGTCAAATAGGTGGCAAAAGGGGCGGTTTCATATCAAGATCAACAGACAAGTACCTTTTTCAAGGCGGATTGGAAAACAGGTCACCAGGTAAGTCCTAGAGCGAGCGTTTTTGCTAGTAAATACAGTGGCAATTTGCTATTGGCAAGAGTTCTAAACGTGTGAGATTCGCTAACTTAGCTGTTTTTTTATGGGTGTACTTAGTGACTGATCAGGGCAAAAAAGCCTGTTTCTATAATCGCTGTCCAGGGTCTGTCTGCAATTATCCTCTTTTGGGTGGGAAAACAGCACCTCTATACGCTTGAACGGATCTTGGCCCAAGATCTCGAAAGAAGTGGTAAGGAGGCAATAATCAAGTTCCGCTTGTAATGAAGGCCAATTATACATATATACCTGTCTGCCAATCCAATTAGCCTCGCGTGAAAGAGATACCCTTGGATCGTAGGGAAAGGTTACCCGATATGTCACCCGCCCTCTACTAAGTATTCTTACGACATCTCATGCACTTTCAATTACGGCAGTATGGATCGCAGTAGGTCAACTAACCAATCAAATAGCAACGTGCGTTGAATGGCCACAGTTCTATTGACCTGTTACAGTGCCTCAAAACAGACCACACTGAATTGCTTCAGGACACCCTTTCTACTACATTCGACAGAAGTTGTTCTCATATTGATGCCAAGCCGTCTACAGTTATGAGTTACGTTCCATAACAATGGGATATTCATACCTGCTTAACTTGCTTGTATACTCAAGGTGCTAATGATACACTCCGCCGATAAGGTGAAGTCGAGGACAGAGCGGTGGTAACCAGAGCAGAGAAGAGACGACCACACATAAATAAATGAGCAATCGGACAAGGGAAGTCTGACAAAGTGGTATTTAAAACGCAAAGCCTGATATTTACCATTTTCATCACACCCCAACATCTATACCCAGCTCACCCAATCCAAAGTCATTAGCTCTACCGCCCCAGGTTTAAATTCCTAACGCCGTTCGACACCATACCAGCCGCATTATCAACTTAAATGGTTATAATATAGATAATGTGCATATTTCATTGCATAGTAGCTGCATATCTTATTTATCGGCAGGTATATCCACCATCGATGACGATATCGGCACCGGTCGTATATGTGCTGGCGTCCGAAAGCAGGTAGACATATGCACCCTTGAGCTCCTTCGCGTCGCCGTTTCGGTTCATAGGAATCATACTTCGCCAGAGGTTCTGCGTCTTTTCATCGATGAAGTCTGATAGGCCAGTGTCAATATAGCCAGGGGAAATGCTGTTGACACGGGCAAAGTCACGCCATTCATTGGCGAGTGACTTGGCTAGGTGGATGCAGCCGGCCTTGGCGACGTTGTAAGAGGTCTGCTCCTGCGGGAAGTTCGCAATGTGGCCGGACATAGAGGCCGTGATGACGAAGGATCCAGAGCCCTGCTTCTTGAACACAGGCCCGACCGCTTTGGCGCAGTATGCCGTGCCTGTCAGGTCCGTGTGGATGACCTCGTTCCACTCCTCGATAGTGCCGTCGAGAACGCCGTGATCCGCCGTCGCGCCGGCATTGGCTACGAAGCCGTCAATGCGGCCACCAAAGTCATTAAGCACGTCTTGCACAAGTTTCTCGCATGACGCAAAGTCTCCAACGTTACACTTGTAGGCCTTGGCCTTGACACCATAGTCTTTGGTAAGCTCTGCGACGTTCTTTTCGGCGCCGTCCTTGCGCGATGAGTAGGTGATGGCCACATCGGCGCCTAGTTCTGCGACGCCGCGTGCGGCTTCGATACCCATGCCTCGTGGGCCCGAAGCGCCAGTCACGATGATGACCTTGCCCTTGAAGCTCAGCAGGTCGAGCAGCTTGCTGGCAGTAGGAATTTGCTGAGGCATATTGACGGCTAGCTAGTTGACTTTTGAGAATGATAGGATATCAAAAGTTGGCTACAGATGCTAGGGAGGAAACAGAGAAAAGCAGAAAGACGGAGGAAGCTGGTGGAATAAATAAGGAGGAAACAGAGAAAAGCAGAAAGACGGAGGAAGCTGGTGGAATAAATAAGGCCGAAACATGCAGGTCAGCATCAACTTTATAGTGAGCAGCAAGCTAAAAACGCAGCAGTCCTTCATCTTGCTAGTCCACCACCGTCCATGGGATTTTTTTCTCGCGCGATTTCGGTACTACACAGCCAGAAACACGAGCCTATGGGAGGTATAGGTGGATATAGATGTGGATGTAGGTGGATATGAAGCATTCTCAGCTGCGTTTTTGGTGATGTCATCCTTATGTGGTCATGACAAAGCGCCCATTACGTAGACTAACTGGACTAACTGGACTGGCGAGAACTACGTGACATTGATTGAACTCCTTCATCCTTATCACTCCCGAGGATAAATTTCATTTCATGCGCGAAATGTGGATGACTAAAGACGTGAAAATACATCGAAGATTCGTTCTGGGAAGCAGATGGTGAATCAGGATAACGATGAACCTACAGTAAATACAGAGCTATCACTAAGCACCCCTGTCATGCAATTCACCCCTCATTGTCTGTCTTCTGCATAAGGGGCTTAGTAACAACCTGCAGTAGCGCCGTTCGAAGTTCCTAATCAGTAATTTCTAAGAAGACGATGGCTACATGATACTTATAAGTTATAACCACTGTCACTGCATTCCAATATGACCCGTTAAGTAAACTACTATGTAGGGAAGCATACTACGGTAGGTTAGTGTTGTAGAATGTATTTGGAAGACAGAGAGCGCGCGGGCGGTTAAGGAAAGGGGGCCGGGAGTGTTGAGACAGATTGTCCGTCCTAGCCAAAACACCATCATTCTCATAAATAGGAAATTCAGATAATGAGTGCAATAATATCTTGGTGTGTGGCAGAGACAGAGACAGAGTATCGAGTTTCGTCTGTTCTTTAAGTTCTTATTCGAACATGTAGCGAGTCCATGGCTATGTCTGGCTACGTTACAGTTTATCAGTGAGCCTGGGGGATAAAATGTAGCAATTTAGCGTAAGCGTAACCCCCTACCCTCGGTACAATTAATAGTTGGTCACTTCGACTTCTTGTTTATGATCCAAGAGGTGATCGCTAACAGTTTTTCCTATCTTCGCGTCAACTTTTCAATGCATCTGTAATACGACCCTTCTGCACATAAATATTTGACCATTTCTGTGCCAATCTAGGACAGAAGTAGTACTTCAACAATACACCATCTTCACTGTGTAGGTGTGTAATGGCGGGACCTTGAAGGCGAGGGCCAGACGAGGGGCCAAGGAAACCGTGCGGGGTTATTTGTACTACCCCGCATTCTCTCTGGTCTTCTAATAGGTATCATATCTTCTGTTTACTTCGTATGTTGGCGTGCAGCAACTGCTAGTCTGCCTACCTAATCTCTGTGAAGTGTTGGTTTCTTGGCCCTCTTCACCGCGATCGGGTCACATCGATGCCGATGATTCTGCCATCTTTGACAATGCTGAATGGCATATGCATGATACCCTATTTCAACCGGTCCACCTATCGGTCTGGATAGAGTAGAATTTAGTCATGCCCAGCTCAGTAATTCCTGAGAAATGCAATTCAGAGGACCCAGCTTACCACATACGTTGAAGAGCATATCATGTTTTAAAATAGGACAAGCATCCGAAAGTGAATAGCTTATATAGTCGCAGTAGACAGGGAGTTGGTTGAACAATACCTAAATATATGTCCCTTCACCATTAACTGTTTATTGTTTATTATTTATCACCTAATTCCAGCCCATCTTCATGCTATACATACCTACCTACTGTAAGTTGGTTTCTCTACCACGCATAGCAATTGTTCCATAGACCTAATAGTAAGTTGTGTCTAGTGTATAACCTTACATCCTTGTTATAGTGATAGCCCTTTGGCAACGACAGGATGCCTCTCGATATTAGAGACCTGGCCACAGCAAGGGCTTTCATGATTAGAGTAGGTACCTAGTTTATAATCAGAATGCACCCGGGATAGGCAGTCACGGGAGTTAAGACGTCAGGGGGCTGTGCTGTTGGTGAAGGCTATATAACTAGGTACCCTTCTTCACCCGAATCTGCCCAAGCTTGTGGCTACTTCCACATCCCAGCTTTGCATTCTCTTAGCAGATGATGGAGGCGAACAGGTCTTACTCACTGTGGGCATTCTATCACGTATAGTATGTGGTAGATGGCATGGTAGTGTAGGAGTGACCCACACCGCCACTGTCAGCCGGAATTCCCACCTCTACTTCCGTTTCCGCATAGGCATAGCAGTAGCCTATATCCCCAACAGGGCGACCTCGATGGTTTTGGAGAGGGTCGGGCCCAGCTTGGATCCCCGTTTTTTCGAATCCAGCACCTCATAATTGCACGGCTACAGAAAGACGACAGACAACTGCACAGGAACTGCTCGTCACTGGGGGCTGACCTTGATTCTACGCACACCAAGCCAGCACATTATGCAGCACTCCCCGGCACTTGCCGCCACGCTTCCGACTATACCAGAGACGAAACGCGCCACTAAGCAGCCAAAGAAATGTCCTGAATGCGGAGTCTGTTTCTCCAAGACGGAACATTTAGCGCGCCATATCCGAAGCCATACTAGAGAGAAGCCATTTTCTTGTCGTGATTGCGGGAAATCATACAGTCGACAGTTAGTTATGTTGAGAAGCCCCTACGACAAACACCAGCGGCGATCACTAAAATGACCCCAGTGATTCTCTTCTTCGTCATTCTCGAGCACATGTTCGCCGTCTATCCAATAAGTCGCCAAGGAGCATCACGCGCTCGTCTTCTCCTCGAGTCTCGCTAGCAGGAGACAACAGCCAAGTAGAGATTAACCCGCGTGGTGATTGCTCCGTACGTAGCGATTATCATGCGGGTTCTCGGAATAGTCTTACCTCCTCAACCTTCTCCCGTGGCCCAGCAGCATCAACTCCCGCCAGCTGGGTCTCTCAAGGAGACCAACCGAGCCAAGCTCTAATTGATGGGTCTTTACAACAATGCACTCTTCAATCAGATGCCGGGCCTCCCTTGGGTGGGCAGTATGTTGAAACGGACTTTCGTGCCGCTTCAGCGAGAGTTTTCGATACGCCTACCGACCTGGAACTGCTGGATATCGGCTTGAACGCTCATGAACCGGCCTGGTTACTTGGTAGTGATTTTGATCTCAACATTCTAGACTTTCCAATATCCAGTGTCATGACAGAATGGGGCTATTCGAATCACGAAAATCTACCCCCGCACCCAGAGGCATATGAAACCTCTAATACGCTAGGTCGTTGCAAGGGACACATGCCACTTTCTGACTTGGTACGCGCAGTCCAGTATAATTGGTATACAACGTTAACTAGAGATGTCGTCTCTCACGAATCTTCAGACCACCTCCAGGAGCAAGATCAGATAGATGAGGCATATAGGGAAGGTCTCAGGTATAAATTACAGCCATGCCCTTCTAATACAGCCCTTCCTTCCGCGGACTTCCTTGTGAGTAGCTCACTGCCACTTAGATTTGTCACTCACAACCCGCTAATTGCAAGCAGAACCTATGTATCAAGTTATACTTTGTGCGCTTCAATCCGGTCTTCCCCATTGTCCATGCACCGTCTTTCCGCCCTTCATCAGAGAACGCTATCCTCCTCTTGTCTGTGTGCTCTGTTGGCGCTCTCTTCATGGGCTCAGCAACCGCCGCTGCCCAAGGCAGGAAGATCTTTCAAACCCTGAATAAAGCAAACCTATCGTCAGTGAGTTCCCTATTTACCGAGGTTCTCCTCGGCGTCCACTAGTCTAACCGAATACAGTGGGATACCTACATTCGTCGCGATGCTAGAGAGTGGCGTTCGCTTGTCCAGGCATCGATTATCGGTCAAACATTTGGCATGCTCTCAGGCCAGCCAGATAATGTTTGTATGACAGAGAGCTTCCATGGAACAGCCATCGCGTGGGCCCGGCAGGGCGGCTTCTTCAAGATCAGAGCTGCCCCTCTCCCGAATTGCGATGAACCCGAGGCGAACAAAGGGGACCTTTGGAGACGCTGGGTAGATGCCGAAGAATCTGTCCGCTTAGTCTTAGCGCTCTATGTTCACGATTCAGAATTCGCAACAACATTTCATCATGAGCCGCTTCTTCGGCATGGTACCGGGAAGCTACCAGTTTGCAACCCAGATGAATTATTTTTCGCGCCCACTGCATCCGATTGGTATAACATTGTAACGAGAGATAGGGTCGCCAACTCTAAAATCACACATATCAATGCCGCCAACATACTGGCAGTGCCGCCAGTGATTATGACAACGCGCAAAGCACAAATGTTTGCGTATGCTTCCCTTGCTGGCTTAGTAGCCTCGATTCAGGAAAAGAGGGCCTCGCTTCTTGATGACGGAGCAAAGCAGCAATTCCGCAACCTGCTTCTGTCATGGCACCATGAGCACTACAAACACATCCAGGGACCTAGAAAGAACCACATCAATTTGTTGATTTTCTGGCACGCAGCCTTTATGGCTCTCTATTCTGATTTTGACATCATGGAACGTTCCATAGGTCGTGACGGCAAGCACGCTGCGCAAGAAGCACGGGAAGCAATCGTAGATTGGGCTGTCTCCCTAGAGGCTAGACGCAGTATCCTTCACGCTCTCTTGGTGCTGAGGCATCTAGAAATGCTGCCAATTGGACTCGAACCGGCTATCCACGTGCCCAAAGCTGCATTCTACTCAGCCATGATTGTGTATAGCTACATAAAGTGCAAGCCGTCCCCGTGTGTGCCTTCTGAGGATGAAGTGAACTTACCCGAACTACAAGTTGCCAGCTCAACTAACAGTTTACAACCAAATGGCGACAAGGTCACAGCAGCCATGTTCCCTCCCGTGGAACCTAGTATACTTTGCAATGCGATAGACTTGCTCCGACGCATTGGCCATTGGGAAATATCTCGCAAGTTTGCTTGCATTTTGCAGATCCTCCTAGATGATTTGACTAAAGCCTAATGTAACAACATACCACTCCTAAGGAATGCGCCAAAAACTTGGCTCTCTCTCATGTGCTTGTTGCATCCAACAAATTCTTCATACTCGCTTTCCAGATGCCAGGGGCTTGAAGATAGACAAAGCTAAAGGTGTCACGCACCTCAAACAGCAAACATTTTTCATGCGCCGAAGCGAGGGCTCTCATTAAACTTCACCCACAAATATGTAAAGGCAGGTTCCTTTGCAAAATGCGGGACACGGCAATGCAAATCATTATGTGTACACCTATTCTAGGGTCTTCAATGTAGCCCAATACAGAGAGCAAGGATTTAGAAAGATTATTATTACTAATGTTATCATCAAGGTCTAATTACTAATATTATATACTAATCACTAAACAACTAGGTAATAATCAGGGTAATAAAGTCATAGCTAACCTATAACCATGGACTAACTAACAAATAATCAAGAGTCTTAATAGAGAATGAGAGGTATGAAACTAACATTGGAGACCCCCTGGAGGAGGTGTATATGTGGGACGCTAAGCTTGCGGGACCGTGGCCACGTGGGGAGGGTATCAGTGTGTTGGCGGGACATGCATACAGAGCACTCTACGCCGACTCCGAGGTGAGAAAGAAAAACGGAAGATTTGCCGAGAATACCATGCGGAGTAGCCCTCGGTATTTAACAATGAACCGCGGAGAGGGAGTCGCTCTTGATGAAGCGTACATCACCGCCTCTGTGAAGTGAAATTACCTGTACCATTTAGAGATTTTGCCCATCTAAATCTGCTTTTGGACAAAGCTACCTACTGCGATAGCAGTAGCCTTACTCTAAGTACTCATGGCTGCGCAGCTGCGGAATCAGGGAGCTGCAGTGCCTGATCTGGTTGCAGTCGGTCACCAGCAGGAAGATGTTCAGGCTTGGAGAGCTCGCAACGGCATAGACCTTGCAAGCCAGATCAAGCTAGTCAAGATAGCCCATATGCGCTACCAACATCCAGACCTGGAAGAGATTGGGCGATTTCTGGGAGGTATGTCACATTCACAGACCCTAAAGCCTACAACTAACTTGATATTAGACTTCGGAATGACCATCGTTAAGAAGACTGATAGCGAGGTGTGGTTTCGAGGGTACGGTCTAGATCAATATGTTTGTGAGTTGTAGCATTATTCTTCTTTACGACTCGTAGAACTCACCTACCTCCAGATCACGCGCTCAAGGGACCCAAGAAGTTCTTGGGTGGAACATTCCTCGTCGAGTCATATGAAGATCTCGAGCGTGCAACTAAGCTACCGGGGAGTAGCGATATTCAAGAGTTAGTGGATGCACCTGGAGGCGGGTTTCTCGTTACAGTGCACGATCCAGAGGGCTTCCCAATGAACTTGATGCATGGACAGGTAGAGCGTGAAGAAATTCCAGCCGAGAAGCCAAAAAAGCTCATATATAACTTCGAAAATGAGAAGCCCCGCGTCCGTGAATTCTTAAGATTCAAACCCGGTCCAGCAGCCGTACACAAGGTTTGTCACCACACCTGATCAAAGGGCAAGTCGAAGACTGACCGAAGCAATTCTGTAGCTGGGTCACTACGGTCTGTGCGTCCAGAACTTTTCTGGAGAACTCGATTTCTACCTCAAAAACTTTAACCTTGTACCAACCGACTTCCTATATGTCGACGAACTTGACGGGACTAAGAAAGATGTTGCCATCTTCGCCCACATAGACCGCGGCGACGATTATGTTGACCATCATACGTTTTTCATGAGCACTAACAAGACCAGCCACGTGCACCATTGCTCCTTCGAAGTTCATGACTATGATACCCAGATGCTTGGGCACCAGTGGCTGAGCGAGAAGGGTTACGAACCCGTCTGGGGTGTAGGTCGACATATACTCGGGTCACAAATATTCGATTATTGGTGGGATACGGCTCATAACATGATCGAGCACTACATCGACGGCGATGTTGTCAATCGCAAAACCCCAATCGGCTATAGTCCGGCTGGTGATGAGTCGCTTGCTGTCTGGGGCCCAGAAGTGCCCCCATGGTTTCTCCACTAGCGATGACTTAGGTTGCAGAGTTGCAGTAACGGGATAACTCTTTTTTCGATGTGTATTTATGCAAGATGGTGTTATACAGATGTGCAATATTTCAGCTTGTGCTTTACTTGAGAAACATGTGTCATACTAATATCCAGTACCTTCAACCTGCTCCAAGGCCTTTCATTGCGCCTAAGTGAAAACTCACACTTGGATCTTTCATAGAAAAATTGTGATTAGGCAACATAGCTTAGGCTTATATAGAAATCCAGCTGAACCTTCGACCTTCAAATGGAATCAAGTCAATCATCGTCATACCGCACGCGGTTCACAAGAGTTCCGATCCCTTCAATTTCAACGCGGATATCACCACCATCTTCAAGCACGACAGGTGGCTTTCTAAAGAAGCCAATACCGGCTGGAGTTCCAGTCAAGATAATGGAACCTGCTTCCAATGTGGTGCCCTGCGACAGATAGGCAATCTGCTGACGTATAGTAAAGATCATATCACTTGTGTGGCCATCTTGAACCACTTCGCCGTTGTACATAGTCTTGATGGCTAACTTTTGGGGATCTGGAATTGCACTTGGCGCTACAAGAACGGGGCCTACGCAACGGTAAGAGTTAGCCTGCTCGCTGGCACATCATTTTTCGAAGCTGTTCAATAGCTCTTGTCCCTTTCCGGACGACAACCAGCAACGATTCCCGTTCTTTACGTACCAAGAGGACAGCTTCCATCTAGCCCTTTAGCAAAACACCACTGTGCTGTAAGTAATTGCAGCTTGCGCGCCGACACATCATTGGACCCTGTATATCCTAAGACGTAGTCCAACGCGTCTTCCTCGGGAATGTCGCGGCCTGTTCGTCCAATTACGACGCAGAGCTCCGCCTCGTAGTCACTCGTACCATCTTGTGCGACCTTTGGGATTGTTACGGATGCTGGGTACGGGTCGGCTAGAGCTGTCCGCGGCTTCGTGAAAAGAACCGGGACTTGGGGCAATGCAAACCCCCCCTCCTGTGTTTGGCTATATATTAGTAGCCGTCGTATTTACTCATGATCCAATGAGGAACGCTGAGGTATTTTCTGAGCAACGCATGACACCGATAGCTACCAACCTTCGCATGATCCTTATAATTCAAACCTAGACATCGAATATAATTGCAATCGGAGGAAGAGATAGGAGAGAGAAGCTGCGTAACACATTCATCAGCCACATGATTGATAAACCTATCGTCCATTGATGGCGGTAAATATCAACCAAAAGCCACGAGTTCGAATGAACATACCCGCTCAACCGTATACACGACGCCACTGATGACCTTTCCGTCGAAAACCGTTCCACGGATCAAATACGCCTTTATCTCAGTGCCTTCCACTGAGTCCCTACCAACATCGCGGCTCGTGTCCACGAGCTGGCCTAGATGCACTTGCTGGTCTTCTTTCGCAACAAAGCGGATGAGGTGTGTCCAATTGCCCATGTTCGTAATAATCTTTATCACTCTCGCGAATGGTCGTAATCTGTCTCTGCGTCTTTTCGTTTCTCTATCCGTTTTCTGTCTTTTTCCTTCTTGACACGGAACCCTGATGCCATGCGTGGTTAACATCTCTGTAATTTGAAAATCACAACACCCTGCGGGACACACACTTGGTCCCGCCACAACTGATTCTGCGGGGAAATAGTAGTGCAATACTCAACCCCTCAACGGGCTCTTACTTCCATCTACTAGGAGACTTACTATAGTATTGGTAAGAAATTTAACTAGGTATGACCGGTAGTGCTGTCGAGAACGATATAGGGATATATACTTCCGGTCTATGTGGTATTCTTTTGATTTTGGTAATCGCTCTTCAGTGGCTGTATAGGATAAGTACGCATTTGAGCGAGGGGATAACATGTCTTAGTCACATCGCTCCCACGCCACTCCGTACTACGCCCTTTCAATGCGCTGAGTTGCATTTAAAAATGCATAGGTTGGATTCAGTTCAGCCTTTTTTTATCAGTGTCTAGAACCAACTGAAGCTTACCTTCCGAAAGCGGGGAATATATAATCATGCAAGCCCTCAAAGTGTCAAACTAGACAACACGACAGTTTTTATCTAAACCTCCGAGTGAAAAGGGTCGCTCAATCCTTACGATGTCATTAATACTCTACACGCTGCACACTTATGTGCATATTTGGTATGCAGCACGTAGTAGCTTTGAGACAGTGTTGGTTGATCTAAATGAGGCTACCCAGCTCTCGCTTCTAAGATATATACTTATAAATGAAACTGGAAAGGTTAGCTCAACTAGTTTAAACTGCGTGGCTAGCTTTAATTCAAAGGTCAGACATGATGCTTATCATATATAGGCAACCTTCCAGCGTTGGTAATAAGAAAATGTCGTGCTAATTATCGTGATTCCTAAGTCAAGATTCGTACCGAAATGCCCTTTGTTCAGTAAGATTTACGTCGCTCCTCAATTAGGTTGGTGCCAGAAAATAATGGAGTAATTCTCGTAGGTCTCTGCGTATCTCACGAGAAAAGCGCCATGCGAATGCCTTTATCCCCATGCTTAACACAATAGACCAATCTGCCCCAACATGGGAAGCGGAAAGCGAAAGGCACACAATCACTGGGAGCATACTATTTGATGCAAGGAATATATCCATTAAATACTATCCTCAAATACCTCAATAGATGTATTAAGCCCAATGTCTAATATCTAGCTAGGATTTGGCCACTCAATATAATTGCTCGATAGCAGTACACCACCACCGCGATCCGTTTTTCATAGCACCGAGACGTTCGTAACGACTACTTATTTAAACACCAGCTGGGGTATTGCAGAGAAGAGCCTATAACACACGCTAGAGTCAGTAATGCCAGAATAGGGAAGGGATTTAGCTCATAGCCCATGTTTCGGGGGCATGTAGGAACATCGAGGCCCGAAACCTGCCTAAAAGGGAATCAAATGACTCTAGTAAACTAACCTGGCCAGCCTAAAGAATTCATGTGTTAGCATTGAAATCAAACAAATGAATATTACTTATGCTGCAGGTAGAGATACATACAATAGGGATAACGCAGCATCGAGCTCGCTGACCACTGGCGGCGCAAATACTTCGGAACTCAGATGCACTTGTCGGAATGGCGGGGACTGTCACGATTCTTGTTAAACTCGGTTTCGTCTCATAGATGAATGGAACGAAGTTCTTTTATGAATAAGTCTTACCACTGGCGCAATCGAGATCAGCAAGACCTAGAACGTCGGTAGAGCAGCACTGGGCACTGCTAAATAGGCCATTAGGGCAGGCATCATAGGCAGCACCACCACCAGGGTAAGGAGGATATGGTGTAGGGGTCGGCGTAGGTGTGGCACTGTAGGTGGCCTGCTTCTTTGGTGGACTAGGCAGGTCGAGGGGGCTGGCTGCGACCGCGGTAGTGAAGACAGCAGCGATTAAGATGGAGAGCTGCATTTTGACTATGAGCCTGAGTTGGCAATTTGGACGTTCTTCGATTTAGAGAACGGGCGAAGAATCACGCGCAATAACCTCGATACTTGAGCTCTGTCTCACTACCAGATGGTGCGAATGAGTTAGACGAAGTCATTAGCTGAGGACGACATGAGTTCTTATACGTGGGACGGGCAATTGTTCATATCCATTCATACAGCCCGTGATTATAGTAAGTGGACATGTCGATCATCAATCAGCAAGTTCCGTTCCATGGCAACCCTTCTGACAGCAGGACGTTAGTCCGTCCAGTCTGCATCGTCGATACACAGCGGGCTCATGAAGCGGTTTTGATACCGAGATGCGGACCCAAGGTATCGTAGCAAAATCTGTTACTAGCTTCTTCTAGCCCGTCCATTTTATTGATGGCTCAGAATCGTAATCGATCGTCAACTGGTGTGCCTCTATCCGCTCTAAGATCTTCCACTTTCACGCACCAATTTCGCGCTTGCAGATGCACCTGAGAGCACCGAGGGCACGATACTCTGACAGTACTCTGATCTGCATTGTATGTCAGGGACATAGCTCAAGGTAGAGTTCAAAGTAGAAATGATCACCTTTGCCTTGGTTGATTATCAATGCATTCGGTACCTGCTCCCCTCGAATTAATATTGAGAACCCTAGGGCACCCAATGGTGAGACATCTGGACAGATTTCGGCTGTTTATCGGTAACAATCCAATTGCCATTGCGCCGCAGTGTTATCTGCTTTACATTTGCGTCCAAGTAAGCAACAGGTGGGGAAAAAGCCGCACGGCCAAAAAGTGATGACGTCAAGCACTGCCACGCAGCCATTTTTATTCTGTGAGTCCCAGTCGGTAGCTGACCCAGCTAATGCAGATAGCAATTACAGATAATTACCTACCTAGGTACGCAGATTCAGGTCGCAAATCTACATCAGGCTTAGCACGGTACGCCGATACTATAATGAATATTACGTACTTACAGAGGTGTAGAGTCTCTCGCTTTTTTCTTGCACCACCTCGGCTGACAGTTAGCTATGATGAGGCAGATGAATATTAGCTAACTGCTCAACAGTTTTTCTATGTAGCCGATGAATATTGTACAGAGTTCTGAATAGAGGCGAATAGGATCTTCATCTGGTATATGCGCCAGACATGCATAGAAGCACCTGGCTACCTCTTTTCATGGGTAGTGTCGTGGTGCCAGCTCATCGTTTAATAGCACTTAGCTACAAAGTTTCGTTCTATAGCTAAGTATTACGCTAGTATACGACACAACTGTGAGCAAATTGGTTAATGAACGCTGTACTCCGTACGTTGACATGGAAAGCACAGTAGCATTAAACCCCAAGTCAACCTACTAAGTATATCGCTAAGTTTGGCGCCAGCGCAAGGAACCGGCAGATAAACCCCAACACTAGACACCTAATTTACTGTACAGATCCCATGACTAGCAACGAGCCGTCCCGGGAACGGCTATGGCAGTCTCTAAAACCTCCAGCTTATCAGATAGTAGTATATGCAACGACTCAGCCGCAGTGTTTGTAAGAGATTATCTTGTCGCCGAATACATTTCTATACTACCGATACTAGTAGTTCTCGAGTAACCTTCTCTGTTGTCACGCGAGGCGGTGTCAAAAAAACTAGTCCGGTCCACCTACATTATAAAATATAGCTTTAGAAATGCTGGTAGCAAGGTAAAACACAACATAAAAAAACACCTTCTACACTTTTAATTAAGCGTATAACACACCTATCACAAACGTTAAAAACCTAGCAAGAATAGGTCAGAATAGGTTTGAATAGGTTTGAATAGGTTTGAATAGGTTTGAATAACTTCAAAAACGGGTTAAAAAACGGCTGTTGAAGGTGTAGGTGGGTGGTGTTGGTGAACCGGACTAGTTTTTTTGACACCGCCTCGTCACGATGTTACTGCATATTAATATCTGTAGATCTTCATGGGGCATACCCACCTACTTAGTCTTGTCGATCATGATAAAGCTAACTGCCAAGATCAGCTGGGTGGATGGCTGCACTGTCATCTCTTGCCAAGGCTAGATCCCAGTCAGCGAAGGAATGGTCCGTCTCGCGTTCGCAGAAGGTAATTTATGCGCACAGCAGAGATCGTGGGAATAAGATAGGTATCGGGTATATCGTTACTTCTTCATTATAGCGTGGTCGATGGGGTCGATGTCCATATTTCTCTATCTCACCCGTCCAATCGTATCATGCTTCCTATGATTAGGAACGGGAACCTTTTGATAGTGTGGTCAGGGCTGAGCTTAGATTTCTTAGATTACCGCACCAGCCTTCCGTAACGGTTATCAACCATGCATTCGTGTGCAGGATCTACACAATAGTGTAGTGTTCCTGAGGATGCAGCCAGATAGTCATTGTTCTCGACTGTCTGCCTACAGTGGCTAGCTCCCGATATTTGCGAATCGGGGCCACATGTCCTCTTTCCGCATCGCTCAGGCCGTGTCCCAACAGGACAGACAGCGCCTTTGATATGACCAGCTCTCTCCTGGGCGGTGAACTTAAGTCAGGCAGTCCATTAAAGCCCTTGTCTGCCCTTGCAACATATCAACAAGGTTCATGTGATGAACAAGTTACGAGAAGTAAGACTGTCATTGCTGCGCGAAATCTAAGATGTCAGGAGGGAAGGCATTCGGACTCCTTCTGGCTGAATATGCTCAGTTTCTTTATCCTTGATTCCTGTCTCCTATTAGTAAGTAATATAATTCTCATGACAACTCTTATCAAACAATTTAGAGGTAATATAGCTATGACCTTATTACTTAAAGATTCAATGCCTAATGCACAGTCATCCCCCTTTCTTAAAAGTTACGAGACAATATCGCAAATTCCACGTATTGTCTTACTGCTATGAAGACAACTCCTAATGCTAGGGCCGTTTCTCGTACCGAACAATTGAACTCTTTAGGATATAAAGGCAACTGTGAATTGCTATGAATGTCACAGGACTGCCTAGCTGTATTCTTAAATCAATATACCTATTGATTATTATATAGTGAAGGAAGTTCTAGTTTTCACCCCTTATTCCCTTATTCCCTTAGGGTTATCTAGCGTTATATAGATACTTCGCTGTCAATCAGATATCTTCGGCTTTGAAAGATAATAGCAAATGCCATACGATTGTATCTAATATCCAATCCAACCACTGCCAAATGGCATCTGGTGGCTAGCCCTAGCATATCATTTTAATATCATGAATCTAAACCATGCTGTCAGCCTTTGTTACATCTAATTGCCTTACTTACTAGAGATCTGCTATGTGCAGAGAGCTGCCATACAGCAATCAAGATTGATAATGACAGTTAAGGGTTCATCTTCAGCGCTAGGATCGCCTCAGCTTTCACCCAGTCCTGTAACGTAAAATCAGCCAGCACCCGAACTGCGAATCATCTACGGATAGATAGCCGCGGTATATAATCCTGTCCTTGCTCGTGACCAAATAGCGGGGACAAGTGTATATGTGACTTTTCACTGACGAATACATGATCCGTAGCCATCATGCTGCGCGCTGGTAATTCATTCCCATTGTCAGCAACAGTAGTGATAAAGGCATCTCCCAGCGACTGTTGATGAAAGAAAGCAGATAAACAAACGACAAGACATTGATTCGTACAATACATGTTGTATGAACAATTGCTCTATCTCAAGCTCAGCGATGGCCACGTCTTAGGGATATGTGAAGATTAAAATTTGACTGCTGTTTACAAAGCAACTCTAAGATATAGAACTATGCAGTCGCCTGATTCTGAGCTGAGACAACCTGTGAATTACTCGCAGACGGTGAGAGTGATCGGTGATTTGAATTAAAGCAAATATAAGTAGACCATAAAATGTCTCAAAATGACTCAACTAGTTCGTTTGTTTGCTTTGTTGACTTATAATACCACACCCTCTAAGTTAGGCTTGATGATGCATTATCGAGGTTGAACGGTGGCGGCACCTCTAACAATGAGAGTAACTAACTTGCTCCTACAGTCTCTACTGACATCACACCACCTTGGTTGAAAGGTACCCCGTTTGAATGACATTTATGCCTCCTGGTGAGATCATGATACCCGTATCGCGCTTCACGGCTCGCTCAAATAACTAGTGATTGTCCTTGCGCAAAGCGTATCCTAGCCGTATTATTTTCATATGGGGGAGGCTTCTAAACAGCAAAATGGCGTAAAGAGAGCAATGCTTAGGAAGAATGCAACGGTTATGTTCACTCTGTCTACTCAATGTGGTAGATGCGTATCTATCTACCCGCTCCCGTGTATGCCTTTCACACGTATGTAGTTCTAGGTTCGGCCTATCCAATGGGCATATACCTTGTGGCGCTATGTACGCAATGTGGCTCCGATGCACTCCTCGCTGCCATGAACTACTATTGATGGCTTGATTTCTCCATTTCTCTCTCTCTCCTTATTCTCCGTCTCCCTCTTCCTCTGCAAGTGTGTTTTTATGGACGCCTCTAGTTTATTGTAACGGCAGCTGCGAATGTATGACTCTTAGACCTCATACTAAGCCTCCCGTTTGGTGCAGAAGTAATATTCAGTTGTGTAGCACCCTCCGCGTGCGCGCTTACTATGGCACCATCTGCCTGGCTACACAAAAAAGCATGATTGATGAGGACTTTGTGGTCATGTGTCATGATGTAGGAGACGTTCCAACCAGGTATCCGAGTTGAACAGAACTGCATGCCGTTGTCGTCGGCTCCGTTGTGAATCGACCCGCTGCATCCGCTGTGGTAGTCGTTGTAGGTGGTGTTGAGGTAGAATGCAAATGACTCGCCGCCCGTATATTTACTGATGCCGCCCGTGAAATCCGAGATCATGAAGCTCGGAGTATCTGTCGCTGTGGAACAAGGCATTACGGCTAGTCCGGCACCGGAGAATCGCGTAAACGATGACATCACGATGGCCGTGACGGCGGGTAATATGGTGTCGAAGATCATGGCGACCGTCCTGCTTGTATCTTGCAGTCCGGATGGTGCGGTGGGGGAGGCAAAGGAGGAAAGATGGATAGAGTTGGAGGAAACGGATATTGTACCGCTTTCTAAGACTGACAAAGAATAGTCGGTTTGTCGTGGGTCTGTGGCTGCTTACATTTATTCCTCATAATATGTATATAGTCAAGTAAGAATGGTAGGATTTAGAAATAAATCACTTTATTGTTGATCATACAGCTACACCAGTTTCTTGATGGGAAATAACGAGAGAGATGCCTCGCGATGGTTGCTCCAGGGAGTTATTATGCCATATTGCTTTAAAGCCAGCTCACCTCGTGACCTGCCAAGAGCTCAAATAGCCAATCAGAAATATAGGAATTTCGTAGACTTGTAGGTATTACTACGTACGCTTACTACGTACAGGTCAGGTACATAGGTACCGCGACATCGAACTTAGCGTCCAGCGCGTACTTAAGGACTCAGGTATCGGAGATCCAGTAGCAAGGGTAGAAAGAAACATAGCAGATGAATAATGATTAAGACTCGGTCTAGCAAGGTCAGGTTCGAACTGACAGACACTCATGCACCAACATTTTGCCCTATTAGTACTCATATCCGAGTCCTGCGAGATTGACAAACACGTGAACAAGCGACTGCTTAAACCAGACCACGGTCTTGCAGCACCGCCGAAGTGGCTTTCATGGCAATGAATTCTAAATCTACGACCGTAGGTTAGCAATCTGCAAACCGTAAAAAACGCGGGGCATGGCACGATTAGTACTACCTAGTACACCCCTTTATGTAAAGCTTCATATAACCAGAACTATTGAAGTAAAAATTGTATAGAAAATACTGGTAAACTCTACAGCTTCTGCTCTTTAATATGATGTGTACCATTCACGTGCGCGGCGTAAGGCAAGTAGTCTATTCTTCAATGAACGTATAAGAAGGTTTAAAGTGGTAGTATTGGTATACTGGGTCTTAGAGTGCACGGATTTATCTGTCCGGGCATTGTACGTGCAGTACATAGTATGAGTTGGAATGGGTAATATATGTAGATCTAGTATACAGCAATTACGGAATAAACAACTCAATGTTCCAAAAGTGTTGAGCACAGCATAGCATAGGGTGGTATAACCAGCAATGTAACTTGCGGTAACGTCAATTTCGGGCCACAGAATAACTGTCGACACTCTCAATGCTCGTTGTTCAGGCGGCTTGTTCAATCCCGTTCGCCGAGGTGCGCAAAATGACTACTATATATGATGAGGTGCTGTGCTTTGCGTTATTAGCATTTCAATTCCCCCGTCACACATGTTCTTGAAGGAAAGGATCACATATCATGTTTCGATGGATTGTTCTACATCTTTGCCATGATCGTCATATGTGAGTGGACTCGCCCTAGGTATGAAACCTCACACGAGCAAGATAAAAGGCTGTTCAAAGCAGTCGTCCCAGCCTTTCTTGCCGGAACTCCAGAACGACATCAGCAAATTGCGCGCCATTAGCGGAACTGAGCTGCCCACATCCCCCGCGCAGTCTTTAATTATATCCGCGATAAAGGCCTTCTCGAAGGCCGTTCCATTAACAGCGCCCACGCCCGCCACAATCAGCGGCCAGAATAAGCAGTTCTTAAATCGTTCGTGCTTGTACCCTTCTTTGAGATCTACGAGAAGACGGCTGTAGTGTGTCTGAGTTGTACGCGAGAGAGCCGCGGTGTCAGGCAGGAGAAGGACATGTTGTAGCGAAAGGATGCAATAGAGCACTACGGCGGATTGATGGATCCTCCCTACAAGGAGCCATTTTGATTGCGTCCGCGCGTTGCCGTTCGTTGCGGCGTAGAGCTCTGGGGAGAAGCTGAGAATCTGACCTAAGAGGGTTTGTGCATCTCTGTTAACCGATATCGAAGGTAAAGTGGAAGCCAAAGATGATGAGGATGATGATGACGACGCCGATGACAATGGTGGTAGTTGTGAAGACGGTGAAGGTACATTATCTATACCCTGTGTTGCGAGAGCTCGTAAATGATTAATTGTGATTAAGTTATAGAGCAGCGGAGGTGGGCAGATTGATCCGACGTAAATATTCCCGGCTTCACCAACGCTTCCCAATATAGCTGGCAGGAAACCGAAATTTTTGGGATGCGAGAGCTCAGTAACCTGGTCATGGCTTGGGCTTGTTGTGTTCGCAAAAATCTCCCCCCTTTTTTTATCGTGCAGAGTTAGCGAGTAGGTCAAGATGTTGGTCTATGATTTGGTTATACGCATTTGCGGTCATACGTGTATACCATGGGGTCTCGCGGTCTTGCAAGATTGCATATTATTATCACTAGGCTCAGAGGGATGAGCAGACTTACATCACCATACTCATTAGGGCATTGTGCATGTGCGGGTATTCTAGCCAGATTTTCCTGGCCCCGCCGCGAATCATCAGCATCTGCATAAGTCCTCGGTAATGAAATCGCCAATTGCTAGAAGGCTTTAATTGCTGCTGTAATCACAGTATCGTTATTAGCATATGGTGTCACCATCATGGTTCAAACAGTAGAGTTGGTAGAGGAAAAGCGTGAGCAAGGTACAGCTTACATCAATCATCATGAGCATCACGACGGCTGTTATTGTGATATCGCTAGCCTGCGTCTTTTCATGTGCAATTTCCTCGTTGAGCTTGTGGACAACTTGAAACGTCCACTACAGGTCTTTAGAGTCAGCATTCACTCGTGTAGGCAGAACGGGATCAGGTCTCGGGAGTTTGTATACTCCTGACACATTCTTGTGGCTTTGACAGGCAACTACTTCGTATAGCCTCCACAGGGGCTAATGTATTAAAAAAAAAAAAGACTCCAGGGGTAGCATACGAACGAGACGGCAGACCACGCTCGGGTCCGCACGCTTTTGTCTACATCTCGCGGAAGTTGGAGTATCTGATGCCCTAATGCTAATAGGATGAAGAGTCCTTGAATATGTGCCGGGAGGGACTGCGCAATCTTCGCTAGCGGTAACGCGGCTTGAGGCCCTTCGTGGAGGAGGGGGAGCGGTGAGCTTCGCTCATATATCCCACAGTTGTCTGTTGTCCATCTCACATATTAGCAATATATGTCCCGGCCCTCAACGTTGTTAGGTATGGGATGCCATAACATAGGAAGCGCTGAAGTGCGAAGAACTTAGGCTGAGAGACTTGCAGATATATGAGGCTTGAACACCTGCGAAGTTCTCGCTTGTTATGTCATATCTCATGATGGCATCTAGTGTCCTGGGCTGCTTTTGGCCAAGAAGGTACAACGTGTGGAATTCCTTCCAAAGTCTATCTTCGCTGGAGCATTTTCCATCTGTCACGAGAGACCTATCTGTCACATCGGCGTTCTTCACGTCGGTATTGTCTGATTTCCTCTTTTTGGTACGGGCAGAAGACCCAGCGTTGGGTCGCCGCCGAGTATGCGCCGTTACCCGTCCCGGTTGAACCCAGCGCAATGGCTGTTTCTCGTCGTAGCCCGGGCATACCAATCCGTGAATCCGGCAGCGGTCGCACACAGGCCGCACGGAATCGCAGACCAACCTGCGTCGGAGACACTCCCAGCAATGTTTCCGAGATGTTTCGGGTTGGGCTGGCTTCGAAACTGTTGCTTCCACCGGATGGGCCATTCCAGTACTTGGTAAGTACTTAACGATTACGGATTGTCCGAATGACTTTCATGCGTCACAGTCAGGAGGCTTCTAGTGATGCTAAAGCAGCCTGATTGATACGTTCAGATTTTAGTATGATGGGCGAATCGAGGGATTAATTCCACAGAAATGCAAGACTTGGCAACTTTGATATTGTGTCCTTGAGCAAAGCAGGAAATGACTTGATCCGAGAGGTGACTTGGCTGCTCTAAGCTTTTACGTCAACTTGTCATTGCACCAGCTCCCATGTTGACGCCTATTGACAGGGGCTGTGATGACGCCAAGCGTCGAACAAATATACGTACGAAGTACAGTAGGATTAGTTAACTCCAAGGACAGTCAATGGCGCGAGGGGGCCTCCAGACGGCTTCTCTGAGAGGCTCGAGAGGCTTGCATCGCCCCGGTCCTGGCTGTGCAGTGGAGCAGCGATGATCACTGCCTCAACGCTTCATGTCATTGGCAGCCCTACGACAACCTACCGAGGCGGTGCAAGAAAAAAAGGGAGAGACTCAACACCTCTGTGTTCAGTGCAGAGTCCCTCACTTTTTTCTTTCACCGACTCGCCTACTTAGAACTTGGTCTTATTGGCAATCATGATACGTGTATCTCTGACAATATGAATGGTGTGACCCTTAAGAACCTTAACTAGTATTCGCTCAGGCCAATCTTGCACAGCCAACCACAAGCAGTCCCGAGATAACACAAACCAGGTTGAAAAAACATCAATAGTGCTCGATATCATGTTGGAATATTATGAATAGCCGCTACGTAGCTACCTAACGCATGGAACACATGAAGCTATTGTTGTTGCAGCAGCTGTTCATGCGCTCTCGTAAAACGGCCAACCTAGATGTGTCCTTCGCCTAACTCCGGGGTATTATCGCAACAGAGCCCTAATCCACTGTGTACTAGATACTTATCTCATAATCCGCAACCGTACAGAAATAGATGAACAAAAAAGAATGGAAGACAAAAATGACTTGTTGTCCAGTCCTCTGCCTGGTACGCTAAAAGGGAGAATCGACGACGTCATCCCTACCGACTTTGTACCGTCCACTCTGCCTCGTGCCTACACGCCCTGAGCCGCGCTTCGGGGTACTCAGTCGTTGAAAGTCACCGGCAATGCTTTCTCGAGTCGGTCGACTCATCTTGTTCTTGCCAACCATGTTTACTTCGTTGGGAAGGGCAACTATGACATTCTGATCGGACCCAAACTTGAAGTCGTCTGCTTTGACGTCCTCGGAGTATCGTTTAATGATGTACGGGGCCTTTGCCCCACGTATAACCTTCTTCAGGTTCCAATCCACAATGTAAGGTCCTGTAGCCGTGATGATGGATGACTCCTCGCTTGTCTGGCTTGTGTTGAACCGAGCTGGCGTGAATGAGACACCTTGTCCCGTCTCGTGGTGAAACTGTGCCACGTGCTCAGGGGTGAGCGTAAGACGGCGCGGCTGAGGTTTGGAGTCAGCGGCGAAAGACTTCTCAAAGCCTAGCTTGCCCTCATTTTTGCCCTCTTTCTGCAGAGCGTCAATTAGGAGCAGATAAGTGCGGCATGTCGCTAGAACCCAGCGGCCGTCTGCGGATACATCTAGGCCAATGATGGGCTCGCCAAGCGCTGGGATATGCGTCTTTGCGTTGATACCGAGACGATCAAATAACCGAATGTCACCCTTGTTGGAAGCTACCGCAATATAGCCTTTCTCTGTAGTGGATAGGGCAGAGAAGTCATTCTTGGACGCATACTGCTTGAGCTGGGAATCGACCAGTTTGGTCCCAGATAGACGTGGATCGACTCGGAACAGTGCATTTTTAGACACACCCAAGAAAGTGGGCTCGTGAGTCATTTGAGCGAATTTGTTTTCAGGAGCAAACTCAAGGACGGGAATGTCGTCGTGCACATTCCACTCATCAACAACCTTGCCGTATTCGAGGTCCATACGGTAAAGTTTGTTGGGGTTGCTATCTTTTTGCAAGATCATATTGCGATCCTCATTGTGTAACATCACTTTTCTAGGGCTGAACAATTCGCCTTTTGGTGTCTCAACTTTGGAGATGTTGGTGGAAAATTCCAAATTATTGTTGGGGTGATGTTTAAAAACGCCAATCTTGGAGCCGCGGACAACAAATGAGCGATCATGCTTGTATCCAACAGCCAGCCCGGTATTAATGTCGTCATCCAGGGGTTGTGTCTCAACATCTTCTTCTTCTTCATCACTGTCGTAATGTTCGCTCCGAGGTCTGTCATCGTCGGTCTCATCGGTCTCGTCCGTTTCGGACGTTTCTGCTTCGTCCTCCTCGGGAGCATCTGCCATCGTCAAGTCCTCAAAGGCATCTAGAACATACTGGCGCTCTCTCTCCTTCACCTTGCCCCATTTCTGTTCGTTGAGCTGCTCCCATAGTGCCTGCATAAGACCTTCCTGAAATCTCGCGAGAGTATCTCGATCCTTAAATCTTAAGAGCCAGGAGTAGGCAGATCCGTCCTCGGTGAATTGGTTGAAAATGAAGGACAAGAATTCAAAGTTAAAGACGGGATTCATCTCAGCTACGACGGAGATGCCCAGCCACTCATGGTCTTTACTGGCGACATGTAACCAGTAGTTCCAATTTCCTATATCTGAGACTTGTGCGGCGACAGACGCATCCCTAAGCATAAAAGACCCAGAAGGGAAATCGAAGAAATGCAATTCGGCTAATTCGTGGGAAAGTACCTCCAAAGGCTCTGGCTGAGGCGGAGCAGTCGGTGGCGGCTTTGGGTGAGACGAGGCATTGACGGATGTACTGGCTTCCTCCTGTGCCTCGCACGATTGTCCACTAGGACCGATATCGACGGTTTCAGCAGCATAGGCAGCATCATCTCTCTTAACACCCATGTTGGCCTCGTTCTTTAATTGGAACATGGCGTCGGCCGATTCGATCGAGCGCGCGAGTGTCGGGCTGTGGATGGGGCTCGCTTGGGGGATAGGTTGTTCATCATCGAATTGGAATTGCTTCAGATCGGCGTCGGAGGCAGTGACATGCGGTCTGCGGTATTTTCGCTCGTACTGGCACTGCCTGGCGATACGCTCAAAGGCCTCAACCTGGGCGGACTGGGCAGATGGGTCGCAGATAAACTCGTAAAGATCGCCGACATCACCGCTTAGGTCCTTCCACGCAAGCACCTTCTCGGAGCGGCTCCGGCTCTCGACGCGGAAACGGATGGCCTCGTCAAGAAGGAATGTCTTTTCATCTCGTTCGGCAGTAAGGGCATCAATCTCAGCGTCCTCACCTTCTTCCTCGGCCAGCAGTTCAGCCTCGCCCTCCTCGTACACGCGCTGGACAACAAGCTGGTATTGAAAGTCCTGGCCGGTTCGGCGGATGCGGATAGCGGCATCCTTGAATATGAGCTCGGAGTATCCTTTGGGGGAGAGCGGTCGAACAAGGTATAGTTGGCCCTGAGGTAGCTCGATCATGGATTCCTGGCTGTTACTACCAAAGAGTAGTTTACCAACTGTAAATATCGTTGTTAGCAAAAGTCAAGGGCACAAAATGGTTCATGGCGTGGAAGACGTAGGGTATCCCACCCATTGGGCCTATGCTTGTGAGGGGCAGGAGAAGCTCACCATTCTTGAGGACAAACATGATGGCTGTTTGCCGATCTGGGTGCCAACAGACGACACGTTGTTGCTGCTGCTATTACTGTTGTAGCTGTCGTTCGTGTTGGCGTTAATAATTTCTTCTCTTTCGTACTTGGCGAGTTCAAGTATCCTCGGTGTATGGGGTGAGTACTTAGGCAAGTATGTTGGTAAGAAGTGGATGTGGGATGATGTAACGCTGAGGGGTGGGTGGTCCCTATGTAGAAGTACTCTGAAGTACCTATCCGGGCACATGCACGTGCGACCACAGGCAGCCGCGGTGATTATGATAGGGATCTGATAGGGGTTGTGCTGGCGTGTTCTGCTGGTGATGGTTGCTTCCACGTAGGTCTGGTGGCTACGGTAGGGCAGATACCGGTAGGGAGGTAGGTGGGTTTGTTTTTGTCTACCTACCTACCTACTTGAACGGTTAAAATCTAAGTATAGGTAGTTCTTTCTACTGGGGCAGACTGGGGCAACCTTTTCTGCAGCAGCCCCTCCTCTGCCCTCCTTTGTTATCCCCGCTCCAGCTCATGCGTCATTTGTACTTGTTCCCTGTTGATTGTGCAGAAATTGGGTGGGGGCCGAGTGGTTACCTACTTAGAGTATGTATCAAGGTAGGTAGGTACCTAAGCTCAGTACGTAGGTAGGCTCCGTAGGCTCATGCAAAGTATAGGTAGTAGATGTATGGACAATGCCAGATCTTCACATATGACTTGTAGAATAGTCACTGTAGTGTTTCACATCCAGAATCTAACGACTCTCATGATAAAGCAATTCTAAATCCTCCTGCTACAAGCAATACCAGCAACAGTACAACCATTATCCTTACGCCAACGCCAACGCCACCCAACAACCTCGCACCGTATCCCACTCAGGGCCACATGCCATCCCACAGGAACAGCCATCCACCCCAGTAATGATCAAACTTGCCGACAATATGTGACAGGCCGTCTCCCTCTGTGCCCGTCTTGTACGGGCGCGTGTACAACCCCCCTGTCTTAAGGTGGCGTTTCATGGCCAGATGCACGGAGAAACTACTGGGCTGGACGCCTACGAAGAACTCGCTCCCCAGCAACACTACATAGTCGATCAGGCCTTGTTGATCCCAGCTGAGGGACTCTAGCTCATCTAGCTCATCATCCGATAGTAGGTCTACCTTGGTAACAACTCTCATCTGCGCCATTTCAATGGCTGCATCGATGAAATTGTCTGCTTCTGTCAAATTCCCAGTTGCGAGGTAGGCCGTCCTATAGCCTCGTTTTTGGGCCTGCCTAAGATAGGCCTCCGACTGCGTGTCGTAGTGTGGCCAGAACCCCAGGGCGTCACTCTCGGTTCGCAGGTGAATGCCAAGAAAAGCGCCATCCTCGGCCCCGTCGGCACGAGCAAACGCGTGCATTTTCTCCAGCGTCTTCTTACCCAGTCGCAAGAACCTGTCATTGAGTTTCAGAATACCACCAAAGGTAGCAGCCATCTCAGGCCCGTCACGGTAGATCTGCCAATCGAACAGCACACCCCAGTTGAAACGGATGAGGCGCGGGTTCTCCTTGGTCGGGGGATGACCGTGCTTCTCGTCTTTCAGCCACCTGCGGAAACTCTGGCCAAAGCGATCGGTGTGTCGGTTCTGATCCATGGACTCACAGCCATCGCGATTTCCGAGATCCTTGGGTGTGATGTTGTTGATCATGGGAGACTCGCCCACGCCAGGGATATCCTTGACGTCATCGTAAAGCGTTACTTGAGGACAACTATTGTTGATGGCATCGCGGAAGTGCTGCTCATCAAACATATAGTCAAAAGGCAAGAAGTCGGTAAATAGATCGGCAAGGTCCTTTTCGCTTCGCTTCCGAATCTTGGGGATAGTTAGACCCGTAGCACCGGCCTCTAGGGCATACCGTATGCATGTTTGAATATAGTTCCTGATATTCCCAATCCCCCCGGAGTTGTTGTCGCAAATGTATACCAGCCCCTCGATCCATGTAGCTTCGTCGCAAACACGCTTCAAGGGCCAGCCGACGAAAGGTGCATCGGGCTGTGACAGGTCGACCTCATTTCCAGGGATTGAAATCAGATGGGGTGGCGATAAAAAGGCCTCGTGTCCCTGTAGAGGGGGCGGGTGTTTTGTCCTTGACGGGGAAGATGAGGATGACGATTCGGAAGGCGGCGGGGATGGGGAAGACGATGATTTCGGCTCGAACCAGTCGATGGAGGAAGGATAGGGACGGGTCTCAGGTGTCCTGAAGGTCCATACTGCGAAGAGAAGGACGATACAGAGCGTCGGGAGAAAGATGTTTCGTCGAGGCATGAAGCCTAGGAGAGAATTCAGATGGCCATGATGTGGCATCACGGAACAAAAGATGAGAAGGAGAATCAGAGGGTAGCACTAGTTGAATGGTTCAAGCGGCGCCGCGCCAAGGGTCAATTTGGGTCTAGCCCAGTAACGACAATGCTTGCAGAGTTCCTGTCGAGCCTGTCACTGTGGATTCGCTAGGAAGCCAAGTCCACAGCTGGTCGTCATTAGTGCTCCGAAACTCAAGGAGGTGCTGCAGGTAGATAAATGATTGATTGATAACTTTCAATGTTTGGGGAGGGAAGTGGGTGCGAACGGATAAGTAAAATCCAAGTAGAAGACAACATTCTACCAAGGGGAATGCGAATCAAGTAGCTACATAGGTACCTGCAAGTAGCCTGAGGTAGGTACATCCCACTAGCAACTTTAAGTGCCCGTTCAACGCTCCGCTCTGTTTAGGTATCTGATCTCTATTTCCTTGCTTTCTTTTATCTCTCCCACCTCTTTCATCTTAGTCATTTTTTTCTTCTTGCCTCACTCGAGCACTCTTACCTGTGACGCTTGTCTGCGAGTTCACTCTTAGGTGGTAACCTGCAGATATAGATGTAGTAAAGATCTTCCTACGTACTTGGGTACTTAAGTAGGTACCTAGGTAGGTATCCAGATAGTGATCGAGTACTGAGTGGCATCGCGGCGCCAGGGCCAAGATGGCTGGCGGGTGACCTCTGCTGTGCGTCTGACTTCGCAAAAGGCTCATATCTGGATGGACATGGACAACAGCACCCCATTGATGGACCACCGGGGGATAGGTGGTAGATGGCGTGTTAACAGGCCCTGTCTTACGCAACACAACCAACACATGATAAAACTCCACTGTCTTGACGGATATTCATATATATTAGAGACATCCTTTCAAGAAGACAGTGCCTCAGCATCGACTTAGAGAGGCCGCAAACGTAAATGTACCATCTAAAACCTTCCAGATTCTGCTCATCTTATTTATGAGTTGTCATACTTTCGCTTAGTTTAACACCCAGACGGTGCTGCTATGGTATGTCTCAGGGTACACGAGACACAGATTCCATTTCACTACTAATGTATAGAGATTTGGCGAATGAGTAGTTGCCGATCTTCGTCGGGGCCCGTCACTCAAGTCCCGGTGGATAGCCGAAGATCGAGACGACACGCACTAGGTAGACAATAACGCGTATCACAGCTATTTGAATCAATACGCTATAGGTGGTATAAGAAAGTAAGCGCTATTCGATTCGTGTCACGGTTTCTACGACGGATTCATCAGTAGTTCAAGAGTACCTTGTATCATGGTCCATATATCTCAACCGTTGGCGAGATAGTTAACATTCTTGACAGCCTCAGAACCCAAGGGACTTAAGGTCTTTCAAGAAGGTCATTGTAATGAGGCATCTTCCATCAATTCTAATTATCAGACTGTGCGACAATTGAAAGAAACCTCGCGCTGTCGGAAAGCCGCGGGCCCCAACTCTTTATGCTTTGGCAATCCAACCCGAATTGATGAAGAAATCAAATATCCTGCCTCCCTTTTGGGAATCTAGCCGGCATATCTCCTTCACCTGTTTCTTTTTAAGACTACCATTGCCCTTGAGTGCTTCCTTCAGCACTTGTTCCTTGATCATAAGGTAGGGCTTCGGTTGAATCCTGGATACCTTACACAGCTCTACCTCTTCTGGCGTCAAGAGGTGCATGTCAGGCGCGCTATCCTCGCTGAGAGTGAGGAGTTGTACGCCAGATATAGGCTGCGAGACAAACCGCGGTCGGGTGTGCGTGGAGATGCCGTTGGCGACAATGCCATTCATTGTGGGTTCATTGGCATGGCCATCTGTCTGTAGCCTGGGTTCGCCATTCGTAGGAGCATCGGGAGCACCGTGCGTAGCTGCCACAGTGCTGTTTGGCCCCGGACGGAATGGAAGCTCTGGCGCCACGAGGAGGGCAGCCCCGCTCGGCGGTTCAGGCTGCACGCTCTGTTTAGAACGTTGTGCAGACGCCAGTCTTTCGCGGTCCATGGATCCCATGGGTATTGTTTTTTGTATACGCTGCGCCTTCTCCTGCTCGTACTTCTCGCCGCTACGAAGATCGCCAATCTTGAGGTTTCTCCACTCTTGTAACTGATTGATGGCTTGGCGTAAATTCAGTTCATCAAGTAGCCCTTGACACAATGCCTCAAAATCATGATGATTCATCATGCGCGCAAACGGCTTGGCTTTGTTCAGTAGATCCCGCTCTTCCTTAGTTCTCTTCTTCTCGAGCCTCGTGTTTTCCCTATACTCGAGTAGGTTATGTTCGAAAATGACCTTTTTGCGATCCACGCGCTGTGTTAATCGACAGTTATATATGTCCATGACCGTCAGTTTCAGTTCCATTTCAGGCTCTAGTTCGCCCGTTCGAGGATTGATTCCGTCACCGGGATCAAATTGCATTAGCTGGACAGCTTCCTCAGCTTCGTTGGCGTATTCAGTTTCAAACTCGAGACGACCAGGCATATAACCTTGAATTTCATGACATGAGGGTACACTAGCTGTGGGTTTGGTCTTGGGCGGTAAAGGAGGAGCATTCTTCTGTGTTTCGCGTCGTTCTTCGATCCTGCGTTTCTTGCGTGCCTGGAATTGGTCGCGAGATATCTCTTGGGCTAACTCCATATCATCGGGCCGGCAGCGTTTTGGCAATGGGAAACATGGCGAATCGACATAGACTTTGAGATAATGATCACGAACCTCATCCTTGTGGCGGTAGCCGCCAATATGATCTGCAATATCGGCCCAAGAACCTAAACCGTAAATCTCGCAGCCTTCTAACAGTAGAAGTTCTTCGTCCGCACCCCAATCTTCATCAAATATGGGGATCGAATTCTGTTCGATAACTCGGTAAGGATGAGTGGCAGGTTGGTGCGAACCACTCGAGGCACCGCTTGCGAAGCATTGTACGCATAAGTCATACTCATTACAGGCGCTATGGGCACACCTTATGCGAACCTAAAACGCAACTTAATAAACTCCACTGAATGATAGCTTGCAGTCAATGCACATCTGATGCACGCAGGATAAAGTATAGAACATAGAGGAGGAGGGTGAAGAAGTGCGAGATACAGGAAATGTTGGCATCAGTTAGCCCTGAAGGAACCCGAAGCATCGGTGGAGAATGAAACAGTGAAGGACATACAGTAGAAGTAATATCCGCAGAACACACATCACAAACATACTTCACACCGCCCTCGCCGCCCCTCGTGGCGGTCTTCTTGCGAATAACGCCCATGTCCGCATCCAGGGCGACGGCGAATATCCCGAGGCAGGATGGGGGGACGGGGCAAGGAGGAGGCTGCAAGCGACACTAATGAGCGAAAGTGTCGATACCAATGAAATTATCTGGAGATCTGGTGTCGCGCTAGCCCGGTCGGTCTGGGTTGATGAAAGCTAGATATATGAAGGAGGATAGATGGGCTTGTTGATGGATTGGTGATGGTGATGATGTCGGGGAGCAATGAGATGGGAGGCTTGATTGTTGGTAACAAGGAGGCTGGCTTACCTAAGCTAGTAGGCACCTAATGCGCAGCGCGAAAATGTTACCCACATGCCATGTGCATGTAGGTAGGTACATAAGTACCTAAGATAGGTAGGTATCATGAGAGGGCCCAACCAGCCCGCTATTCTTTTATACCCTTGTAGCCCTTTTACCCCTTAAGTACAGTACCTAGGTAGGTAGAGTACCCACTACATGTATGTACCTAGGTAGTCTCCTACAGTAGACGCGGGGTTCTGAGCACTTTTTGCGGGGTACCTGATCCTCTCAATCCTCGTGAAAGGGCCGAATGGAAAGTCATGATATATCAAGTAGTAGTAGGGAGCCTCAAGGGATAACCCGTCTTTTCGCCCTTTCTTGTCACCTGCGCGTTTGTAGAATTCTTCAGGAAAAGTCACAATATTAATGTTTAATGGCTGTACTCTTAGCTGAAGCTTTTCATAACAAATCTTAAAAACCTTGATACCTGCCCAGGTGGGTTCAAACTTGTCAGAGATGCCTGACAAAATACTCGACGATATTTCTCATAGGCGATATAATCCCCTACGCGGATCATGGCTTCTTGTGTCGCCTCATCGAACCAAACGTCCTTGGCAGTAAGTCTATCCGCCGAGGGCCCTTGAACGAGAAACCCATCGTACCGTGTCTAATACAGTTCCGTCCAGAGGTCAGCAGGAGGGCCCTGGAATCAACAAGCTGCCTGAATATGACCCCAAGGTACGCTTCATTACTTGATACCGCTGTGGCACCCATGCTCACTAGATTTTTCCAGTGCTATTTGTGCCCCCGCAACCCAAGAGCGCAAGGCGACACCAACCCAGACTATAAAGATACCTTCGTGTTTGTGAACGACTACAGCGCCGTCAAGGAGGAGCAGCAGGACTACGAGCCGGAGTCCAAGTCCGCAAGCGACGGTGAGCTTGCTCTATGGAATCAATTTTCAGTTGCTTGCCTTTGCTTTGCTCGGCTCCAATTTCCCCTTGTTCTAACCATTAGTAGATCTCTCTTCAATTTTGCTTCGCGCCGAAGGTGTAAAGGGAAAATGCTTTGTCCTTACATTTTCCCCAAAACATCACCTTACACTTGCGGATATGTCTGCAGAAGAAACTCTTCCCATCATCCAGACATGGACGCGCATTTATGCTGCCCACCTCGCACCGACCAATCCACTCGCCCAGATTGCAGCTAATCTGGACTTGATGCGCACCGAGTCAGCGCCCGAAAGCCTAGTAGTCCCTGTGCCGACACAACAGTTACGATACATGCAGATTTTCGAGAATAAAGGTGCTGCTATGGGATGCTCGAATCCCCACCCCCATTGTCAGATTTGGACAACGAGCACTCTACCCGAGGAGCCGGCTGCAGAAGCTGTTCAAATGGCCAGATATCGAGCCGAGCATGGTGGCCGCCATCTTCTACAAGATTATGTGAACTTGGAGATGGAGAAGAAGGAGCGTATCGTATATCAAAACGCCTCCTTTCTCGTAGTTTGTCCGTGGTGGGCTATATGGCCGTTCGAGGTCATGATAATAGCCAAACGCCACGTTCGCGCTCTCGTCGATCTTACAGAGCGGGAACGATTCTACTTGGCCGAAACGATTCAAGAGGTCACGAGGCGATATGATAATCTCTTCGAAACAAGTTTTCCGTACAGCTCTGGAATTCACCAGGCGCCCCTTGCGGGGACTGACGAGGAGATCGAGAACAGCTATTTCCATATGCATTTCTATCCACCACTCCTGCGTTCAGCCACAGTGCGCAAATTCCTTGTGGGATATGAACTAATGGCTGAGCCTCAACGGGACATCACTCCGGAACAAGCCGCTGCCCGTTTAAGAGAGTGCGCGGGTGAACTATATAGGAGAAAGCTAAAATGAACCTGACTACAAGATTATATATTATTGTACACATAGTACGAGCACTCGTCGAGTTCATCTCTCAGTTTACATCCCACACCCTCCCAGTCTGCTTAGACATGTCCGTCTCCACATTCCTGAACTTCCACACTACATCTGCACGTAGAAGCCGTACTGAGAAACCATCCAAGTAATACCAACAGTTGCGAAGAAGAAAGGAAACAAAATGGGAGGGCCCAGATATGCCGAGCGATATACAGCCCATTCGGACGCGAAGTGGAAGAGGGCGACAACGTAAGTCCAGATAGCCATTTGGTATACAGGTGCGAGATGGAGGTTGTAGCTTGCATAGATGCGGACAACGGCAGCTAGGAATGTATAGGTACCGAATAATCTTGCAGCTAGAGGTGTGACCTGGTCGGTGGTGCGACCGTCTTTAGTGTTCGTGGTCGAAGCGGGGGTTACTTTATCAATTGAATCATCCGGGTCGAAGCGGGCAGACTTGGGCGGCAGAGAGGCATTCGGCACAAATTGCCCATTATAAAGGCGGCGGGAGTAATGCAAAGTGAGATAATTTTGCAATGAATTGCCGACGGAGATGACTGAGAGCTGTGAGAAGTGAGCGGATCAGTGGGAGGCTGGGATACGATAGGTACGCGTTTCTCAAGATAAGTTGCGCAGACGTCATTGAGAGCTTACCCCAAACATATAATAGGGCAAATATCCAGGCCCTGGAGGCAGGTAGGGTTTGAGGGCTCCTAAAATCGCCTCCATATCTGAAGACTTTCGGTTATGAAGATTGAGGGCTCTCAGTTTGCTAACTGCAAAATGTGTGTGGTACAACTATGTGTTACGAGATCTTGAGAAGAGGCTACATACAGGAATGTGTACCTACTAGGTAGGTAGGTAGGTAGGTAGGTACCAGTATTACGAAAGATGTACATCCACCCCTGTCCGCTTCGATCCATTCTTGTTGGGTCCCCAGGCTCGGCAGGCTTCAGCGGTGAAAGAAAAAGGCGTCACACCGCGCCGCCCCTCTTACACCACCTATTCAACCACCTATTGAACCACCAATTTGAAGCTTTTCCAATATGACTCGCCCGTCTACTCCTTTGCGAAGCCAATCGAAACATGTCGATGCACCTAAAAGAACGGAGCTTTTAACGTTAAAGAAGTTCCGGGACGCGAATAACCTTCCGTACACTAACGAAGACCTATTCAAATACGTTGGAATTAACCGCCGTACGGGCTATCGTATATTTAAAGACCAACTGCGACGATTTCACGAAACAGATTACCGTGAGACTCGCGGCCGCCGGCCGGCGTTAACGGACGACCAGGTCAACCAATTAGTCGGGGTTTTGAAGGCTGGAGGCTACGAAGGGCGTGCGCTACCTTGGGCAAACCTTTGCGATGCCGCCGGCCTTGAATTTCCAACCCAATCCGAACCGCCCACGACCTTTACAATACGGAAACACCTTAATAAACGTGGTTGGAAAAAGTGCGTTGCATGTAGCAAATTCTGGGTCGATTATAATATAGCCTTTCTTCGCGAAGCCTTCGCCCGCGAGGCCTTAGCTGATCACGGGCTAGACCTCGCGTATTGGCGCCGTATTCGTTATTCCGATGAAGTCCATTTCAAATTCGGACCCGAAGGCAAAGTCAACATAGTCCCGCAAGCCAGTGAGCGGTATTGTACCGACTGCATTCACCATCGTCAAAGTCCTGCAGAAATCTGCCTTTCAGCTTGGGCCGCAATTGGCTGGAATTTCAAAAGCCAGCTTATATGGTATACGGTTAACAACGGCAACAGTGCTATTACACTACAGGCCTACCGGGACCAAATTTTAGAACCCGTAGTTAAGAAATGGATCGATGAAGGTCACGACTTTATCCTGGAGGAAGACGGCGCTTCCGGCCATGGCGGAAATTCCGATAATAATATTGTACGGCAGTGGAAGGAGAAAAACGGCTTAAAATACTTTTTCAACTGCCCTGGTGCCTTTGACCTAACCCCTATTGAAAGCACCTGGCGTGCGTCGAAAGGTCAAGAGAAACGGCACGCAATTCGGGAAGTGGAGGCCCTTCGTACAGCTGCAGAGGAAGGTTGGGAAAAGGTATCGCAAGGCACAATTAATAAATGGGCCGAGGCAATGCCAGAACGGCTATTAGCTGTAATTAGTGCTCAGGGTCAATAAGCTGGCGCCTGAACTTCTGAATACCTAGGTAGCTTCAAAAGACAAGGGGGTAAAGTAGGTGAACTGGTGTGGCTGCTTTTGCTTTCACAGCCTCGCCAGATTCATTCAATGACCTCATCCCTGGAGCTCTCGAAAGGTACTGATAGAGAGTGGACGGCTGTAGCCAATGCTTTATTGAAGAGTTTTATTGAATATCTCGACCAGTGAGTGCTGTAGCCAGCTAAAGAAGTGGGTAGGGCCCCAAACCAGCCTGCTATTCTCTTATACCCTTGCAGCCTGTTTGCACCCTTACTTACACTAGGTACCTACTTAAGATACATTAGGTACCTGGCTGGTATGTACATAGTATAGGTATTTTTGTACTTGCTTCATTCAACAAAAACTTCAGGTGCCCACTCGCCTGAGTATGTACATAGTGCTTCTCAAGCGTTTCTCGCCCCTCTGAGACCTAAGACCTATCCATAGCACAATTGGCAATTGCTCGTTTCGAATAAACCGACATCTGCCACGATCATACCGCAATCGCTCTGTGCGGTGTATTGTGGGTAGCGAGACAAGACGGGTATGCATGCAATTCACAGTGTCATGGCCGCCGTGCCACAGACTGCTCAGCTTGCCCTCGCAAGTCTGGGAGGTCTGTGGCTAGGCTTCAAAGTCCTGAGCCTGCTGCGGCTTTTCTTCAGTATGTTCGTACTTAGCGGCACTAACGTGAGTCTACACCGGAAACGAATACGCAATCATAATTATCTACGTTGAAGCTGGTGCTGACCCTATCCGCCCACTTGCAGCTCCGAAAATATGGCGGCAAAGGAACATGGGCTGTCGTTACCGGTGCATCTGATGGTCTGGGCAAGGAGTTTGCGACTCAGCTTGCTGGCAAGGGTTTTAATGTGCTTCTCGTATCTCGAACGCTGTCCAAGCTCGAAACATTCCAGACCGAGCTCCAAACCAAATATCCGAGTCAGCAGACCGACATTCTCGCGATGGACTTCGCAGCACTTGACAACGAGGCCGATTACGCCCGTCTCGCAACCCGTATCGCTAGCCTCGATGTTGGCATTCTGATCAACAATGTGGGCCAGAGCCATAGCATTCCTGTTGCCTTCACGCTTACCGACAACACCGAGATGGAGAACATTATCAATATCAATTGCAGGGGAACTTTGAAAGTGACGCGGATCGTGGCTCCAGGCATGCAGAAGCGACGACGCGGCCTCATTCTTACCATGGGTAGCTTTGGCGGCTGGATGCCCATGCCCATGCTCGCCACATACTCGGGGAGCAAGGCTTTCCTTCAGTTCTGGTCGACTGCGCTAGCAGCCGAGCTCAAACCAGACAATGTAGACGTGCAGTTGGTTCTGAGCTACCTTGTTACGACGGCGATGAGCAAGGTGCGTCGCCCTAGCTTGTTCATCCCGAGCCCAAAGCCTTTTGTTCGTGCGGCGTTAGGCAAGGTGGGCGTGGGCGGCTGGCATAGCATGGCTTACACATATACGCCACACTGGACTCATGCACTCATGGCTTGGTTTGTTGAGAACACGATCGGCATTGGTAGCTCTATAGGCCTCAGGGTCAACCGATCATCACACATTGACATCCGCAACCGAGCGTTGAGAAAAGCGGCACGGGAAGCTAAGAAGAACTAGAGAGTAACCCGACGTCTGCTGAAATATTGCGATAGTGCCAAAGTGGCATCAGCGTTGACTTTTGCATTTCATCAACGTCAATCTTGAAGGACTGGTTAAACCTCTCGATGGCAATTCGGTTCAGAAGTTGTGTCGCTGTTAGTATCACGGAGGCAATTAATTAATAGGTAGGATATAGAAAAATAGATCGGGAGAATACATGTTTAAGGTGCGCGTTGCTAGACAACTAGCTTTCATGATAGTTAGGGGTGGGTTATTGTGCACAACTCCACATTATTTCCTTTGTGAACTCGAACTGCCCTATGCGTGATTATTCTTCATAGAAATTCATGTCTTACGAGAACAGCCGTCGGCTGTGCCTGTTTATAATGTTATATTCATGTCGAGGCGATCGCCGCATGGTACTTGAACATGAATACCTACATACCTACTTCCTACATATGAGGCAATATCCTCCTGTGTAGGCTTCAAGCATGGAGACTGGAACGATTAATACAATTCAATATGAAGAGAGAATGGACGGCCGTAGCCAATACGCTTTATTAAATATCTCGACCAGCAAGTGCTGTAGCCAGCTACATAGCAAAAAAGTGAAGGTGTAGGTGGGTAGGGATGCTATGCCTTTATACCCTTATATACGTAGTATATTTGCACCCCCTACAATACCTTAGGTACCTATTCACAGCAAGCTTAGCAGATAGGTATCTAATACCTGGCAAACTTAGCTAGGAAGAGGCACCTACCTATCACTTAATGAGTGGCGTATCCTACCCGAGTACCTTCCAAGGTAAGCTAGGTAACCCTTGTACCTACTGCTGCACATAGGTAGCTCGACACGGTGCCAGCATTGGCGCGCGCAGCCTAGCAAAAATATCCCAAAAAAAAACCAGCCTCTTTGTATCTTCTTGCTTGGACTGTTGTGTGTTGACATTGGCCTGGACCACTGTTACACGTACTGATACTCGGACAATTGCGCGCACCATCACGAAGCTGCTACAAGGCGCGCAGTCTACAATTCAAACTCGGCCGCCCTTTCTTTCCTGGTTGCCCTACCACAAGCGCGACCACAAGTGCGACCACGGCGTCCCTCTTGACGCGTCTCTTGTTTGTCATCGACCTAGCTTCATCCTAGCTACCAGCCAAGCTTCTCCAGTCCCATTGATGATCCGATAGCATCCTTCTCTGGTTCAGCTGCCGCTTCGGCTTGCTTCCCCCTCGATGCGACATCCTCTTCACATCTCATCTCAGGGGCACTCGTTGATGCTTTAAAGTCAGGACGGGTTATATCCCCAGCCTCGTGCCTCACCGCTGCCATTGCCATCTGCCCACAGTCGTGCGCCATGTCCTTCCCTCAAACGCCAGGGCCAGCTCTACCAGGTGCCTTCCTCAACACTCCCGCTGTCGCATCACGCTTCAACACCAACACTCAGCAAGACCCCGTTCGTCGTCGTCTCTTCCCTCAGCCTGGATCGCGCCCAGACATTGGCGCTATTGATAATCATGCGAGCTTTGGTGCTAATCCTGGCTCCATTGTCAGCCAGAACGCTAATGACGACGACTCTTTGACACGAAGCTCGCAGCCGCCCGCATCACCCCTATCTCCACTTGCAAAGGCCGCCGGCTTCATAAATGATGCGCTGACGATAGATGAATGCTATCCCGAGCTGGATAGATATTGCAGGCGTAAGTTCCCCTAAGCCCTTCACGCAAGAGTCGCTTTGGCTATCATGCCGTACCTCTGGGCCTTTACTGATTCTATCTCAGAAATATCCTCCGAATACAATCTAACAACTATCGACTCTCCATGGGCCCCGTTCCAGCAGACTCACCACTTCCAAATTCCACAGTCAGTTTTCGAACAGTATGACCGTGCCGAAGTCGCCACTTCAATGGGGCTGTTCGCCGAGCTCAACCACGCCTGGGTCGCCATTGATAATTGCTTATACCTATGGGATTACACGCATCCTAACCCTGAGCTCGTTGGGTACGAGGATAGTCAGCATACCATTACTGCTGTGAAACTCGTTGCGCCGAAACCAGGCGTGTTTAATAGCGTCATTAGCCACATTTTGGTCGTTGCCACAGTGCAGGAGATGGTCTTAATCGGTATTGCGGCCAGCGAAACTGCCACAGGCTCTACGAGTATACAGTTATACGGCACCAAGATGTCACTACCGTTGCGCGGCGATACGCACCTAATTACAGGTTCTGCAACCGGACGTATCTTCTTTGCAAGCCAGACTGACACGGACATATGTGAGCTGTACTACCAACAAGAGGAAAAATGGTTCTCCAGTAGGACTGGAAAGATCAATCATTCGTATCCGGGTTGGAGTGCCGTGGTGCCTAATCCCATGCAATGGCGCAAGACTCATGCCGAGCATACTGTTGATCTGGTGGTAGATGACAGCAGGAATCTGCTTTATTCACTCTCCAATACGTCCACGGTTCGAACTTATTACATCGAGGCGCCCGACAAGTTGACCAAGGTAATCGAGAAGACCAAGAACGATTTCTTGCGCGATATTGCTCACGCCTTAAGCGTCGGGTCTCCTCTACTCGGCGAGCACATGGAGATTGTGTCGATCTGTCCTGTGTCTGCCACGGAGGATAATAAGGTACATCTTATGGCCGTAACCAATACGGGTTGCCGCTTATTCATGAGTGCTACTAGCGCATCATCCTACATGCCGGGGTCTTCAAATCAAGCCCCTCAGAGTATGCAACTACAATCAATCAAATTCCCCCCTCCCGAGAATGGCCAACGGAGATTCAAAACAGATCCGTTCAACGGCCCGGGCGAAGTTCGTAATGTCCAGTCCAGGGCGCTCGAGCCCAGTCGCCGTGGAGTCCGGTTTCCACCTGGTTATTTCTTAGACTTTGTCCGTATGGCAGATCGCCCTGATATTGACCAGGTATTCATATCGGCTCCTGATAGTGGTCGTATCAAGAACGGCAGTCGAACACAGGCTCTCAAATACTATGAGCACGCCAGCTGGATAGACATTAACAGTAGGGCTGAAGATATTGGTCTCATCACCAAACCATTTGCCGCGACAAATCAACCAATGGGCTTTGGAAATGAACTTGCAGTCCAATTCGACAATCCAGATGGGGGCGAGTTTGCAATTCTTACCAACACAGGTGTATATATTATGCGACGTAGGAGATTCATCGACATTTTTGCCTCAGTTATCAGGAGCACGGCTGGTGATGAAGGATTGAAGACAGAGGTAAACAGGTTCCAGAGTTCCTACGGCCGCGTCGAAACTATTACAGCCGCACTTGCTGTAGCTTGTCGTCAGGGCGACAGCGGCCGCTTTGGTGTTGGGCGTAGCGCCATTGATCAAGCCACACTAGATCGCGCGAGACAGGTATTCATCAACTTTGGTGGCAATCCTACCCTACCCGAACAAGACGGACAACCTGCAACAGTCGAAATGGTTCGCCCATCGTCACGTCACGGTGCTATCGCACTGTACCTCAGCCGATTAGTTCGGTCTTTATGGAGATCGAGAGTTGTCTTAGTCGGCTCTAATGAGGCAGGCGGATTAGTCGTGAAAAGTGCGATTCCCCAGCCCAAACTAAGAGACGTACAAGATAGCGTTATTGCGTTGAGAGGGTTTCTCAGTGATAATCGCTCATTTATCCAAGGCCTCTCGGGTGCTTCAGACTTGCAACGAGCAGCAAGCAAGCAGGAAGAGGTTGCTTTGCAAGGGGAGCACCAAGCTATGCACGCCGTGGAAGTTCTTATGACAGACATAACAGAGGGCATCTCATTTGTCATGACACTATTCGAAGAAAGAGTTTCCGACATATATGCAAGGTTGGAAGGCACATCGCAAGAAAGTCTTAAGAAGCTTACCTATGAGTGCCTCTTCTCACAGACACCAGGGAAGGAATTGGCTAAAGTGCTGGTAAAGGCGATTGTGAACAGAAACATCGAAAACGGATCCAATGTAGAGACTGTAGCAGATGCACTACGGCGAAAATGCGGCAGCTTCTGCAGTGCTGATGATGTGGTAGTCTTCAAGGCCCAAGAGCAGCTTAAAAGAGCTTCAGAACCCTCTTTGAACGCCAACGTATCACGCACTCTTCTGCATGAAAGTCTAAAGCATTTCCAGAAAGTCGCAGGCAGTCTCTCACAGGCCAATCTTGAGTCAGCTATCAAGCAATACATTCAGCTTCGATACTATGCCGGCGCTATCCAACTCTGTTTGACTGTTGCTGATATGAAAGATCGAGGAAAATCGGCGTTATACTGGGTCAATGATGGAAAGCCTGCTGGTGACCCTAGAGCGAGTGCGTTTGATCAACGTAGGGTCTGTTATGATCTCATTCACCAGGTGCTTCTCGATCTAGATGCTGCATCAAGTAGGGAGCCTGAGGTGGTCGACAACAAGCCGACTCTCATTGCAACTAAACGCGCCGAAGCCTACGACGTCGTGAACAATTCTACTGATGAAGTTTTTCACGTGGATCTCTACGATTGGTATATAGAGCAAGGTTGGACGGAGCGTCTGCTTGCGATCGACTCTCCATACGTCACTGCGTTTCTTCGCCGGCTAGCCTCCAAAGATGTCATACACGCCGAGCTTCTTTGTCGCTTCTATACGATGCGTACAAACTATTTCGGTGCTGCTCAAGTACAATCTGACCTTGCGCAGTCCGATTTCTCTCTATCTATCAAAGACCGTCTCCAACTACTAAGCAAGGCGAAGACCAATGCAAGCGTAATGACAGCTGGTGTCAGCCGCCAGGAACAGCAACTTCTCAACCACGATGTTACGGAACTTTTAGATGTTGCAAACATCCAAGATGATCTGCTGGAACGCTTAAAGTCGGATACTAGGATCCCTCCCGAGCGACAACCAGAGATTCAGAAAGCTTTGGACGGCAAGATCCAACCTTTGTCTGATGTAAGTTTATCTATGCTGAGGTCGAGTTGAAACACCATTTTAGAAATCCCCGATCGCTAATCTATGGGTAGCTCTTCAATCTATATGCTGACCAGGCTGGGTACTATGACCTATGCCTCATCATTTACCATGTAGCGGACTTCCATAATCCAACCACAATTGCGCAGACTTGGACAAGCCTGATTCAACAGACGCATGATGAGGTAGTTGACCAATTGGCGGCATTTCAGGAGGAAACGCATAGAACGGGTGTAGCGCCAGGAGACCCCCCACCACAACCATACGAATCCCTAGTCGGCAAAATCGAGGAGATCTGCCACCGTTCCAGCAAAGACTCATTTATATTTCCAGTAGCTTCCCTCATGCCAGATATATGCCGTTATGCGGTAGAAAATGCTCAGGACAACCGGATAGGCGCTGATGTGAATTGGCCCGTTGATCTCTTTCTTCATCTCGCTGTTAGCCACGACCTAGTAGTCCGGGTCCTTGAAACCATGTTTGAGGCACAGGAGATACCGTTTCGTGGCTCTGCGCGAGCGAGACTGGTGGAATGGATATGCCATGCTGTGAGCCAGTGGATTCGTGAACTCGGCAGACAGGGTCGGCCTGATGTGAGACTAGAACCTTGGGTGGGCGACTTGATGGCAGAATGTGATAACTGGGCGTCTGCAAATGTACGAGGGGTTAACGAGGGAGGCAAGGACCCTCGGGATATCGCGAGAGAGGTAAAGGATGTGAGAAGGGCAGTGGATGGATTAGTCATAGCCCCCGTGGGCAGCCGGAGTATCGGATTCTTCTAGATCAGCCAAGCACAATGCATAATAACCAGGCTAACACGCGACCATGAGAACGAGAGGCATCTATCGTCATTTTTGGTGCGTACCGTGGGCCCTGGATGAAGGGGCTTGGCTTTAGACAGAGATGTATGTATAACTCTCATCTCAGAGCAAAGGATCGTGGGTAATTAAAGACTATTTGGCAGGAATATCGCAATATACCATACAATCCCTCTTACGGTACTTACATCCTGTGACTCGAGCTCTTACCCCTGGCTACAATCGAAGTGACCTGTGTGTAATCGTCAGTCTACCTAAACTACAGGGAAGTAATTATGAAGGTGAAGAAGAGAGAGGTTCACTGGGATAGCTAAAGGTACCTAATGGTACCCAGTCGGTACCCCAGTCCCATACCAAGCTAGTTGCACCTTTGCCTAATTCGGGTTAGATCTTCCTCTTACAGCTGTTGCCAGTGGCCCAAGTTCGTTTTTCTGCCTGTCTCCGTGCGTGGGTGCGCGACAGGTCAGTCGATGTCACTGTCGTAGCATCGCATTGCGCACTGCCAGGAGCACACGCGAACATCCGAGGCCTGTGGCTCTCGGATACTACCGCAGTGGCAATGACTGTATTCACTAGACATGTGGCTCGCTTCAAATTGCCCACCGGGTCGGGTCGTCGAACCAGACAAATCTTACATGTACCCCAGATGACGCGCCGTGTTTGGCCCCCACTCCAACCGGCCTTCTCTTCCACCTCGCGCGCTTTCCGGGAGTCGGCACCCATCTCTGGCTCTGAGTCGCCCCCAAAGCCTGGGGATGCTCCACAGTCTCTCTTCAACAAGGCGATAGAGTCTGCCGTTACCACGTTTGCGTCGGTGCTGGTGCTCGGCGTGGGGTTTGCTGCCGCCGGCTATGTCTACCACAAGGCCTACAAGCATATGCAGCTAGCTAAGATGGAGAACGCCTTTAAGCCTGGCGATCCGGTCTTGGAGCTGGCCGCCTTTGGAAAGGAGATACCTTCTCCACCTATGCCCCAGCATTGGGTACAGCGTGAAGAGCAAAGTAAGATCGATGCCATCATTGACGGATCAGAAAGGGGCCACTACTATCTTATTATGGGTGACAAGGGCTGTGGCAAAAGCAGTATGCTGCTAGAAGGCATGCGAAAGATAGAGGGCGAAGGCTGCGCTATGTTCGAAGCTCATTCTGACCTAGAATTGTTCCGGATACGACTCGGTAAGGCTCTTGACTACGAATTTCATGAAGACTACATCGGCGGCTACTTCAGCGAGCGGGGACCGCGGGATACCACCGCCCTTCTCGATATTGAGCGCGCCATGAACAAGCTGGAAAAAGTCGCTCTCCGGCATCGCGAGAGGAAGAAAAAACCTCTCATCATCATTATAAACCAGACCCAGCTGATTCGCGATGACGAGGACGGGCGGGATCTCCTTGAACTCCTCCAGCAAAGGGCGGAGCAGTGGGCCGCTGCGAACCTTGTCACAATGATTTTTAATACAGACGACTACTGGGTGTTTGAGCGCTTCAAACAGCTAGCAACCAGAATGGAAATCATTCCTGTGATGGACTTGCCCAAGCAACAAGCACTATCGGCATTGCAGCGGTATCGATTCCGCTATTTCAAGGAGATACTCGATAACCAGATTCTGGAAGATGTTTATGACCGTGTCGGTGGGCGCCTTTCGTTTTTGAACCGGGTCGCAAAGTCCCGAGATATGCTAGGCACGTGCGACAGTATAATGGAAACCGAAAAGACGTGGTTCCTAAACCAATGCTGGATCCTGGGCTCCGAAATGGACGATGATGTGATGGATCAGCAAAAATGGGCTGTAAGTTCACCTTCTTCCCAACCTAGGCTATCAAAGGCACCCTGCTTACGAACAAAACACAGTCAGCGGCGATGGTACTCGCACAAGCGCTTGTAGACAAGGAGGAGGAGATGGATAAGACATACGATGCTGAAACTGGACATGTCCTCCCGAGCTACGCAATGCATAAAGCCCAGCAGATCATGACCAGATCTGATTTCATCCGAGAACTCGATCGATTAAACCTCTTCACCATTACCAGTTCAGCGCAGGTTCGCGCTAGCTCTGTGCCGATGCATCGAGCTTTCAAGGAGATCTGTGCCGAGCCCGGCTTCCGGCAATATCTTACGGATACGTTAGATCGAATCGCGGATATTGAAAGCTTGGGCCGCACACGAGAACTGGTAGCCAAGGATCTCGTATTAGGTGGTATGTATAATGTCTCCAAGGCCCCAGGTGTAAGCGGCAAATTTGAAGTCAAGTTGGAGCAAAAAGGAGAAGAACATGAAGGCGAGACTTAAGATGTTGAGATTCGACGAACGAAGGTTGTATCGATTATCTAATGTGCTGATGACCAGCATGCTCTCGTTTGTATGTATTCATATGCTGTACAAATCGTCTCCATACCGACTGTACATTATTGTGTGAGTTTAAGCGATACAAGCGAGGCTTTGGAAGATATAGATGGTCAGGGCTGCCTTCTCAGGCTGTTTTCGGATAGATAAGAAACTGAAATTTTATATATTATATTATGCCATCACAAGTGAAGCTCTCTTGGTATGCGACAACCTGGCCTATTATAGATCTTCTCGACTCAGCGGCGCAACTTGGAAATAGATATCTGAAAGTGTTCAAACCATACCTAGGTAGAGACGGCCTCCAGTCCCTCCCATGCAAATAGGAGCGTTACATGTCATTTCCCTTCCCACAAGTAATTTTTCATAAGATGTCTTTAGCTGCATATGTTGAGCCTTATAATTCACTGTTAACAAATCGCAGCGTTCATTGCTGTGAACCGAATTAGATGCCGGGCAATCATAAAACATCTAAGTAAGTGTCCGTTGAGCCTTTAGCTTCACCTAGATATATACCAACCACGCTAAATATGTTCTCATTGAACGTAGAGTCTCACGAACTATCTTACTGGTGGCTTCGTCCTCTAGTTTGTACAGCTCAGCGTAAAATGCGCGGCCAGTACCTGCTGTGAATGTGGGGTAAGCAGCCTTTTGAAGAAACATCATCCATATGGACTTGTAGTAATAATATATGCCTATAACGTGATGTCATGTTGATTCGTGTGGCACCCCGCACGAAGGGCGACCTTCTCTTCCGGTCTCCCCAGCCGCATATCACATATCGACTGTGCTGGGCGTGATCGCGACGCGTCCTTGGCTTCTTTGAATGAGCGATACCAATGCTGGGTAATCATCATGTCGTCTTTCGTTGATCCACCTCAACATACCAGGGGGTATAACACGCCTGGCACCACCCTGCACCCCTCGCCAGTGCCATCCACCGTTTCATACCAGTCAGTCCCCGAATATGATTGCTTTCTCCCGTGGGCAGGTTTCGAGCCTTATTCCTCGTGCATGCTCCCGAAACATGGGCTGACTTCTTACTCTTTCTGGGAATTACTGACTCCAGCGTGTCAACAGTGTCCCTTTCCATCGTGGGCTACTTGACGTTGGTATCTTTAGAGACACTATTCTTCCTAGCTTACGGCTACATGCGCCCCTGGCTGTCGTGGCATATGGCATCGGTAGGGCGACAGACAGCGTCGAAGCCAAGGATTGGCTATGGCCCATCGCGCCCATGATAAATGGATGGTGGAGTGCGGTTGGGAGAAAGATGTACCGTCGCGGGCTGACATTTAACCAAGCATTTGGAATACTTTCGCGACCCGAGAGGCTGCTCTTGACGGGCGTTACTCTCTGGGGTGGCCGGCTCTTCTACCGAATTGTCAGCCGAAGCATCAAGCGGCGACGCCAGGGTAAAGAGCACGACGACCCCAGGTACGACGCAGAGAAGCTACAGGAAGGGTACTGGAACAAGGCGCTCTTCACATTGTTCCTCCCCGAAGCTCTTATCCAAACCGTCATCACCCTCCCTGTCACAGCGCCCTTCCACCACCCAGGTGCCGTCCTCACAGGATACCATCCTGCAGTTCAGGCCCTAGCCGTTGGATTGTTCTGCGCTGGCTTCACACTTGAGTTACTGGCAGATACGCAGCTGGAGCAGTTCAAGAGCTCCGCACGGGACTCTACGTCTGTGTGTAAGGAAGGGGTATGGAGTTTGGTTCGTCATCCCAAGTAAGTACTGAGATGACTCTAGTACGTTATAAGGGTGGCTTTAACACGTGCCAGCTATCTTGGAGACGCCCTCGTGCATCTTTCGTTCCCGATTCTGCTTTACGGATCCGACATGCTTGCCCCCGTCGAGCTATTGGGAAGCATTACGAATTACCTGTTCCTCCGCTATGTCGGCGGTGACAAGCAGACAGAGCGCCACCAGGCGAGGCGGTATTCTCAGTCGAGCCCGGAGAAGTTTGCAGATTTCCAGCGGCATAGGGAGACGCACAACTCGTTCTGGCCGAAAGCTGATGTTGTGACGAACCGGTGGCTATGGACTATCATCGGCGCTGGTGCTGCCGGTGCGCTTGCAGAACAGGCATTCCAGTATCTGTTCTGAGGTCTATATTAACATTGTAAACTGTTGAGTTGCTTAATTTCCTTTTGTGTTTTCTCGCCGTATCTCCATAAGCAGTACTTGGGAAATTGATTTTGGCACGCGGCATACCTACCATTGGGTGCAAACTGCTACAAGGGTATACAAGGATAGCCTACTGGCTAGGGCCCTGGCCACCTACACCTTCATTTCTAGCTGGCTACAGCACTCGCTGGCGAGATAATCAATAAAGCATATTGGTTACGGCCGTCCACTCACTCTTGTTCAGTAGGTAAGTATATTGCTAGGTATTGTGAGAGATGTACATTATGATACCTAGCTCGCTACCTAGCCTTCTATGATATACCTACCTAGAGGTACGATTAGCGCTATTTTAGTTTACTACTATAGTGGATAGGCGCGAAAATAGCGGACTATGGCTTATTTTTACGGGCGCTCACAGGAGAGAATCTGCAAATCACTGTTTCATCCCCTCCCTGTCTCGCCTGTGTCTCCTGCGACAGGGATACTTCCGCTATTACATCCCACAAAGTTGCTCCATCAATACCAAGGCTCCGTTCGAGATTCCAGGATCCTGATGCAACCAGTGCCATTTACTAGAATAAGTCTCTTGAAACCATCTACTCATGTCTCTCATATCGATCTCCAGCTTAGAACGCATCACTGCATCTAAGCTAGCAGAAATGCTCCTTGCCGCCGGTGCATCTAGCGGACAAGGTATTGCCGTAGTAGATGTTCGAGACAATGGTAAGTCCTGATGAGTCACCTCAATCATTCACTATGCTGACTATTGCGTTTTTTTACCCACATCATTCTTCTATTTCTTTCTCTTCTCTTTGCCATCTACGCAGCGGCTTTCACTTCTCTAAGATATTTATAACGGGTTTACGGATTTCAACTATTCTTGCTCTGTGTTCATGCGTTCTCTTTTTTTTTTTTTTTTTTTTTTTTTTGCTTGGCGTTGTCCTCAAGTTTAGAGAATCGGTTATATCAATAGCAAAGCTGACGTTCTATCTCTGTCATAGACCACATCGGTGGCCACATCCGTAATTCGTTGCATTTCCCAAGCAGCAGTCTCGATGCTACCATGCCTACCTTGCTACGAAAGCTCGCGGATAAAGAGACTGTAGTATTCCACTGTGCTTTAAGTCAGCAGCGCGGTCCTAGCGCCGCTTTGCGGTATCTGCGCGAGAAGGAGGCTGCCACTAGTAGTAGTGGTGGTACTAATGCTACGGAGCCGGAAGAGAAAAAGCAGAAGGTATATGTCCTTGACCGAGGGTTTGTAGGATGGCAGGAAATTTATGGCCCTGATGAGCGACTTACTGAAGATTATCGAAAGGAGATTTGGGAGGATGGATATTAGGAGAGTTTAACTAAGCTCTCATACGAGTCCATTATGTTGCACATAAAAACAAAGAAATCAGAGTCTGAAAAAAACTTGTTTCGTTAAGCATTCCACTACATAACGTACGAACAAGGATAAAAATGTGAATGTAATGTATTAGCTGTTGAGGGCATTCCTCTTCCTCGCTCTTAGTACACTTGGCTTGTTATGATATCAATAACTATGTCATAGATTCGTCTCTATATAAGATATGTTTACGTGCCAGATAAAGCTATCTCGATTTCCCAAAATGGTCCGTGAATACTTACAATCACCCTTTTCGCATCTCTTCCTCTTTTGTATTTTGCAAGACAAAAGACAACGGCATAATTTCAACTAATGTTTATTTCCAAGAGACTAGCTGGTCTTATCACCACCTACCGCAAGTCAAATGACCGTAAGAAAGCACAAGCAAGTCGAACCCGAAGAGTTTCCATTAGTGAACTTCCACGGCTCTCTTGTCCAAGTTCTATTGATATCAAGCTATACTACATTAAATTAGATGGTCAATATTATTGGAAACGCTTAAGTCATATATGTGAACAATTTTATAGTTGAAACTCTTCAATGGCTTGCTTTGCACATTATATTATTACCTTGACTACCAATTACTCTCTTCTTATTAGGTGATTGGGCTATCCAAGAGGTGTGAGAATTTTTTAAACAGCTAGTTCAGGATGATTTAAAAGGGAAGGAGAAAATTTTACATTATTAATGTTAAAAAGAAGACAGGGCTTTAAAAGAGATTCATTATATAGTTAAACAAGGGGTAATGTAAGAAATATTAAACTGAAAGAACTAGATTGTATAGATGATCGAGGTCACTTAGGGCATTTTAAGATTCCGGGCAACAATGGAAATCCCATGGCTCTAGTAGTTTTTCTTGAGAAGAAGTGAGGCTAGCGATGTGCAATGTACGAATTTATACTATCACTTTCAATGTGTTATACACATGTACAGCTTGCCATGTAGCAACAAGCGAAATACAGGTATTCATGACCTTTAAAGGACAGGCAGGCAGTATGACTTCGCTTTTGAAACAACTGCATATAGTATTAACTTAAACCACTAAGGTTAAGAACAAATTAATTAACTAAAGGACTTTACAGCCCTGCCAGATCACTTGTAAAGGGAGAATGCAGATAAACTGACAATTTCCGTACGTCTTTTAACCTCAGTAGTACTTACCTCTAACACGAGATAGACATCTAGAAACAGAGAGCCATTCAGGGGTAGATTGTTATCACACGTGAAAGCAGAAGGAAGCTAACATCGAAAGGTGGGAGAACCGCAACCAAGGGGGTTTCGTATGACAATCGTTGTTCATAAAGGATTTTGAAGCCTTTATGGCTAGGCTAGGGCTATATACAGCGAGTCTCTTTGCCTGTAAACAGGATCGTGACGAAAGCAGTCCTAGATTACATGAAATTAGTTTCACTAGCACCTAGTCATAGTATCTGCGATGACAAGTAAGCCTAGTGTACATGTATTGCCCTTGGTAACATTCTAGCATACAGAATGGGGCATATGGATGATTTGTCATAATGCCTTAAAGCTTAGCAAATCTATGTGCCGGAGTCGGACTGTTCACTACTTCCGACAATCAATGACTGACGTAGAAAATTGGGTATAGAGTCGGCCGATGAGCTCGGCGAAAGCAATGTACGCTTCCGACCGGGTCATTCAATGATACTGCTAAGACACGTGGCCTGGAGCATCGAAATGTGGCACGGTATGATCAGTGGATGAGGTGGACCTTCGATTGCAACATCGAGTTTAGTCATTGCAACATCGGCCTTATCGTAAACTCCATATCCGATGAGTGCGCATTCTCCATGCCTACTAAGGCGGTTTTGTATATTTCACTTCATAGCCATTATCACTTATGGAATACAGCTTTGCTTTAGATTTAATAGTAGATAAAATCACTTAAACTTAGCTATCCAGTAGGATGAACAATCTTTAGCAACTCTTAGGCAATATTTTTGACCTTGTTAGCTAAAGTATCGCATTTGCCCTACCCTGCCTATGCCGCAGCCTGGAACCAATGATACGACCTTCTCGCCAAGCTCAGCAGCGCTAACTCTAGTAACGCGTGATTACTGAGTATATTATAAATGGAATAGGTTAGCCTAACAGCGAACCCTACGGGACACAGGTATCCGACCACTACGCCGCCCACTTTCGGCCGTTGGCACGGACGAGAAGTGAGTATGGATGTTTTCAGGTCGTTGGGGTATATATAGAGCCACTTGGTCTACATAGTGCACATAATCGTAATTTCATAGGTCTCATCAACGGCATCCGGGCCATATCAATATTACCTGTGAGAAATATTATCCCCGACGTTAGCTATCTATCAAAGCTCATCTGTACATAAAATGACGGTTGAGATCCCTTCCCCAGAGTGCCGCTACTGGCTGCTTACGATGCCTCGCACCGCTTCTAATATGTTGGTTCGTGTCCTGAACCTAGACGAGCAAGGAGTCCGACCTGCTCCTTTCAATGGAGGATATTTTTTCTTCTCGAGCATGGCTTCGCGATTAAAATTATACAACAAGGCATCGGAGTGGAACCTAAAAGACATCGAAACGAGCCTCAAGCAGTCATTCGACGTGCTTCAGGACTACCTCGAGGGTGCTGAAAAGGACGGCCAGAAAGTTTTCGTCAAAGAACATATCTCATTCTTGAACGATATAAGTCTCGAGTATGAGCACATGTACGGCACATTGCCTGGGGACAGCTTACCTAGGCCAATGCCGGCGCGAGGGTTTGCTGAATCGACTCGATCTCCGCTTAATCAAACAAGTCTGCCCGATGAATTCCTCAAGACTTGGTATCCGACTTTTCTCATCCGACACCCGGCCTTGATGTTGTCGTCGCTGTACCGTACTGCTCAGGCAGATATAGAAGTGTACGGCAGCAAACGTGCCAACAAGGAACCATTTGAGTTTGAGGCCACTATGAAGTTTGTCAAATCTCTCTTCGACTTTTACTCCAACTATTTCGGAAATGATAGCAAGTGGCCAATCGTTCTCGATGCTGACGATGTCATCATGTACCCTGAACTTGTAATGAAGTATGCTGGCCTTGTCGGACTTTCCCCCGAGAAGCTTCGATTCTCATGGGAAAAAACAAGCAAAGAGGATGTAGAGAAGATGCACAGCGCTGCTAAGATTATGCTTAGCACAATTAACTCCAGTACTGGGGTCGACAAGGGAAAGGTAGCTGGAAATATCGATATTGATGTCGAGGCTGAAAAGTGGAGGGCCGAGTTTGGTGAAGAAGGGGGGAATAAACTTGAAAAATGGGTCAGAGACGCGATGCCTGACTACGAATATCTCCGATCACGAAGGCTGACGGTATAGGTAATTTGACATGTACTGAATAGTCCCTCTTTCAATCAACTATCTATAGAGAATATGTAGCAACAAACAACAGAAACACATAAAACAAAATGTTCTTCCATATGAATAGCTAGATATATTGTGACAAGGGCTCTACTGTTTGGACCTAAGGGCACGGAACTTGGTCATACTTATAATAATAATGCTCCAGGGATCTTAAGGGTCCCGATTTTCTCCTTGAATATAAAGCATGGACTAGGCGATTTATGTTCTTTGAGCATCATATAATCTAGGGCTTCTTTGCTTTTTGACCTTCTTCTGCTTAATGGGCAGTTTTTATGCGGATATAGTAAGCTGCCCTTGCGACTGATTTTGGCAAAAAGGGGTCGGCCTTAGTTATCCTGCACTACCCCCTGCACTTTGTGTAAGTCTCCCAAAGGCTCTTTCCCATAATAAGACGGTTGTAAAGTCATTTAAGTGTTCACTGGAGATAGGATTTGAGCATGTGTAATGTCGTAGATGGTCAATCCTACAGAAAGTGATGGATGGTCTAAGAAGAGGTAGTGAATCTCAACAGGTCTGTCAATCGAGCCTGCTGGAAAGAATATATCGAAATAAGCGACACAACTAAAATCAGCCTCAAGGTGAGAAGATGACTTAATTGTAGGCTTTGATTAATAGCATTGGGACAAAAGCAAGGTTGTTAATCTTGGGCATGGCCTTTTAATATCGGTATAACAATGGCTAATTCGAGACCTTGATCCCATTTTTAGTCAACTAGTAGCAGGCAATGTCCTCAATACTCATTGCTCTATCTACAACCCATTACCCAAGCGTTCTCTTGATGATCTCAGCAGCGATCTCGGCATAATCTGGCCTAGGATGATATTGGAGTGCGATGTAAAGGTTCCGATAATCCAGATTATGGGCCAACCCAATATAGCCACCCTTGGAGTAAGTTGTGAATATAATCCTTGATAGGTTTTACATTATGCGCTTCCATCAGTACAGTTCCCCCGAGCAGCTTGGGAAGTTGCCATCATAGCTTCGAATTCCTAGCTGCGTCTGAATGACTTTGAATGCTCTACCCACAAATCTACTGCCGCTTTCGTCTGCCTTAATCCCTCTATCTTTAAGTTGCTGTCGTGCTCTGCCCAGCTGTGGCTTATACTGTGGCACCCGCTATTTATAAGGCGCTCAAGCAATGGTTTACAATTGTATTTCCTATTGGTTATAGCCATTACATCTTGTTTCAGGGCGATCCATAGTTGATTAAGCGACTAGTAGACTTTCCCATAGATCGAGTGATAATTATTGTATAAAGTTTCATAACAAGAGTCGAAATAGTACTGTAGGTGATGGAGTAAAATTGTATATTGCACTGAGGAATGAGTCTAAGTACTAAGGAATGGGGTGGTACATCTAGTTATATAGTAAAGTGTGTATGGGTTGAAGAACCAGCTGTGACAAGGGCTCTTGTAGAGGGCTTGGAACTTAGTCATATTCATTAATAATCTACTAGGGGTCTCTAGGGCCTTGATCTCTCTCTCTCTCCTGGAGTGGGAGATTCCTTAGCTATTTATGCTCATTCAGGCCTCATACAATCTGTGACTCCCTTCTGTCTGTTGGGCATTCATACCTTAACTGTTGGTCTTCTTGCAGCTAACAGATTGTTCTTATCCAATCGCTTATAGCCTCACTTTCCTCCAGGGGTAGCGTCGGTTATCTTCGGGTCTTTAGGTCTCATAGGACTGTCCGTGTGACACCAGCCACCAGGATTATCTGCCTTCCTAATTCAATAATAGGTCTTTTTTTACAACCTTAGGTTTAATGTATACTTCTCAAACCCCCTACTACAGCCTCGTGACAACGATGTCTGCATTGCAATTCGCGCACCTATTATAGCCAATCTAAACGATTCGGGTGAGTTTCCCGGTTGTAATATCAAATACTAGACCAGAAACAGTGTCTCGTAATTCCTTTCGTATAATAGGAGAGTTTTTGATGATTTCAACGTCCTGGCGAGTTCTTTCGACGATGCTATCACTCGAATGTTAACAGACTCGAGTCCCTTATCAATCAATCAACTCGACAAGTTTTCCGTATTGAAGACACTGATAGAGTCCGAAATCATGGATCTTACTCACTCATGCGTAGTTCCCACAGAATAATCTTTCAACACTTGACCGTCGACGTCTGCGTTGTGTGTCCTAATATGTGCTCGGATTTGATCATCCGTCATATAGGTTGCGCCACAATCTAGAGTTTGGTTAGCTCTGTTATGTGTTCGGCATACCCCGTCCAATCTCGCAATTTAGGCTAAGGTATGAAGGAAACAGCGCATACCGGTATGTTTGATCACAATAAGTTCTGTGAGCGTAGTTAAATTGTCGATAGCCGCAATGTCTATCAAGTTCCTTGCTGGAGTTCCTGAAGCGGTTCGTACGATAACAGCCTCTATAGTAATCATATCAGCAAACGTTTGTTGGACTTGTCGGGTTATAATGACGTCTTTGAACTTACCATCTGCATCCGTGAGCCCTAGAAGCTCTGCAGGCTTGATACGGGCATCAATGCAGGAGACTGCTCAAATAAATTAAGTGAGTTGAAGATCGAAACGGCGGATCATCGCATTCTACCATTGGTCAAACTGATACCTACAAATCATTTTCTTCGGCGTGAAGCCAAGATCGGTAAACAATGGGATCGGTCTATGGCGGTGCTCAATATAAGCTCTATGAACCAGTATGTTAGTCTAAGAAGGACGTTAATTTTGATTATGAGTAGAGCCTTACTCATTTCGCTTGAGGAGCTGTTCAGCAAGAGAAGCCATTGCTGCAAGAGGATTCGTATCAGGCCGTAGCAGATTGAGATCTATTGAACAGTACAATGAGTCCAGGAAATTGGGTGTATTAATTATTCAAGCTCTGCTTAGGTGGTGACGAGCTTCCCATATCCATGAAAAGGCTCGTAGAGCACGGTTTTTATATAACGAAAAAGATCATACCGTCTTGCTAATCCCTCACTATGTAACAACGAGCGATTGTAATCGCTTCTTTTCTGATATGGTCCAGATTCGGTCACTCGCTGTTTGATTACACATGACATCAAATGACGGAATAGTCAGTGTGCATAGCCATCGCAAAAGTTGTGTTGTAGTGAATGCTTATTCCCATGTAATTCAAAAAGTGAGTCTGTATTGTACTGCCAGCTTACCAGCATGGATGTCACTCCGCGGAGGGAAGAACAGGGGATGGAGGCGTTGAGTAATCAGCGTTTTGGCAGGATACGTCTGGCCGGTTGGAAGGGAGCGACTGGTTTAGTCACCTGCCCAGAGAACTTACCTGCCTTAGGGCTGAGTTGCGGTGTCAAAGCCCGAATGTAACCATCCCTGTTCGCCCAAGCAGAAAACCCTAGCGGTCAAGGGTCGATTGAGGTCGATTGATTATAACCCCCAGTCTCCGAGAGCCTCCGCCTTAGATTTAGCAGTTTGCACTGCAGTTTGCACTGCAGTTTGCACTGCAGTTTGCACTGCAGTTTGCACTGCAGTTTGCACTGCAGTTTGCACTGCAGTTTGCACTGCAGTTAACGAACAATAAATCATCGACTAACGATACATCAGCGCGTACTACGAAACATGTAGCTGATTGCGATAACGAGTCTACATTATGAATGCTGATCGATGGTCGGAGGCGGAGGAATGACTGCAGTAGATTGTAGGGATGTAGGGATACCTACTTACTATAACTGGGAAAGGCTACAGGTAGCGCATAAGTGAAGGTGGATTTCGAGAGGGGCCCGCGGTTGGTGGAAACCCTTGGCTTACCCATCATCGTCACTAAAACCTCGGCTTGGAGTACATGATGCTTACCTTGATCGATCTACATAGTACACGAGTTATTCTAATCACGTTTCCATAGTGTACGAAAGAGTTGCCTATGTACATACGTAAAGCTATACGCATATGTGGCTTCTAAATATGCAAAATTGGAGATTCCCCTCTATGTACATAACACGGGCAGTACCATTCTGATAGGCATGGGATGGAATGCTGGGAATGTAGCGTCTTAGATACCTATCCCACTAGCAGAGAGATCCAATCGCGACCAGAGAGCCCTTCAGATCTACAGCGTCTCCTGGTAGAGGTCAAATTCGGAGGCAACGACAGTGTCTGCCTACCGCTACCTTCGATAGGTATGTAGTCTTCTTGACAGGTTACCTCTCTCGCCTCTTTACTATGCTAGGTGCTATTCATACAGTATGCGTGCGTAACATAGTAGAGATGGCTTCACCATAGTACGTACCACGTGTGTAGGTATGCCAAGTACGCTAAATAAGGATAGCCAATCATTGGAACAGAAGCGTTCGACCTGTTGACAAGGAGAAGTTACCTATATAACAAAGGATGGTACCATCAACAAAACTACCAAGTACGTGTCTTGCTTGACTCACCCTCGACATCGACTTACCCGTACTCATCTGGTTGCGAATAGCGCCTAACCAAGGTACCTAAATACATTATCGTCGACATGGCAAGCAGCAGTGAGGCAAATGCTACGGTATCCCAATACCTAGACGATGAGCGTTTTCACCAGACCTTTAGGCTACCTTCTGGTGCCAGCCGAGCTACTGAATTCAAGGTGACCTACGCTGATTTCGGCCATCGCAACAATGAACACGTTTTGCTATTCTGTGGGCCGTTGCTAGGAAGGTGAATGCAGCCACCCTTCGTGTATGCAGTTTTCGCTACATCTACACTTGCTGACTCACTGTGCTGAGTCGTCTTTTAGCCGCTATTTGCTCACCACCAAGGACAAGCTTGCCCAGGAGAACGGCATTAGGGTTATATGTCCAGACCGACCTGGCTTTGGCGGAACAACAAGCGACGTGCCATTGTCCGACCGCGTCCGTGTCTGGCTGGACATCGTCGAAACTCTGTTGAAGCATCTCGCTATCCGCTATGTCTCTGTAGTCGGCTATAGCGGCGGCTCTATCTATGCCATGAACGTGGTCTTCCACCTACGCCACCTACTTCATCCAGTTCGTCCCTACGTGGCCCTATTGACACCCTGGGTTCACCCCTCCCACTCGGGTGTCTCAGCTCTTAAGATTGCTGGGCTCTTGCCAAATGGCCTCGTCGGTAGCTATGACAGGCTCCTTCAGGTCGTTGGTAACATGGGTTCGGCCTTCCAGTTCAGCAACATTCTCTCTGGACTGGTACCATCTCTAAGTCAAGTCACCGCCCCTTTAGACCAAGGTGTTGATCCAGATGCCGTCGCCCTAGAGGAGAGCTTATCTTCGGAGCTCTTCCGTCGAATTACGAATGAGGATGTCAGTGGCATTAGTCAAGACTCTCTTCTCCTATTAAAAAGAGACGCTTACCCGGGGTGTTGGGGCACCTGGAAAGATTACGACACACTTGTTCCTCTGTTGGCCGAAGCCGAGAGGAAGCGACGTACAGTCGACTCTGACATAGTCCCACCCCTAAAGGTCCACGTCTTCTTTGCAGAGTCTGATGGCATGATTGGGACCAAAAGTGCCCCTGCATGGTTGAATCATTGTTGGAGACCAGAGCAACGTGGCGACTTAATCGACTACTATAGTGAGACAATCCCAAAGACCAGCCACAATAACATCTTGGATCTCAGATATGGTGTTATGAATCAGATATTTCAGGAGATGACTAATTGGTAAACTTACTCATTATCATCGACTAAGAAGTGAAATATTCGCAGAGTACTATTAGATTAATTATCATCACTTATGTACGCGTGCCTTGTAGTCTTACAACCCCCGCAGGAGAGTAGAGGCAGCTTAGAAATCAGGTAAACAAGGGCGAGGGCCTTCCCGGAGTGTCTAGAACAGCCAGGAATCAATGCCACCAGACCCTTATCCCTGTAAGTTTGATCTATCTGATATCTAGGTGCTACCTACTTATGACCTAGCTTCACTCAGGTGCGATATACATGTACTCCTGACACGACCTTTTTCCTGAGTTGAACCAATCACTGTCTGTCGAGCATATTGATTCAAAAAGCTACCTTAATTCCAGCCACCATATAATTAGGGGGAGTTGATCCAGCTCGTTCCTTGGGTGTTGGTACTAGCCAAAAATTGGGTTTCGGATGATATCAAGGTTGAAATTTTCTCCTCAGACCACAATAACACTGGTCTCTCCAGTTAATGGGTGTACAATCTTGTTGAACCCTGCAAGGGTGAGAGCAGCAGGACCCTCAACGATCATATTCTCCTTGAAAGCAAGCTCTTTTAAGGCTCACCAGATATCTTTCTCATTACATTCTACGTCGATGTCACCGGCCATCGCATCGGCTAGGGTATGTTGATGTTTTGTCTCAACCACACGGCCGACGGCCATAGAATCTCCAAGTGCCTTCGAGTTAGTTGCCGCAATACCATAGGCCTTGGTACGTGGACTAAAGGGTTTAACGACTGCCTCAATGCCACATATAAGCCCGCCACCACCCATGGAAACGAAGATACTGTCTACCTGCTCGCACGGCCCCATAATCTCAAGGCCGATTGTTCCTTGTCCTGCTATAACATCAGGATCGTTGTAAGGCAAGATGTAAGTGTACCCTTGAGATTTAGCAAGTCGCTGGGCATGCTGTTCTGCCAGACCAGTTTCACTTCCATAGAGAACCACGTCTATGCCATATATTTGAATCTTTTCCAACTTTTCGGGCACCACAGTTTCTAGACGTACGACAGTGAGGGGCTTGGAGAGGGTTTGTGCTGCATACGCGGCGCCAATTCGGTGATTTCCCGTAGATGTCCTGATCAATTGTCTGTGGCCCGGCTGCACCGACAACTTGGACACTTGGACACTGTGCCTCTGAGCTTGAATGGCCCTGCTGTATGAAAGTCCTCTGGTTTGAAGGGGGTTTTGTGTGTTACATTGTTTGCGGCTTTTCTTGATGGAACTAGAGAGGTTTAATATATGTGCTTATAAATGCGGCTCACCGAGCTGCCATTTCAAAATATGAGTCCATAACCACGGAATGGGAAAAGAGGTATTAACACTAAGGCAAAATATTAAGGAAGCATTACCTAGTACCTGCTGGCTAATAGCAATCGCGTATATAAAGGCATAGCTTAAGTCCTTGTTTTCGTAAACTGCAACTCTGTGTAAATAATAAGGAAACGGTTTAAAAAGTTTATCAAAGGAAATATCTTTAGATTATGACTTGACGCTATCATAACTCCACTGGTATCGAGATTTACACCCTTTACCAAGGAACCTCTCGAAAATGTCCCTTTTCAAACTCCCAAAATGTCCCACCGCGAATTTCACCTCGGTTTGACTTTAGCAATCGTAATACTACTTCCGCACATTCAAGAGGGTCTTTATGACCTTTGAATCCATTGAATCCCGTCTTGCAGTAGCCTGGACTCGCAAGCCAATACGTAATCTTGTTGTCACTTTCGGCATTGCCATCCTCTGCAGCTTGTAATTGCACGGTGAGCATGTTTAAGGCAGTCTTGGTGATGCAGTAGTCAAAAGAGACAACAGGCGGGAGCTGCGTATGTGTTTATCAGATATTAATCTTCCTATGTGCGTGGTACAAAGGGGGATTCAAACCTCTCTGTTCACAGTTCTCTGAATACTCCCACGAGTACTAGAAATCATAATCACTCTTGGCCATGGAGCTTTTCGAAGCAGTGCTGTAAAAGTGCGGGTAACAATATTGTTTGATGTTACAGCATTGTTAAAATTCGAGTTAGAGATCTCACGTGACGCTTCCATCTCAGTCGGGTAGGAGGTATCAAGCCTGATAGCATTATTGATTAAGACTGATCACATTAGCATGGGTTGGTGTAGAGACGTAGATAGAAGTATGAGGCTTACTATCGAGTTTTCCAAAACGCTCTTCCATGATATTTGCCGCAGTGGCTATAGATGCATCGTTCTCAATGTCCAGGGGAACGGTATATAAAGCAGTGGCTACTCCACCCATCTGCAAACGCCTTACAGCATCTTCGCCAAGACTGATATCACGGGAACCAATGACCACAGTGCTTGTTGGAAGAGAGACGGAAATGGCCTGAGCAATAGCGAAGCCGATGCCACGGTTGGCACCAGTAATGAGTACGACAGTCATTTTTACTAACCAGCTGTAAGAAGTAACTAATACAGGCAATCGATAAACGTTGTATGGTATGGTAAGGCAGCCGTAGCTAACTCGCAATACTCTCATCGACATAGCTACTATTATATAGCTCTATGCCATTCAGAAGTGACCCCGACGGAACTCGGGTGTTTCTGTTAGCTAAAGTCCGGGCTCGATTTGGTGAGATCTAAGTCGGCCAGTCAGCCTATACCAACCCAAAGCGCCAAATCACCAAGAGGTCTCATGCATTATTGGATGATGACATACGAGGTTATAAGTGGTGATTAGTAGGTTATATTGCCTTGAGGAGCAGTCTAAACACAGTGGTGTGGAGGGATACATCCGTATAGACATGTGTGTGGGTCATTGTACCGTGCTACCGGCTTTTACTTGCGTGAGACATAACTCAACATTGGAGAGGTAACACTTAGGTCCTAATTCCGTAGATGAAGCTTGAGCGTTGGAAATTTTAACGGAATAAACGACGCCGATAACCCCGTAAAGATTAACGGCCTTTATATGACAGGTTTCACTACTCCGTGATAAAAATCGTACGTCTCTTGGGATTTTATATATGGGTATATATTGGAGAGGTAGTCTTATACCTGACCCTACTGAATAAATAACGTTATACCATTATTTTGTAGTCGGTGTGTGATTGGCATTATCATTGTCACCAGGGCAGATAAATGAGCTTGGCATAGAAGCTATTCACACTACAATAAACCGCTAGGACTGCCTAGGGTATTGTTAGCTATCTAATTCCTTCCTGGCCTTGGTGATTTGAATTTAAATATATATACAATTGGACTGCCAGTCCCGATCGCCTAGGACTAACTGGCCTGTGTCAAGAACCCAGGTTTACATAACCGTACTTTCAATATTCCATATGGCTTCAAGGTCATGAAAAGACTGCATTGCGCCCAGAACCGTAGGCGAATTGCATGTCTGGCAGTACGCGCATGTAACAGCGAAGGCTCCGGGTCAAGAACTAGATTGGAGTGAGATGTGCTCGTATTCGGAGGCGGACCAGCGGACCTAGCTGTGGCCGGAGGCCTCGCGCGCCAACTCCATACCGCCGTGGTGTTCAACTCATGGTCGTGTGCTGTATTATTGTGTGCGAGGGTGGAATGTGGTAGTTTCTTGGAACTAGAAGCTGCTGAAGTATGAAGCAAATTTTGGGGGCGGGGAATGCAAGTGGGTGAGCTAGATTATTGGGTTATATGGCGACTCTGCATTCGAGACCGACTGTGGTGAGATACCAGACATAATTCACTGTAAATATTAAGTATTCATACCAGTGGTTAAAACCTAAAGACAAGGGGTTTCAACAGTGATTACTGATCCTCGGCATCTCCCCAGACCTAGGCATTTGAAGCCTAAAGCAGTTTCTTCTGTTTACTGATCATGGCTTTAAATCACATTATTCTAGCAATAATGTTGAGTAAACTCTACGTTGCATGAAGTCAATTGGCACACTATTCGAGAACAAATTTTAGCTAAGTAATCAGATATTGTGATATTTGAATTGTAAATATACGCAATGACTGACTCCTCCATTATACAATGAACTTTATTATATAAGAGAGAACACCCAGCATTAAACCACCAGATATCAACCTTTCGAACTCCCCATCAGCACTTGATTTATCTCACCCTAATCCCCTACAATGACTACCATTCGCCTTATATCAGTAATAGGCGCAACCGGAGCGCAAGGAATTCCCGTGGTAAAAGCTCTGGTGTCGTCCGGGCAATACACGGTCCGAGGTTAGTTTGATGGACTCATTGATTCTCCTTCGGGCAGATTTCGGGTCTCATATTCCGAAAATTGAGTTAAACCCTTCCCCTATCTGGCAATTACTGACTCCAGCATGTGTGATAAAGCCCTTACCCGAGACTCAACAAACGCCCGTTTCAAGGAACTCCAATCTTATGGACCTGTTGAGCCCGTCATCGGTACTTTCGCCTCGGAATCTGACCTTCGCAGTCTATTCCGTGGCGCCTGGGGTGCTTTCGTCAATATTGATGGGTTCAACAGCGGGGAGAAGTCAGAAATCTTCTGGACCATCCGTGCCTGGGAACTTGCTATTGAGGCAGGCGTTCAGCTCTTCGTTCTTGGTAATTTGGACTATGCGTACAAGAAATCTGGATTTCGTCCACAGTTCCATGCTGGGCATTATGACGGTAAAGGGCGTGTGGGTGAGTTTATACTCTCCCAGAATAGGGATACGGAATTTAGGACCCTGGTCAAAATGCGCTCTGCACTATTCACCACCGGACCATATATTGAGATGACCCTTGGAAAGGCGACTCCCTTTGCACCCGTAGTGGAAAACGATACAGCTGTTTGGCGTATCCCACTTGCAGGTGGTGCGGTGCCTTTTACAGCTCTCGATGATTGTGGCTTTTATGTCAAGTATCTCTTCGATCACCCTGCCGAGGCAGATGGATTGGACCTTGCCGTAGCGTTGGATCATGTAACGTTCACCGAATACACCCGCGCTTTCACAGCTGTGACAGGCCATCCAGCTCAGTGGGATGATGTCGATTTGCAGAAGCATCTCGAAACAGTTTTTGGGCCCAAAGTCGACTCCCCCGCCGGGTACAACGCGGATCCGAACGATCCAGCGACGATGACACTGCGCCAGAACTTCGGGGCATTCTTCGAGGTTTTCAGAAACTCTGGTGATAACAAGGGAATTTTGAAGCGAGATTACGAGTTTCTGAATCGCATTCACCCCGGAAGGATTAAGAGTGTCGAGGAGTGGCTGCGAAGGCAGGATCAGAAAGGGCCTGGAGATCTTTGGAGCCGCACCAAGGAGCTGCATCACGTACTTAAGATACTGGAAGAGGGAAGAACTGGGAAAATCTGATACTGTCGAGAAACCGGCGCGCATGGCAAGCAATAGGCAATGAGTACCATGCGAAGGTGCTAGGAACTCTGATAAACCTATCAAAACCAACTACTCTTCTCGCTATTAGTGGTTCTATTGACTTGAATAACACGTGAGAAGACTATTGCAAACTGATATATCAACAACTAAGGGACACTGGGATCAATTTTGTAGATAAGGGCAACCCGAGTTATGCATCTTTAGCGCTCGAGCCAATGTCCTGGATAGATGTTATCTATCCTAATTTTTACCAGCTAGTATAGAAATTAGTTGAAAGATATTCATCCAAGACCTACACCTCCTTTCCAGGTACGAGATCGCGAGGAAAACACTAAGATTACTCGGTGAAGGCCGTGGCGCAGCTGTAAGCATCAACCACTTTATAGCCTTGGCAAAGTTCCAGCTGGCACTGTTTATCTTCCCCTCCCATTGAAGTCAGCCGTTCGCATTCCGTCTACCTGCACGTACTTACTCTGTCACAACAACGGCTTGCCTGCTTCACGATTTCAGAACGTCAAATTATTTATTATCGTCATGCTGGTTTCAATTCCTTTTTCTGAACCTTCATGGCTGATGGGACTGCCATCAGCATACTACACAGATTCCCACCACAAGTTCCAAAAGGCTATCCGTCCGTTCATCCAGAAACACCTTTTAGACAATGCTATTGAATGGGACAAAGCCGAAACGGTTCCAGACCGTGTTTTTCGTGAATTTGCTGAGGCGAATATGTTGTTGCCGACGCTGCCGGCCCCGCTGCCCGTCGATTGGCTCAAGCGCCTCGGCATCTATGAGCTTCTTGGTGGTCTCAAGGTCGAAGATTTCGATTATATGCATTCCCTTATCTTCATTGACGAAATGGCTCGTTCGGGTCTCGCTGGTCCATCAGGCAGCCTGACGACAGGCTTCGCTTTCGGCATCCCGCCGATTATCAAGTTCGGAAACCAAGCACTTCAGGAAAGGGTCCTTCCCGACCTTCTCACCGGGAAGAAGAGATGCTGCATCGCCATTACTGAGCCCGATGCAGGCAGCGATGTTGCGAGTATCACTACAGTAGCTGTGAAAAGCTCTTGTGGCAAGTACTATATTGTTAATGGGACGAAGAAGTGGCATGTTTCTCTTCTTTCTTGTTCCCTCCCTCAACCCTTCTAGAAAAAATCTTCTTACCCCTCGCTTCGCCATGTTTTCCCCGGCTTGTATAAACCGATAAGTTGTGCTAATGGGGGTTAGGATTACAAATGGCATCTGGTCAGACTATGCGACCATGGCAGTGCGAACAGGACCCCCTGGATCCGGTGCATCAGGCTTGTCTTTACTTGTTGTCCCGTTGAAAGGCTACCTAGGCGTTAGCATGCATCGCCTCAAGGTGGCTGGTCAAGTGTCTGCCGGGACCACGTATATCGAACTCGATGACGTCAAGGTTCCGACTGAAAATCTCATCGGCGTCGAGGGTATGGGTATGCGATATATAATGACGAACTTTAACCACGAGAGATTAGCTGTCGCTATAGGTGTCACGCGACAGGCTAGAGTTGCACTTTCAACCACTTTCGAATATGTTATGAAACGAGAAGCATTTGGAAAACCGTTAAGTAAGTGGTATCTATGTAATCTATCTTATGAATTAGCTGCCAAGGATACACACTACACATGGCCAACTCTTTAATATCATGTTCTAAAGGCTGACTTTCTGATAATATTGCAGTGGACCAGCCCGTTGTTCGCCACCGATTAGCCAAAGCCGGAGGCCTCCTAGAGAGCCAATGGGCTTGGGTGGAACAGTTCGCCTACCAGATGTCGCGAATGCCGAAAAATGACGCCGACCGCGAGCTTGGAGGCAGTATGCTACCCCTGAAATCATCATCTTCATGTTATTAGCGCTTGAGGCTAGAATTATCTGTTGGAGCCGCAAGAACGTTGCAAGCGCATACACAGCTCCCAAAACCAGCTCCCTCATTCCCCGAAAGAGTAATTACTGACTTCGGCGAACTATAGTGACCGGCCTTCTCAAGGCACAGGCCGGTATGATTTTCCATGAATGCACAAGTACAGCCGTCATTTTGTTTGGAGGAAATGGCTATACACGCAGTGGTCAAGGCGAGCTGGTAGAGAGTATGTATCACATCTTAAACTGTCTGAGATACTGATAAAGAGATACAAATGGTCTAATACTTGTACTTAACAGTGATCTACCGCGAGGTCCCTGGAGCAAGAATTCCTGGTGGCAGTGAAGACGTCTTGTTGGATCTTGCCGTACGCCAGCTTGTGAAAATATACCAGGCAAATACGAAAGCTCTTGAAGCCAAGGCAAAAATATAGATATGCCAGATATAATGGCTTGGCTTTGTATAAGACCTAGATAGGATTCCTGTAGCTTCACCCTGGTTGACCCTCAACGATATCCATTATTCTAATGATATCACGTCCGCCACGCTGTTTCGGCGTTTCCTTTATTGCGGCCAAGCCGATATCATTTTCCACTCTACATTTCACTTGTGAGAAATGGATACCTCAACATCGCCCTAATGCCCCTCAATACCGGTTGAGAGAAATCCCCATATGTACATAGGTAGTATTTGAAATCGGATTTCAGTTGTGCATCCACCACCATTCCGTCATAAGCGGGCTAATATACCGCCCAGCCCTAGAGATATGTTAGAATAGGATGAGGCTATAGGTCTTGAAAGTTGGCGACACTTACGCCACTAGCACTAATCACTTGTCCAGTGATCCAAGCACCGTCCTTACCAGCAAGGCCGGCAACAACGTTGGCGATCTCCTCGATAGTGCCTAGTCGGTTCCCAAGGGGAGTGGTTGCTTTCTGCATCTCTACTATATCCTGAGGGATATTGTCAAGAAGCTCACTTTGGACAGGACCAGGGCAGACGCAGTTTACAGTCGTACCGTTGCTGCCGAGCTCTGCTGCCCAGCATCGCGTCAGGCCCTCCAAGGCAGCCTTGGAGGCACAGTACAGGCTCAGACTTTTGAATGCACTCCTCCCGCCCACCGACCCAACATTGATAATGCGTCCATTATTGGCTAGATATGGGAGTAGCGCTTGCATTAGCAAGATAACCCCCCGGACATTGAGATTAAATACGGTATCGTAGTCGTTGATACTTATTTGCCCAAGATCTTTGACAATCTCCACCCCGGCGTTGTTGACGAGGATGTCAATTGATGGAATACTGCCATTCCATGCTAGGAGGGAAGATGTCACTAATTCGGGTCCCGTGAGGGAACTTAGATCTGCTTGGATGCCATGTGCGGAAGGTTTGTGAGGGAGCGCTTCAATCTTGGCGCATATCTCTTTCACTCGCGTCTCACTTTTCGTTGAAACGTAGGTAATAACAACCTTATTTTCACATCTCAGTTTAAGCATTATGATAGCTCTATGAAACTAATCGTTCAACTTGGGACTTACTGTTGCTCCGCGTCTCGCGAGTTCCATCGCTATGCCTTCGCCAATGCCTCTCGAACCGCCTGTGACAAGAGCAACCTTGCTAAACAGAGGTAGAGCGCAGTCTGCCATGATGTAGGTGTGAATGAAGTTGTACCGAGGAAGCTAGTATGATTCCATCGGCAGCAAAGATGAAACGGTATTCCAATTACTTATACAATTTTGTTATCTGTGTAGAATTTCGGGGTTTCTATGAGGGTGACCTAACGCCGATGGGCGGTACTTTAAACTCCGATGCGGCGAGAATCACACACACGATGCCGCATGTTGATCAGTTAGGTAAGTTTGAGGAGTTGATGAACTTAATTTCGTAGCCTTGGCGATCAATAGCCAAGCCAGGTCTTCACTGTCGTGACTGTACGACGTAGCAGCCCTTGCAACTGTCCACATGTGGTGCCTTGGGTTCGGTTGCCCCCGAAATTCAAAGATACCTAATAAGAACGCCCCAAAAAGAACGAATAAAAAAGGGGGGGAGAAAGAAAAAGAAAGAAAAAGGGACATGCACTTGATTCAATGATGCTTCAGTACCCCAATTGCCTAGAGGAAAGGACCACTCAGCTTTGTTTCTATCTGCCCTCAATTCGACTGTCTCAGTATAACCGTTACTATACTTCTTCCGGGTAGACTCGCGCTCGCTGTGGCATTGTTAAACGAAGCCGCAATCTCATCACAATCATGGTTATTATCGGTCAGGAACGCAGTGGTGCCTGCAGCAGTAAATGAGGACCCCGCAGTCGTCTTGACCTGTACCGATACCGCAGACGTTCCGCCGTTAATGAATACGACGGCCACGGATCCATCGACATTCTGGAAGGCCGTCGTTCTTACACCTGACGGCGCGCCGCGCACGCCCACCCGTACCGCCCCAGGTCGCGCGTAGCGGCTGAACTGTGCAAATGCCCACAAACGCTTCGACGGGGTAACCGTGTTGCCGTCGATGCGGATGAGCTTCGAGTTTGTCGTCCCAGTCTGCGCCCCGATCCAATACAGATACGCTGACGCGTTTGCATTCGCGACCGCTGTGTGGATGTTATTCGCCCATGTCATCCCCTCGCCGGCCCCGCCGGAGCTGTAGAATGCCCCCTGCCAGTTCCCGTTCAGATCAGCTGCTTCAGTTTGCCAAACGCGGTGCCGTGTATTCATCGGTGAGCCTGGCGACGACGTGTATGAATGCGCTGTGATCGTTGAAATGTACTGATCAACCGACGCCAGTTGCCCTAGCATTCCAACTTGGCTATTCCATCCTTCGGCATCGCAGCATGTTATGCCCACGGTTAAATTCGCCTTTTGGAGTGTTGGGCCTAGAATCTTTATGAAATCTGCGGCTTGCATTCCGCTGGATCTCATCGAGGCGTAGCTTGTGCTGTGCGGTTAGATGCTCTATGTCAGCATTGGCCTCAATCTTGAGAACATGAGGTCACTTACGTGAGTTCAGGTTCATTGAGGAAACCTACATGCGTAATCGTCACGTTAGCTTCGAGGTAGAATTTGATATATTGGACCAAATAGTTGGCGTAGGCTTGTCTCCAGTCGCCACTCGAGCAGCTGGCACCGCTACCTCCGCATAGTGACCCTCCGTTCGCATCGTTGCCATTGGTCTTCATATAGCCTGGCGCACTCCATGCATCGGCATAGATGGTTTGGACACCTCGCTTGATGGCCTCTTGAGAAACCCAGAGCTGCTTATTGTCCGACCCATCCCAAACATATTGTGGTGTGCTTGATGGGCCCCCTGGGCTCTTTGGTTGGATAGAGACCATATGGTCAGAGCTCATATCTGGTGAAGATCCAATCCCGTTTCGCAAGATGGATAAGCCTGCTCCATTTGTCGTGCTGAACAGCAAGTCAAGAGTATATTGCTGTTGAGCCTCGGTTAGTTTCGATATCTGCACCGCTCTTTGAAACGCCTCGGAACACCCAAAGCCATCGATAATCTGATACTTCTGATCCAAATTCACTGTTATAAAAGCACTCGACTGTCGAGCTGCCAGATTGTGGTCCGCAACCACCATGAGGGGCAAAGCCCCCACGACCAGACCAAACCAGGGAGTCATTCTAAACAGTTCTTGTTGACCGGTTGGCTAACACGCCCACTTACAAAAGCAGCAACGGTAGCATCTCCAACCTAGATATACACTTATATGAAAGACGCAGGCTTTGGTATTGACTAGCCGGTGGTACGAATGGAACCTACATTGCCGACCAGGTTTCCTCCCAATTGTCCCCCCCCTCATTAGCCCAGTAACCACTACTCGTCCTTGGGTCATTTTGCCGGGTCTCGCCGTGATGGATGGTTTCTTATCTCATGGCGGCATTTCATGTTAAACACTATAATTGACCTTGAGTCGGTTCCCTCCGTATTCATAGAAACAGCGACGGAGCAAAGAAGGCGGCTAAATGCATTGGCAAGCTTGGCAACGCATGTGATATATGAAATACTGATGGAGGAATGACCTATATTAGCAGCTGGTCCCAATTTCTCGTCACATACAGAAGGGCACGAAGCAGGCAACTACGTGAAAAGTTAGCTTCCACGAGGCAAAACTATTACCACTATTCACGCAAACAAGATGGTGTTCATGGTTGACAGAATTGTAGAATACAACCCCTCATTTAGTGTTATATAGGCATACATATATCTCTTTGCATGGCCACTTGAATTCTTAGCCTATATCCTCAATGGTGGCTCCATTCTTCATCGAAAGTATGTTGGACAAGGCTAGAAGAGGCTACCAGCAAGCAAGGTTAGAATAGCCGGGACTACACAGGCTTAAAAACTGCCTTGCCTTTCTTCTTCCTTTTCAAATATTCTCTCTCTTTATCTTTCCGCCACTCACAGATCTCAGCAAACTCACACCAATTACATTTATATGTTTCTTCTATGCTAACACCCTGAGGTTTTCGCTCGCCGCGCCTATGATATACGCTGGAGTTAGTAATTGCCAGATAAGGAAGGGATTCGGCTCATGTGCCGGAGCATGTAGGAGCGAATTGGGGGGAGTTAGGTTGAAACCCACCCAAGGGGGGAAAGGGGGGGGGAGAGGGGATAATTGACTTCAGGAAACTACTTACCACCATTGAAGACTCCACTTCATGTATTCATCGATCCCCTCCTCGTCGGTAGCAAAGGCATTATTACCGAGAAGGCGTCCATCACTGCGGTGGCGATATTCAACAGAGAGAAGATTACCAATAGACGCCGGTCCGAGAGGAAAGGTTTCTTTGAGTTCAGCTTTGAGTAATGGTATAATTTGGGAAATGGTCCGATACGCTATGAGGTCAGGCGATGATCTCTCAACCGGCGTTTCTTCCACCTCGGACTCGGCGTCATAGAATACTTCATCGTGAAGACTACCAATCTGCGCTATGAAGCCATCTGAGAAACGGGCCTCGCCATTTAGACCATAGCGCTCAAAGATAACAGAATAGTCCAGCTTATCTGCAGCCATGTTGGAAAGTAGTCGGTGGTATAAATACAGTTGCACTTTCGCGGGTGTTACTGCTTTACCAGTGGGTAATCTATCTGAGTCCCGCGTCTTGACGTCGGTTAGGTACACTTTTTTGCGACTTGAGCCCATGTAGTCTACGATAGACGATTGCTGTGTAAGGTGACTCGAAGCGGACGAATTCAATTCTTCCTCAAAGCTGGCATTTGGAGACGTGTGGCTTAGTTGGTCGATGACACCATTCAAGATTTCTCCTTCGACGGTGCCCCAAACCTCTATTTCTCTTGTAATTCCTGTATCCCTTAGCGTGCGTAATCCCTGGATGATATTCCAAAGGCGAAGGGCAAAGGCTTCTTCCTTCGAGGCAATACTAATTTGGACTGCAGAATGTATCTCATCCTCTAGACTTTGATGTACTCGCGAACCACCTTTCATGGCCACGGTCACCGTTTTCTTGCCACCCGGAAGCCGAGTAAGGGTATACCAGTGTTGGAGCTCGCACCACACCCCGGCTGCAAAGTCAGACACGGTGAAAGGGCGTTTGGGGGCGGTTCGAAATCGCTGGAGAGGGGTTCGGGTATCTGATTCTTCTTCGGTCGCAGGGAGTTCGTGGTGAGCAGACTGGTTATCGGGCTCTAGATCAGACAGCGCACGGCTTACTAGACGCTGCTCGTCAGTCAGATACATCTAGCAAGATGATGGCCGAGCATGGCCGAACACGGTACACTTACAATCCGGGTACCTGACTGAATCCAACGATACGATACCTTGCTCCAGAAGCGATGTGGTGGTGGTGCTCTCGGTCTTGGCCGGCAGGGGTTGAGTGAGTCTAGGAGAGTTGCCTGCCCTGTGCGACGACTGACGCGCAAGGGCGGCTGAGGCAGGTGCACGAGTTTCTCCATCGTGACCCTGTCTCGCCGGCGTTTTGGCCGTCGCAGAAGGCTGTGTATCAGTGGTTTTAGTTGTGTTGGCAGACGCAAGGTTCGCTAGTATCTCTTCTACCAGCTGCTCCTCGCCGACCGAAAAGTCAGACCCGTAGTCGCTGTCGCCGTTTATATCAGCAACACTTCCGACGCCGACGGGGTTGCTGTGGACGGGAATCGCCATTCCTCATACCGTCACGTTTGTAGAGCAGAGAGTTGGTTAAGCGGGTATGTCGGTCAGGAGCAAGCCATAGTCAAAATGACAAACTCGAGGCTTGTCTTATTGATGAATAGCACGGCACCGAGTTAGCTAAATACAGACGGGGTCTGACTTCTTAGCACATGGCATGCTGCCTGGCTGGCGTATCAGCAGCTGCAGGCAAAAACGCGTTTGTGGTTTGTGGCGAGGAGACGAGGAGACGAGGGCACGCGTGAACGTCATCATCGGCGGGTACATAGGTACGAGAGCTACCTAGTACTGTAGGCAACTGCTTCATACATACCGGTATGTATGTACAATTAGGTACCTCTTACTTATAAGTACGAAGTGTGTGCTTGCTTAGGTGGGGTACATTACCACTTTACCCACAAAATCCGAGAAGGTATTCAAGAGCGTTACTTCGACAGAGAATCTGTGGGATGCGGAACTTCCAAGTTGCCATTGTAAGCAGTCTAGTACTCACGTAGGTCTACCCTTGAGGGAAGAAGCGGGATTTGACTAATGGGGGAAAATCGCCTTTGATTTGTAGCTTCGAGGACGTTACAACTGAAACTTTACATTTGGGCAACTCTTGAGAGCCACACGCGTAGCAATTTGACTTTGGCAGGCTCAAGATACCCGTAAGCAGTAGGCACGGGCTTTATACGATTTTCCGACGACCAGGCTGCCGTCGGTCGGACATTGGATGGGCACGATGTAGGCTTAAGAGTGTCGCCGGTTCGTGGGGCAGAAGTCCACCAACGGTAGGTATTCTCTCGCCCAGTGAGGACCAGATCATCAAGCTGAATAACTCGGGTGGAATTCTCACACCCCTCCACCCGTCAGATTCATTGCCTTTCGCATCAGTTATGTCGACGGTGAAAATGTGGCCAACGCTGTAACGTCGGTGTTCGACATCCTCATTGAAGTATCCACATACTACTATGTATCACTTTGAGGCCCATACCATTTGCCTCTGTCTACTTGAAATTGAATTGCATTTTGATCTTTATTGGTATGTGCAATGGCAAGCTTTCCGTAACGCTTTTACAGTGACTTTTGGTGACTTACGAACCGCGATTCCGAATCTGCCTACTCAACAAGCCAGCAATGTCTCAGCCTCAGAACTCAAGAACTAAGCCGTAGGTGGAATAAGCTACCCAGCTGAGCCCTTATCCTGGTGCCTATGCCAGCTTGTCAACACTGCCACGCTCGAGAGGCCAGCTCAATTGTGTATCGAATGTAAAATAACAACGACAAAGGCAGCCATTAGACATATATAAGGGTTTCATCGTTAGCACTTGAAAACACTTTGGTTTATGCTACATCCCCAACCGCGTTCTCATCGGCTCGTACCGGCGCTGTCTGCAGCCTTTAGTAATCATCCGCTCATCACTCTCACACCTATGATACGCACCATGCCTGCTCTGGTCTCGCCAACAATTGCTTCAAACTATGGTACAAAGCACCGAGAGACCGGCTCTTCATTTATTTCGACTTCAAAGGCATCTATGGGTAGTCTGCCGACCGAACTTCACCTCCTGATTGCAAAACACCTTACTTATCCCGATGCCCTTTCTCTCAAGCACACCTCACGGCGTTTCTTCTACCTTGTGGACACAGGTGTCAAGCTCAAGGTGGCCTGGCTCATGGAACGGCGGAGTCTGCATCTAGAATGCCCGAATGACCGAAGGTGCGATCTCAGGAGCGACTTGAGATTCTGTAGAGGCAGTGTGAAGTGAGCCAATACTTCTATCTCTAACTTCACTTCCCGTTCTTCGCTAATACGTTACAGACTGCTGATGCAGCGACGCCGAGAGCATTTGGAATGCGAGTCACGGCCCGGTCTCGGCTGCCTTGTGTTCGGCACGGCTGCCTGTGCCCACCGGCAAAGTTCAGCACACCGGTTTCGCCGTTGGTTATGCTCACGTCTAACGGCAGACCTTTGGTGGTTCTTACTTGTCTTGCTCCCTGTGTGTCTAGGGTGCATATGGGCAACTAAGCTCGATACGTGGCCAAGTTGATTTTAGTAATAGTATTCTTCCTGACTAGAAGCAAAAGCTGGATGTCATATTCAATCAGCCCTGAATGCCCATGAAGTTAGAGAGACATGAAGCCATGCACGGGAGATGCCGTAATTGTAGGTCAGCCCTCCCCCCAACCATCAATTGGTCGAGATGGCATCGCTGGGATCCAAGGATATGCTCTCCCGCTTTGCCCCTTTTCGAGCGTACATCTTTTACAATATACAACTTGTATATAGGTAGTCTAGCCATGTAATTATTAATGGATACTCAACTTGGACGATTTTAACATCGGAGCTGCTTGCTTAGGCACCTCCTGTTCATACCGAGTGACTTCCAATAGCATGTAAGGCCCCAGTGAATTTTACATATGTATGTACCGTACCTCCCACATGGTAATCCGTGCTATCCGACAACACGGGTACACTAACTAGAGGTAGGTTTTGGCAAGGACTGCTGAGACAATAATCCATGTTTCCTCCTACCTCCTATCCACGCAGCGTTTGAAGTTCGCAAATTGTGCTAAAATGGCATTTGATCGCGTTTTCCTGGTTTCATACTACCTACGCACCTGTAAGTTCATCTGCGGAAGAGAGGATTTTACTGCAACACTTACAAAATACTGGGTAGGTGCGAAGCTGCCCAGTCACTCCGCTCGCTACCTACTTACATGTACGGTACCTAGGTAGGTAAGTAAGTAGCTAGGTAGGTAGGTAGGTAGGTAGGTACCTAAGTTGGGTGCTATGCTGGCCTACTATGGGCAGAAGCTAGGGGGTTCAGTAGGTACCTACCTACTGAGGCTTATCCTGTCCAACACCAACTCCCCTCCCCACTTCGATCCCCAGGACCCGTCCAATCCAAGTAGCACTACTCATCCCCTCCTCCTTTCTTCCTCCATCCAAGCCACAGCCACCCTTGACAGCCCGCCCTTACCCCTTCTTGTTGATCAGATCAATGAAATCAATCTCCCGGCCATTTGTGTCTGTCCACCTTGTCCATCTGTCTGCCTCCTCGGTTTGTTCTTTTCTCCCTGACTGATATCGTCTCTTTACCCGTTCTTAACGATATCCGCAGCCATTCAACAAACACCAGATCCCCCAATATTCCGGCGTACTATACATAGATTGTTATCGTCTTGTCCTTCACACCACCAACTAAAACCGGCCGCCCAACAGGTCTTGCGCCACTGTTGTTGCTAACTTGTGCCGCTCTTCTCTGTCTTGTACCTACCTACGGTAGAACGACTGTCACGTTCAGCCGATAATCAAACCATACCGCAGCCTTCCCGCCGCGGCGAAGCCGGTGCCCCTCCCTGTACGGCCTTTGACATCCGACCGAGTCCTACATATATTGTACATCTGATCAATTCCACCAGCCAGCTTCCTCCGACAATACACCTACAACAGTGTTCTTTTCCCACCTTCTTACGCAAGTTTTGTTATTGCCTTCTTTTGCGTCAACTGCATTCCCACGCCATACAGGCTCGACAAGATGTCGTGGAAACTCACCAAGAGTATGTGTCCGGAATCACTCCTGTCATATTTGTCAAAACACATTCTTGTCTTCCCCTATGCCAACTGAAGTGTCCACGGGTTTTATCAAACATAGTTTTCCCTCTTCCCCATGATGCTATATCCACCCGTATATTACCCTCACGTAAAGGCTATGTCTCATTGTGATTTCGTTGGCAAACTTAGTGTGACGGGTCCCGTTTCAATTACTTGGCTAATCAAATTTCGATTATACAGAATTGAAAGAGACCCATCTGGGCCCTCTTACAAGCACCTTCTCTCGCAATCCTTCAACATCCACCATCACAGATAAAGACGAAAAGGGACTTCTTCCCACCTCGGCTACCCCTACCCCCAGCGACAATGCCATCGGTTCGTAGACCCATCCACATCATGCTCAGGCTGTTTACAACTACCGGCAGCTATATGCTTACGCGTCCTTCCAGCTGCCTCTGAATCGATGGTGCAGGAGCCTGTAGTCAAACCTCCACAGCCTGGCATTCTTGTAATTACTCTGCACGAAGGCCAAGGGTTTGCTCTGCCCGATCAGCATCGGAATGCTCTTTCCTCACAACATCAATCAGGTTCCATGTCGACTGGTAACGCCCTCAATTCCGCGGGATCCGTACGACCCGGCTCGTCCCAGAGAACCGCTGCTGGGTCCTTTATGAATAGCTCCAGTAGGCCCCAGACATCGGCGGGCGGCTTCTCGGGTATCCCTTCCAACCACGGTCGAATTTCGAGCAAATACTTACCCTACGCTCTAATCGATTTCGATAAGGTCCAGGTGTTTGTAAGTGCCGTGTCAGGTACCCCCGAAAACCCTTTGTGGGCCGGCGACAACATCCAATACAAGTTCGACGTGTCCCGTGTAACAGAACTCGCTGTACATCTCTACCTTCGCAACCCCAATGCACCTGCTGGGTCAGGCAGGAGTCAAGATATATTTATGGGCGTTGTACGTATAAATCCTCGGTTTGAGGAGAAACGTATCTTCGTCGAAGATCCCAAGGCCAGCAAGAAGGATCGCGAGAAGGCGGCTGCCGAATTTTCAAGTCGTGAGCGGGAACGCGGACATAGTGGCCTAGAATGGGTAGATGTACAGTATGGCTCTGGCAAGCTCAAGATTGGAGTTGAGTACATCGAAAACCGGAAGGGAAAACTAACCATGGACGACTTTGAGTTGCTGAAAGTAGTCGGCAAAGGTAGTTTTGGTAAGGTTATGCAAGTGCAAAAGAAGGATACAAACCGAATCTATGCCCTGAAGACAATTCGTAAGGCCCACATCATTTCTCGGTCCGAGGTTGCTCATACACTTGCCGAGCGGTCGGTACTTGCACAGATCAATAACCCCTTCATCGTTCCTCTTAAATTTACCTTCCAGTCCCCAGAAAAGCTATATTTCGTCTTGGCCTTCGTCAATGGTGGCGAGCTCTTTCATCACTTGCAAAAGGAGCAAAGATTTGACGTGAACCGAGCACGCTTCTATACGGCCGAGCTTCTCTGTGCCCTTGAATGTCTGCACGGATTCAACGTCATCTATCGCGACCTCAAGCCCGAAAATATTCTTCTGGACTACCAAGGTCACATTGCGCTGTGTGACTTTGGCCTTTGCAAGCTCGATATGAAGGACGAGGATCGGACCAACACGTTCTGTGGCACACCTGAATACCTTGCTCCGGAGCTACTCATGGGTCAGGGATATAACAAGACGGTAGATTGGTGGACGTTAGGCGTTCTTCTTTACGAGATGTTGACGGGGTTACCTCCCTTTTACGATGAGAATACAAATGAGATGTATCGAAAGATACTCTCCGAGCCTCTACACTTCCCCGGGCCAGAGATAGTACCACCCGCTGCCAAGGATCTACTTACCAAACTCCTCAACCGGAAGCCTGAGGAGCGACTAGGAGCTGGAGGCAGCGCCGAGATCAAAGCGCATCCTTTCTTCCATGCCATAGATTGGCGGAAATTGTTGCAGCGTAAATATGAGCCGACGTTCAAGCCCAGAGTGGTAGGTGGTTCCTTGATCTCTTGTGACAGGTATTTTTAGCTTTGGGGTTAACAGGTTCTCTAGGTGGACGCAACGGATACAGACAATTTTGACCCGGACTTCACGAATGAAGTGCCTCAGGATTCATATGTAGAAGGTCCCATGCTGTCCCAGACGATGCAGGATCAGTTTGCGGGCTTCAGCTACAACCGACCGATTCCAGGGCTAGGAGATGGGGGCGGGAGTATTAAAGATCCCACAGTCATTGGCAGTGTCCAGGATAGACGTAGATGAGCTTGCAGCACTATTGGGTTTGGAATACCTTTGGTCTGCACAATCTAAACAAGCAGATATTTCTCGGTGCAAGCGACCTTGGCCGGCATAAGGCTTTGGAAATTTAGATCCGATAACAGCAGAGGCAGAGTGGTCGAAGAAGGGGTTTCATTGGAGACTATATAGGGCCGCTGTCTAGCAAGGTTTACAGGGGTCGCACAAGAACCAGGCAACTGTATCGAGCATGGACAGGCCAAAGCGTTTGGGAAACGTGAAATTGTAGGCGAAGAGACATTAAAGAAATTATCAGTCTCTCGTGCCATCTCGTCAGTACCCCTATAGGCGGTGCCACTTCTGAATGTCGATGAGGAAAGGGAACTTACGCGAGGACGTCAGCATAAATGGGATTAAATAGAATGATGAGAAATGGGCAAGTCTTGAGATAGGCTACCTCAGCCCTGGTCACCCATTTTCAAATTGACAAGAACGGTTTGCAACAATTGCCTTTATGCGCCCTCACGCCAAACGATTTCTGCATCAACGTAAAGTGTGGTATTTTATCATGCCGTGGCAAAAAAAGACAGAAACGCTTACACAAGAATACTTTCATTCTCGCTATGTGACATATATCCATTTATGCATAAGCTGGAGACAACGGGAGACAAATCATGCACTCTTTCACATATATACACATATATACACATCGACAACAAGATGTAATTGAGTGACTATGGTACTAGAGTCTATGTACTATCGTGGACGTACATAGGAACTAATATAGCTAGAAGGATTGAATTTTCAGAGGCGGAAATAACCACAGGTCAAAGGGAGCCCCCACGCAAGATGAGGGACGGGTTACTCGGAACCAGGGGTGTGTCTCCGAAGACCGGGTCGCCTTCTTGGCTGTAGGGAGGGAAGTACTTTACGACGCATATTGAGTACGTGCACAGATGCTTACTTACATATACCTATCTCGCGTAAAAGAGAAGGCTTGGAATTTGGATGAGGTTACAACTCAATAATCTACCGTATACAGGCACACCTGAGAACCTTGGAACCTACCTACCTACCGAGGTAGGTAGGTGTCTATTCTGCCTAGGTACATTAGACCCACGTATTCCAGTATTCTGTAATGGGAATTCAGTTGAATATTTAGGCACTTAGTGAGTGATGGGATGCAAGTCTGCAAGGAGTTTTATGTTCCCAAGGTTCTCCTTAATCTTATCGATATGCCCCTCACCCACCTAATGCTACCTACATATGTATGTATGTACCTAATGTATCTAGGTACACAGTAGGTACTTATTTCAAAGTGTGTAGGTAAGGTGGGTACAGTACATGGTAGTAGTCATCACGTCACAGCGACCGTGATGACAGCTAACTAAGCGCGGGGTAGGTACCTCCTACATGTACCTAGCAGCAACCCTGCTGCGAGAGGTACTTTGCTCTACCCCTCCAGACTGGCGGCTCACTCATCACCATCACCACGATAGCTCCAATCTCGCTTTCTTGTCCCCCACCTGGATAGTATATAAGTTACATGGTGTAATCTTCTCCTGCTTGCAAAGCCATCGTTCAAGTTTTTCTTTCTTGTTCTCGCCCAACGAATAATTCGCCGCGTCCAGCCCAATTCTCCTAATTTCTGTCCTTCCTCTCTTTCCTGCGTCGCAACCTTGACTGAGCTATCGCGAGACTTTCTTGGTAGGAAATAGAAGGTATGTGAAACACCACCCGCCGCCTGTTACCATTGTTCGTCACCCTCGCCTCGGCCTCACCACCGCTTTTATTCCCTCAATCTCACCTTCGTCCTCATTTCCAATCAGACAAAAAAGAACGCAAACCAATTCTCCTAACTCGTACTTCCAGGTCAGTATCCTTTGCCTCTTCAGATACTCAGAAGCATAGTTAGCTTGTATTCTTCTGGATTACGTGGATCGGCTCCATTTACTGTTCTGCCTCTGGGTCAACTCGGGGTCACACTTTCCAATTTTCCCTCACCTCCTTGCATATCCTGCCTGCTCCCATCGCGCCACTATCGACCATCCAAGTTCATGGTATCCATACTTATTTTGCCATCGGTATACTTGAATTTGTAGCTGACAAATTTCAAGCTTTGACGCAGTCAGCCGTCCCATAGCAACATCCTATTTCCTCCTACCACACAGAGTACCCAGCATGGCTCCAGCTACGTCTCTTCCCACTTGGTCCGCTCTCGAGGAGCATTACAAGACAGTCGGCAAGACCTTCGTCTTGAAGGATGCTTTTGCTTCCGACTCGGCTCGTTTCAACAAGCTCAGCAAGACCTTCCATGACTCCCCCTCCAACACGGACATCTTGTTCGACTTCAGCAAGAACCTCGTTACCGAGGATACCATTAACCTGCTCGTGAAACTAGCACAGGATGCTGGTCTCGAGAAAAAGCGTGATGCCTTGTTCGCTGGTGAAAAGATCAATTTTACCGAGCAGCGTGCTGTGTACCACCCTGCTCTACGCAACGTCGGCGGCTGGGATATGAAGGTTGATGGTCAGGACGTCATGAACAACCCCGGTGGTGTCAACGACGTTCTTAAGCATATGAAGGAGTTCTCGGAGCAAGTTCGCAGCGGTGAGTGGAAGGGGTTCACGGGGAAAAAGTTGACCACCATCATCAACATCGGAATTGGTGGCTCCGATCTGTAAGCCCCTTCCCCTTTCGCGATATGACGCAGGATTAGCTTACTTAGTGTACAATCACAGTGGTCCAGTTATGGTGACGGAGGCCCTTAAGCACTATGGCGCCAAGGATATGACTCTGCATTTCGTTTCCAACATTGACGGCACCCATATGGCTGAAGCCTTGGCCAACTCAGATCCTGAGACTGTTCTTTTCCTTGTAGCATCTAAGACTTTCACCACGGCTGAGACGACGACGAACGCTAACACTGCGAAGTCGTGGTTCCTAGAGAAGACAAGTGGCAAGGGCGAGATTGCCAAACACTTTGTTGCTCTATCTACCAACGAGCCTGAGGTCACCAAGTTCGGTATTGATAGCAAGAACATGTTCGGCTTCGAGAGCTGGGTTGGTGGTCGTTACTCTGTCTGGAGCGCTATAGGTCTCAGCGTCGCCCTCTACATCGGATACGACAACTTCGAGAAGTTTCTAGCTGGTGCACACGAGATGGACAAGCACTTCCGTGAGACACCATTGAAGGACAACATTCCCGTCCTTGGTGGTCTTCTAAGTGTGTGGTACAGTGACTTCTTCGGTGCCCAGACTCATCTAGTCGCTCCGTACGTATACAACCATGGATTATTGATCTTGATGATTACGTTCTGATCGAATTTCTGTCATAGCTTCGACCAATACCTACACCGCTTCCCTGCCTACCTTCAACAGCTGTCTATGGAATCTAATGGCAAGACCATTACATCGGACGGCTCCCCAGCCAAGTACACCACAGGCCCCATCCTATTTGGCGAGCCTTGCACTAACGCGCAACACTCCTTCTTCCAATTGGTACACCAAGGTACCAAACTCATCCCTACGGACTTCATCCTGGCCGCCAAGTCGCACAACCCTATCAGCAACAATTTGCATCAGAAGATGCTAGCCTCCAACTATTTTGCTCAGGCCGAAGCCCTAATGATTGGCAAGACGCCAGAGCAAGTTAAGAGCGAAGGTACACCGGATGACCTAGTACCACACAAAGTGTTCCTGGGTAACCGACCCACGACCAGCATCCTAGTAGGTGGTACCATCGGCCCTGCTGAACTAGGTGCCCTTATCGTTTACTATGAACATCTCACCTTCACCGAAGGCGCCATCTGGGACATTAACTCGTTCGACCAGTGGGGTGTCGAATTAGGCAAGGTGCTAGCCAAGAAGATCCTCAAAGAATTAGATGAGCCCGGCAACGGCGAGGGCCACGACGTCAGCACTGGCAGTCTCATCGGAGCATTCAAGAAGTATGCGGGCAATTGAATACCGAAAAGGGCGACGAGCCATCCACGACTTTAAAAGTTAAGCTTGAAAGTCCTGGGTGAGTAGATTACAGGCTAAAATTGAATTATCTTACTTCACGGGTCCGCTTCTATTCCTCTTTTTTTTTTTTTTTTTTTTTTTTTTTTTGGCTTGTTGGAGTGCGGTTGTGTAGGTAGGGTACGGAATGGATGGGATAAGGCGGGAAGCACTCTGCAAATGAATTGGCATTTGTGACTCACGATGCTCGGGGAATCGCGTCAGACCTATATCACGAGCGAACACAAACGAGCACAAACAACCAAATGGCTGAATTTTAATTGATATGGATCTGGCATGAAGATCATACGGCATCAAGTTGGGCTCCTAAAACTGTGCCTAGTGAACTAAGATTCATATACAGGACTTATAAATGGTAACCTGACTAAGGCTGGAGGTCTTAAAATTGACCTTTTCACATCAAACCAATATGGGTACACGCAGTGCACTCTCTTGAAGCTACCCATGTGGGAATGTCAGCTGGACTTGGTAAGCTGCTTAGTAAAACTTCTTTGACTATTGATATGAAAACTATCAAAATTGAGTATATAAATGGATATAATACAATTCCCGTGTCTTGTTATGGGTTGCGAGTTTTTATCGAAGTAAGCATGCTTGTGCGTGCGTCCTGTGATCTTGGCTCGAATATGTACGGTTCAGATACTCTAGTGTTAAGGCTATATATCTGGCGTTTAAGCTGGCGTATACTCCGAGTCCTATTGAGGAGGAGGAGGAGGAGGTGAAGGAAAAGAAGGAGAGTAGACAGAGGGGATCTTACAGGAGAACAGGTATGAAGAATTTTAGGCGGTGATATCTAGAATTATATGTATGACATTGTTGTTGAACTTTGACGCCCCGTCAACAAGTAATTATTGAATGATGTATGTAAATGACTTGGAATTCTATACGAGTCAAGGAGAAATGCTTTAGATTATTCTGTTGTGGTGAATAGGATTTTAGAAGGGAAGCTTTCAAATGGGAAGGAATAGTATAGTCTTTCAATTTAGCCCATTTACCATTATAATTCCCGTTATATGGAAAGCAAAGCACAACTCTGGATGTGGCCCGCGAGGTATATGCATGTCTTCTTGGTTTTTGTTAGGCTCTCATAAGCAGTGTTTATTCGTATTCAAAAAGGTAAATTGAACACCATGTCGTATCTATCCTACTCCTACATGTAACATGTAAGTTGACTGACTACCACCTACTTAGCTAGCTACATACGTCTTTGCTTGTAAGGAGATATTGATATGAGGTACTATTCGGAAAGTTGTCTTACTTAATGGGACAGAGTACACAATGGAGGCTGAGTAAGTACATATAATCCGTCCTGAAACAGTATAATTATCGTATTTGACAATTCATAGGTTCAACGCGGTATCGCTTTCATGAAGTAGCCAGCTATGATTGAGTAGCAGCGGCGTGGTCACGATCAGGGTCGGAATAAATCGGGGTCTAGTGTGAATCCTAAACAATCAGGCAGGCGGCTCCCGTAGCTTGGCACGGAGGCCGCTTGCTACTTTTCACGTGTAGATGCGGTTCATGAGTAGAAGATCAAAACTAGACTACCGCGATACCCTTGACACTGGTCCCAAATAGGATATTGGCATAAGCGAACGCTATCTGTTCGAAACGATCGTTTGGTTGCGGGCAATGGTAGATAGGTCAGGCTCGGCGCAAATTCAGTAGTAGTTGGGCAGCAAATCGGGCCGTAAAGCCTAGTATCGCCAGATTCGCTTCAAATGAAGCGATCTATATTACGATGGCCACGGAGACGAATATGCAAGAAGCGATAATTTCGCCGCGGTATCTCCTTGCATGCTGCAGGGAGCAATAACTTGAAGCAACAAGAAAGGGAACTCATGTGAAATGGGCTCAGTAAGCGCTGGTTGTTCTTTCGTTTAGTTTCTTTGCGCTGTATAAATAACATTAGCGTATCTGGCTATTGATCCAATGAAAGCGACGACAGTAATAGAGGCGCGACAAACCATCGTGAAATGGTGTACTGCGGCTACTGTCATTAGTGTGAGTGGAATCAGGTGGGCCAAAGCCGAGAAGAAAGGGCCCAACCGTGACGTCCGGGGTGGAGTCTTTCATTGCTGGAGGATGGGGAAGATATCGTGGTAAGTCTACTAATAAGTACGCTACTGGCATCCAGGCTCAAGGCGCAAGAAGGTGAAGGACCAAGTAAGGGAACGTTACCGCCCGTTGTCTAAGTCGATGGGACTCAAGTCGTACCGAAATTAGGCAACCGTTGACGCTAGGCCGACAGAGCAGGTATCCACGCCGTATACTGTCGGCACCCTACATTGCAGACATGCTCTGTAGGTGCAATCGTTGATGGTGAATCGAAACTCAAAGACCAGGATACTGGCGATGTTGTTTCCAGCCGTGGAGGCATAGTGGGCCTGTAAATCCCGGAGTCCTTTAAGTATCTAACGTGGTGGAAACTGGGGAATTAGTGTATCACGTGATAGTAAGCTGCTCGTCGCTAGGAATCTCGAATGCCTACACCTGTATAGTTCAGTTGTAAGAAAGCCGACCTTGTCAGGTTCCCCTTGACGGGCAGGCTTTTTGTGAGATTCGTGATACTTCACTTTTGTCCTCAGCCACCTGCTCTGGAAAATTCCCATCGCGGGTCTCCGGGGTCACGCGTGGCGCGATACCTGTTACACGTGTACAAGCTGAACGCGTAGTTCACCTTTTGCTACCGGCGTAATGGTAGCTGTTACTGATCGATCTTGGAAATGAGGTTACACAGACTTCGCTTCATGAAACAAGCCAATGAGACCTAGGCGGTCAGGGCTGGCAGACCAGTTGTATAAAGAGTCAAGTCAAGCCACCAAGACCAAAAAGGAATTGAGTGACCGGGGACTTTTGCAGGCCTCGTAGATTATCATATTCTAAATACCATCAAATTCCAAGCCCATATCTCTGCCCTTGTTTTAGTGGACGAGAGTAACCCAACGATCCCATCATTCCACGATATAGAGAATGAAGCATGTTCCACGACTTTTGCGCAAAAATAATCTAGCTTTCCGACACTGAAATCACATGGAGGGAGATGAGACGCAGTTATTTTCAGATGATGACAGGGAGAATCACCCTATCTCCAAGCGCTCGGCTTCCGAAGAACCGAATACCGCCCCTGGTGCCAAAAGAATCAAGATACTTTATGATGCGCGTCCAAAGGCAGAATCTGGGCCTCCGGCTGCACCACAGCGAATCCCTTTCCCAGACAAGGTATGTTAGTTCCATTGAGATGACATGAATCGTTCTAAGTGTCTTCAAGCCCACAGTTATAGAAGAAAGAAATGGCGAGATTGAGTTTCGAGTTGTCAACAACGATGGCAGCAGAGAGAACACAATTATCCTCACAGGTCTTAAATGTCTATTTCAGAAACAACTGCCAGAGATGCCTAAAGCGTATATCGCACGTCTTGTTTACGACCGTACTCATTTATCCATCGCTCTTGTGAAGAAGCCTCATGAAGTTATTGGCGGGATAGCATACCGTGAATTCCGAACCCGGAAGTTTGCTGAAATCGTGTTTTGCGCGGTCGAAGCCGATCAGCAAGTCAAAGGGTATGGAGCTCACCTCATGGCTCATCTGAAGGATTATGTCAGAGTCACTTCGCCTATTATGCATTTCTTGACCTACGCCGACAATCATGCTACCGGTTACTTCCAAAAACAGGGCTTTTCTAAAGACATTAGTCTAGACAAGTCTATCTGGATGGGGTGCATTAAGGATTACGAAGGAGGAACGCTGATGCATTGCCCAATGATTCCTCGAATTCGTTATCTCGAAGCTGGCCGTATGCTTCTTAAGCAGAAAGAAACTATACAGGCCAAACTTCGTCTCTTAAGTAAAAGCGACGTCGTCCACCAACCCCCCCAGCAATGGACGGACGGCACCATCATGCCAATTGATCCACTCTCTAACCCTGCTATCAAGGCAACGGGCTGGTCTCCAAGCATGGACGAACTAGCCCGGGAACCACGCCGTGGACCCCATTTCAACGAACTTCATCGTTTCTTATCCCAGATCCAATTCCATAAACAAGCATGGCCCTTCCTCTATCCAGTAAATAAAGACGAAGTTACAGACTATTACGATGTTATTACTTCGCCAATGGATCTGTCGACTATAGAAGATAAATTGAAGCGAGACCTTTATGCTGCTCCGAAGGGCCTTGTTAATGACCTGAAGTTGATGTTTAGTAATTGTCGGCAGTATAACGACGCGTCAACGGTTTATAGCAAGTGTGCGGCCAGGCTGGAGAAGTATATGTGGAGTCTCATTAAGGAGATTCCGGAGTGGTTTGAATTGGTCGACGAACAATGATTGGTGCCAGCGCGTCTCTATCTTTAGAGCTATGTCTGTTGCCTATGGCGAGGCTTTGCCATAGGTGGGAGCCGGTCTTAAGCGACTGATTTCGGATGTGATGCAGAGCAGGATGAAGGAGATTCTACTGTCAATTTCAGAAGCGCTTTGAATTACTTGACTCTTTCCACACATTGACGCCATTGTTATCTGGTCAGTTTCACTAGGTACTCCTAGCTGGGAAATTACGTTATTCACCATCTGAGACTCAAGTGGCTTGGTGGGATGTGGAAATAAATAGTAGACGGTGAATGAGTTACCGCGGATCGCCCTTTGCTGTTTCATCATCCCGAGCACTGCCCGAGTACTTACCTAGTCTTAAAAGTCATGTATAGTAGTTGGGTAGACTAACACGCTGCTCGACTGGGGTGGTAACGGCCACACTTGCGAACGTTATGTACGTTCTTACGATGATGCTTGATCTTACCTGCCTTGTTTGGTTCTATAACAAGCTAGGTAGTTGAATCTGTTTTGGAAATAAGACGGTTACTCTTTCGTGTGTTTCGGTGCATTTGCGGTAATACTTGGCTGGTTAAGTAGGTAGGTGCCGTAGTGTACAGTAGGTGGTTAGTGGGGGAAATTAGTCCATCAAATATAGCCTTCGTACTGCTTGGGGAAAAAAAAAAGAAAAAAAAAAGGCTGGTCGCTTACCTTCTCGAATAAAACTTCAACGATTCTACACCTTTGTAGGCACGTCGTTAGTAGATTGTGGAAATGTAGTTGGGATGGAAGAAATGTGATTAGTACTTAGTCATACAAGGCTCTCCAATAGGAACCTGGAGTATCTAAACCTACGTAGGATCAGGAGCCTCCGAGGAGGGTGTTATCAAAGGTTAAGTATGCCACTATGTTAGGGTAAGGTAAGTAGCAAATAATGATCCGAGAAGAGGAAGATAGGATAAAAGGGAACCAAGTTCATTTCATCTAACATGTTACCTATTGCGTAAGAAGCCATCCTTGTCCACTATCAGCTATCAACGTGTGCTATGTCCTCATACATAGTCTCCATTGGTAGCTAGAGTCATAGCCATTGGCAGACTACTCGGCATAGATTGTATTATGACATCTTACATAGCACTCGTGAGTAATACCAGTAGCCTGTAAGTAGGTATGTGAAGATGTCACCGAGGTGGAAATGGGCTTACATAGTAGACACGAGTACCCCACTAACAATACCTGTGAGCACTAGTGAAAGTGGCCATGACGTCTTCGCAGAGGGGCTGACTGCCAAGTTAGTACTAGAGTGTCTGCACTAATCTAAGTAATGAACAATCTACAGTAAGTACCTGTTTAAACTAGCATACATGGCTAGATAGGTATCATGGAGGGAGAGAGGGATGTAGGTATTGGTCCGTATTGCCGTTGAAACACGGATGGTAGTCAATACTCGATGACTACCATATACCTCCCTATATAATACGCGCATACAGTATGTAGTGAGGAGGCAGTTGGGGCATGAGCGACATCGGCCTGCTTATAGCAGTGAATGCAAGCCGAGTTGCAAGCATCGTAATAAATATGCGTGGGTGGTTGTGCCGAGTTGAAGCATTAGGCGGGAAAGGAAAGGAAACCAAGCCAAACCGCTCGTTCTGCTCGGGCTCTTGGTGTATCTAGAAGGTACCACGTACTCACATCGCCTGTCGAGCCCGCCCTGCGTGTATTTGGAAGGTTCCTACACAGTACTGGGATCTCTTGCAACGTATATGCGAGATTTTGGTGCTGTCGGCCCTCGAATACAGCCAATCTTGGGGGTGCGTTAAACCGTGTCGCACGATTGATGCATGAGGGAATTGTACCTATGTACTCAAGGTATCACACTGCAGCATTCGACCATGGAATTGACGCTGTTGTAGGTATTGCAATGTATCCCGATGTAGGCATATGCCAAAACAGTCACGGGTAGGGAGTTACTTAAGTACATATGTACATAGTAGGCACTTCCCTACCTAGAGGTAGTAAGATGTATTCAATTTCCTGGCGGAAGACGCATCCATCCACCTTGTCTGTGCCTGTTCCTGTGCCTGAACAGTTAAATCTAGGTACAAATCTACCAGGAGGTCCTGGTGACATACTCCCGCTAGTACCTAATCAAGTGGCTTCGTTCTGCACGTGCACACCCTCAATACGTGAGGTTGAAGTTAACGGACGGCAGCAGTACTTACCCAAGAAAGTAAGTGCTTTTGCCCGCTTCATAGTGGGGTGGTACAGTTGCCGGTACTCCGGGGTACTACGGGGTACTACGGAATACCTGCCCCTCCATCCTCACATCCTCCACCCTAGTCCACCCCTCACTGCGTGCGCTTGCCCGGCATCCTCCCTTGCCTGATTGGATTGACGCATTCTCTCACCTTTTCTCGTCTCCTCTGCATTGATGTGACGAGAATCACCTATAAGAACTCTCTCCTTCCCCGCCTCATTCGACTTCCCTTTCAATTTCCTAGCATACCTCACCACAAATCTTCCTTTCACATCCAATTGACCTTGCTCATTCCGCCATATCCTTTGCTCTATACACATCCCGCGTCCTCTATCACCATGGCTAAGAAAGCTGTTCATTTCGGCGCTGGCAACATTGGCCGAGGCTTCGTTGCCTGCTTTCTCCACGAGGCCGGCTACCAGGTCGTCTTCGCTGATGTCGTAGATGCCCTCGTCGACTCTCTCAATAAGCAGCCTTCTTACAACGTCGTCGAGCTAGGTACTCATGGTACTACCCAGAAGACTATCACAAACTATATCGCCGTCAACTCTCGCACAGACGAGGCCAAGCTAATCGATGAGATTGCTTCTGCCGACATCGTGACCTGCTCTGTTGGTCCTAGAATCCTCCAGTTCATCGCTCCCGTCATTGCCAAGGGTGTTGCCAAGCGTACCCTCGAACAGACCCCCCTCGCTGTCATCGCCTGCGAGAACATGATCAACAATACCTCCAACTTGGCTGGTCACATCAAGGACCCCAAAAACACGCCTGCCGAGAGCTTGGCCGACCATGACAAGAAGACTGTCTACGCCAACTCGGCTGTTGACCGCATCGTCCCCGACAAGAAGGGCGAGCCTACCCTTGATGTTCAACTTGAACTCTTCTACGAGTGGGTCGTTGAGACGACCCCATTCACCAACTCTGGCGTCACCAAGCCTGAGATTCCGGCTATCCACTGGGTCGACAACCTCGACCCCTACATCGAGCGCAAGCTGTACACAGTCAACACTTCTCACGCCACGGCCGCGTACTACGGTTACAACCGTGGTAAGGCCACCATTCATGAGGCCATGGCCGACCCCAGCATCCGAGAATCAGTTGCTGCTGCCATCTCCGAAACCGCCGCCTTTATCGTCAAGAAGCACGGCGTCTCTAAGGATGAACAGGATGCGTACAAGAACAAGATTCTTGACAGGATCAGCAACCCTAATCTCGATGACTCTGTCAAGCGTGTAGGCCGTGAGCCGCTGAGGAAGCTTGGACGTCGCGAGCGACTCATCGGACCCGCGGCTTCGCTTGCCGAGGAGGGTATGGAGACTTCAGCACTGTTGGCAGCTGCTGAGATGGCGTTCCGTTTCCAAAATGTGGATGGTGATAATGAGAGCAAGGAACTGGCCAAGATAATGTCTGAGAAGAGTGCCGACGAAGTGGTCAGCCAAGTCTCTGGCCTCGAAACCACGCACCCACTTTACTCCAAAGTCAAGGCCGTAGTGGAGAAGGTACAGGCGGATAGCCGTGATTGACAGGTATCCCGAGGAGAGGTGTCTGGTTCGGAATCCGGACCTGGTTTTTCCACGAAGTTATGATATGTTAGCGGGCGCGCTCGGGTTTTCTTTTGAGGGACTAATATAAGGAACAAAACGGCGTTTAGCAATGATATCGGGAGGGCATCAATGGGCGCAAGGGATTCGCGCAATATGCCTAGGCATGATGAGTTGGCACAAGCCTGAGCTGCGTTATATTGTCCTCGTGATCGTACACTGCATTTCCACTACAATACAAGTGATAGAGGATCGTGTGCAATTAGACGATAAAGAGTGGCCTATACTAGAAGATCGCTTCACCATTACCTATCTGCTTATTTCTTTGAATGGACCGTGACGCCCCATATGTACCGATGATCGTAGCGGAGGGCAAACTGTGTTGTTTTGTCGGCCATTGTGCTGTAACACGTATATGCAACCACTAGTACGTAGTATATGCAGTATCCAGGTGAGTTGGTAGCTGATTAGATAGGTAGCCGATAAGATAGGGCCTGAGTCTGGCCTCAGGCACTAGCCACACCTCTCTAAGTACTTGTACATGCCTGGCAGAGGTGGGGATAGAAATACATGTAGGTACTTAGGGCCCACAGGCAACCAATGACCATCCATCATCTAGTTCAATACCTCGATCTGTCAACTAAGTGAGTCCAAGCTAACTTGGACGATGGTCAATTATCGACACCTCCTACGACGTGACCGACCGACCGACCGACTTTCCACTCCCCTCTTCCACTACCATTCCTGCGCACGGCATCGACGACGAGTTCCGCGAGAACGAGGCGAACGAGAAGAACGTATAAAGACGAGCGGCTACTTCGCAGCTGTAATATAGGCGAGGACGAGTGTGCTTTTATTATAGACCTGGTTCTGATCAGCCATACCTACACGGCTAGGAGTTCTCCTCCACATGAGCTTCTGGCCTACCTAACACTACCTTCGCCAATTGATTCCCTGCCGACCGTCCTCGACCGTCCACCTAGGTCTCGCCATATAACTAAGTTGCGGTCGCGAACATGAGGCTAGACGTAAAGGTGTGTATTCGCAGTGTCTCGTAGTTAGGTGGTGGGGCTCTGTTCAGATTCTCCCAAGGCTGTGTTTCTCCCGGATGAAGACTCGTCTGTGCTTTGAATCTGCTGCCGGGCGTCCTTGGTAGCTTGATCAACTCTTCCGAATTCCGCTCTAGAGCAGCCAAGATACAGTATCCATTGCTAATGCGGTCTGCACATACAGCGTCAGCTCTTTGCGCGCAGCGAGCGTGTCAAATCGGTCGACTTCCACCCCCAGGAGCCTTGGATCTTGACCACACTCTACAGCGGCATGTCTTCTATATTCGCTAACTTTGTTACTGCCTACTGACCATAACCCAGGCCATGTTTACATATGGTCTTACGAGACGCAGCAGGTTGTCAAGACTTTCGAGGTTCGTTTGTCTTACCTCCGCCATAAGGATCACTGGACTGCTTGCGCAGCTCTCCCCCTTATTGCAGTTGCTCTTTGCAGACGAGCGATCACTGACACCACCCCGTTGTATAGTTAACCGACGTTCCTGTGCGAGCTGGTCGTTTCATCGCTAGGAAGAATTGGATTGTCTGCGGGTCTGATGATTTCCAACTCCGAGTTTATAATTATAACACCTCAGAGAAAGTCACCTCCTTCGAAGCGCACCCAGATTACATTCGGGCCATCGTTGTTCACCCCACGCAACCTTTCGTCCTGACAGCTAGTGATGATGTGAGGAATATAGCTTCTTTATGTTGTGATGATTGCTAACAGATTCATAGATGACTATTAAACTGGTATGTCGCACTTATCACGCTCATTAGTGCTTCTACCACTACTGTATAAAATTACTAACCTTTATCAGTGGGATTGGGAACGTCAATGTACGTTTTGGTGCAGCCATCCTGTATTCATTCTTGTTGCTGCTCTTCACCAGTACTAAACCACAACTGCCTCACAGGGAAATGCGTTCAGGTCTTCGAGGGTCACAGTCACTATGTAATGAGCCTGGCAATAAACCCGAAAGATACCAACACCTTTGCATCGGCCTGCTTGGATAGGTAATTTGAGTCCCCTTTACCTCGAAATTTTCCAAAAGTACTGACTGACTGCGCAGAACCGTCAAAATTTGGAGTCTCGGGTCATCATCCCCAAATTTTACCCTCGAAGCCCATGAGACAAAGGGCGTCAATCACGTAGACGTTAGTCCCAATTATTTGCTTCGCAGACTTTGACTGTCTCATAGAGTCTAACAGAGACACAGTACTATCCCCATAGTGACAAGCCATATCTTCTAACAACTTCGGATGATCGGACCGTCAAGTCAGTTCTATGTTTCTCATTCTTAGCAACGCATCACACTGACTTACCACCACCATAGAGTCTGGGATTATACGACCAAATCTCTTATAGCTAGCTTGGAAGGACATACAAGTAACGTATCTTTCGCTGTCTACCATCCTGAGCTGCCCATAATTATCTCGGGTTCCGAAGATGGAACTATCAGAATGTGGCACGCCAATAGTGAGTATATCACATATAATCCAAGAAGTAATGTGAAAGAGTTGAGCTCTCAACTAACTCCTCCTAGCCTACAGGTTTGAACAATCTCTCAACTACGGCCTAGAGCGATGTTGGGCTGTAGCATATCAACGTGGCAAGCAGGGCATCGCTGTCGGCTTTGATGATGGTGCCGTAGTGGTCAAATTAGGTCGCGAAGAACCCGCCGTGTCTATGGATGGTTCTGGCAAGCTAATTTGGGCACGACATAATGAAATTGTCTCATCTATCATCAAGGGTGGTGGTATGTGATGCTCTAAACAACAACAGGGTTCTCTTACTAACAAAAATCTAGATGCGTCTGTTAAAGATAATGTACCCATCACACTTCCAACTAAGGAACTGGGCACTTGCGAGATATACCCGCAAACTCTGCTCCACTCTCCAAATGGACGTTTTGTCGCAGTCTGTGGCGATGGTGAATGTAGGTGTCACGGGATTCGAATCCTACTCAGGTGATCATATCCTAACAATGCCGTATAGATATTATCTACACCGCTCTGGCCTGGCGTAACAAGTCTTTTGGTTCAGCTCTAGACTTCGTGTGGGCTTCCAAAGAGAACAGCAATGATTATGCCATAAGGGAATCTAGTACTGGTGAGTAGCCATTCACTGTGTTGTCCTAACTATCACCACCATTGATATAATTCATTTTTGATTTTCCCTTTACTCAAGGGTTACATGTGCTAATACTAAGCTTGCTATTTACAGTGATCAAGGTCTACAAGAACTTCGTCGAGAAACCCGGTGGCTTAGACATCCCATTCCAGGTTGACGGTTTGACTGGCGGTATTCTCCTGGGTGTAAAGGGCTCAGGAGGGATATCTTTCTACGATTGGGCAACTGGTGGCCTTGTCCGACGGTGGGTTTTAGACACCTCCCTTGCTGATTTAACCTAAGAGTTTGGATGCTAATGCGCTAAGTAGAATCGAGGTCGAGCCACGCCAAGTTTACTGGTCAGAGAGCGGCGAGCTTGTTACGTTAGCTTGCGAGGACACCTTTTATGTCCTGAGATACTCGCGCGAGAACTATATTGAAGCCGTTCGAGCTGGGCAAGTTGACGAAGATGGCGTGGAAGCTGCCTTTGAGGTCATCACGGATATCGCAGAGAGGTAGGTTACCTTCATCTCCATTGTAAGAAGTATTGGTGTACTAAATCTGTCACAGCGTTCGCACCGGCGAGTGGGTGGGCGATTCGTTCATCTACACCAACAGCACCAACCGGTTGAACAGCTTAGTCGGCGACCAAACTTACACAATCACTCACTTCGACCAGCCTATGTACTCATTGGGTTTTATCCAGAGGGATTCGAGGATTTACCTCGTGGACAAAGATGTCAATGTTACGTCCTTCGCCCTTTCGCTTCCTGTTCTAGAGTACCAAACTCTAGTATTGCGAAATGAAATGGAGACAGCGGCCGAGCTGTTACCCAGCATCCCGAGCGATCAGCTCAATAAGATTGCCAGGTTCCTAGAAGGACAGGGCTACAAAGAGCTGGCGCTCGAAGTAGCTACTGACCCCGAGCACAAGTTCGACCTTGCCCTTGCGCTGAATCAGCTAGAAATTGCTCTGGAGCTGGCACGTGAGGCTGACGTGGAACATAAATGGAAGACGGTCGGTGACACAGCGCTCGCTGCCTGGGACATAGCGCTTGCCACCGAATGCTTCACACACGCGAGAGATCTTGGCTCTTTGCTCTTGATCTACTCAAGCACCTCGGATCGGGAGGGCTTAAAGGCACTATCTACACAAGCTGAAGAATCTGGCGCTCATAACGTTGCATTTACTAGCAAATGGCTGCTGGGTGATACGGCTGGTTGTGTGGATATACTCGTCAAAACAAACCGCCTGGCGGAAGCTGTCCTCTTCTCTCAGACGTATAAACCCAGTCTGACAACAAAGGCAGTCAATGGATGGAAGGAAAGCCTAGACAAATCAAAAAAGGGACGTGTGGCCAAGATTATTGGCGTCCCAATGGAAGACGAAGATCTGTTCCCAGAATGGGAAGAGTGGTTGCGATTAGAAGAGCAGGGTGGAAGTGTGGATGCTGTGGCCAAGGGCGAAAACAAGGCTGCCGAGTCGGAGGCTGAAGGGTCGAGTGAGGCGTCAGAAGAGGATGATGACGATGACGAAGAAGAAGAAGACGACGAAGACGAGGAGGATGAGTAAGGACGCTACCTTGTCCGTTCGTCGTGGACCAGCGATGGGTTGAACGAGAAGAAAAATAAGTATAAACTCATTTCCCATAGTAGAAGATGTTGCATTCTAATTTGCTACATGAAATGGTGGACTTAGACAGGCGAGCAATGAAAAAAAAAAGGGTTGGAACACTTGGCTTCAAGTGGTTTGTACGTCTAGGTCAGTATCACCACAGTTCTAGTTGTTGTAGTTGGTGAGAGAAGGCAACCCCATCCCAGATATTCGCCCCTCCACTTGTAGTTCTCCTAAAGGCTGAGATGAGAGGATAACTATGGAGACAAAAAGGCCGATCATACCTGATGTATTCGAAGGCGGCTAGATGGGTATAAGTGTTTAATCTTGATAAATACCCATTTTCTGTTTGAAACGGTTGACATGAGATTTCCTTGGGAAGCCGAGATCACCAAAAACGTGCATATTGCTACATAATTCACGAAATGATACCTCCGCGGGTATAAACATCGAAGGGTAGGATGTTATAAGCTTGGTAATTACATGATCTTGTAACACAATTAGGTATTCGAGTGTCAAAAACCTAAGCAGCCATGGTTGAGTGATGGTAAGTACATGGTGTGTGTTCTCACAGGCCTTGTAAGCGCGGTCCAGCGTTCCGAATATAAGCACAGTGGGACGAAGATGAGCTCAATCAGAGACAATCTCTACCAAGTCCTTTGGCTCTACATGAGATGCTTTACCAGCACGGTACATGTGGCGAAGCAGGGAGTCACGATGGCAGTAGTGTGAAGTATGAAAGAGATTCTCGGTTGGTGAAGAGAACCTTGCTCACCGAGCGGTATCCTCGGACACGGAAGAATCTACTCCGCATGTAGTCCAGATAAAATGAAAGAGGTCTATCGTAGTAGTCATTCAACATGTATCTTGCTGGTCACTTTATGCTATGCTGAGTAGGCAACTGACTAGGCTAGGCGCCGCGGATTATATTGTATATTATATATTGTATTGCACGAGTTGACGGCCTTCGACAACACCGGTCTCTGCCACTTTTGGTACATTCATGGAAATCCTTTTCGAGTGCGAAAGCCACCCTGTACTTCACCGGCCATAACACAACGTTCCTCTTGCCCTTATCCGTACGTCTTCTGCGGTCATCTCAGCCCTCTATTGTCCATTCCCTTAGCAAACAGTTGACCAGGTGAATTTGCACTCTGTCTCTGTACTGTATCCGGGACGTCGTCGAGCCCCTTTCGTAGACGGTCTCGCATGGCCGTTCTTGGCTGCCAGGCGGGCCATGCATTCTATGCCCGACGTGGCTTCCTTCACCCGTACGTCTAAAGCCACCTATTTTGGTGGTCGTCCTAATCACGTCGCAGAGGGGGGAATTTCCTCACGCGGGCGTTCTAGAATTGCCCTAGCGAGCAACTGTCGAGGCGCTCTCGGATGTATGTCGTACACCAATCGGCGCTGTATTGTTGGGCCTTACCACAAGGCGTACACTACTTACACTGTAGCGTAGGTATACGGGTCTCATCTTTACCAAGGGGAAACACGGACCCCCTCAGGGGTGTAATCACCCGTGGCGCCACGAGATAATCTTCGGCTAGTGAGGACAATGCCATGCTTCGGAACTGCACTTAGCAGTCTCTGCCGCGCGCTAAAATCGTCAATTCAGTCCGAAGGAGACACATAAAAAATTTCGGAATAGTGTGAATACCGTCGATTCCAAGCACGTGGCCGAAATCCGGGTTACATGGTACCCGAGCTTATAAGACGTCCTAAATCTTGCCGGGGAGTGGAGGAAAATCGTGAGCATTGTCAAGTGTCACATAATGTTTAATTCAACGCTGACGGGATTTCTGTGTTTTGAAGACCGATCTGTGTGTGTTATATATAAGCAGTAGCCATTTATGTTAATTAAAGAAGCATTTAAGTTCCTGTAGCCACAAGATTTGATTAATCTATAGTCTGTCTAGATTAATGTATGGGCAAAGTCAACCCCTTTTCCGAATATGAGTCTCATGCCTTTTGCGTAGCGTAGCAGTCCTTAACTAGCGACGCTCCCGTCACAACGAGAGAACAATATCAACATAGAATAGGTTCAAGTCTCATGTCATGAGTGTTAATGGAGATGGTGCTCGAGAATTTTAGTGATAATGAAGTCACAAGTGCTGAAATAGGTGGGGTTTGCGAGAACGCCCAGATGTCACCGAGTTCGTAGATATTAGACGCTTGGGCCAAATATGGTGAATGTGATAGATCAGATCCGCGTATCTGCAATAACGCGGTAGGCTTACCCAACAATTAAATCAATAGATGGATAGCCTGGGTCGAAGACAAAAGGGGTGCTTGTACCATTCGTATTTATTATGAGGATCTCCCCGCCTCACTGGCGGGACCTCACTCAATTGACTTCCCTTCCAGCTCTTCACGCCCCATTCAACAGCTGATCAAACCTGAATTCCATTCTTTTTTCCCTTCTTCAATTCCTGGTGAAACATGCAATGGGCAGGCCAATTGGTAAGACGCCAATCACCAGCCTCCAAAATCTAGCTGCATCGTCATATCGGCTCGTTGAAATGTCGCAGGTGAAGCGCGTGAAGACGACACCTAAGGAAGCGTTAGTCAAAGTTATTGCCTTCAATGTAAGAACATTCACTAATCGAAGACTCATCTAGTTCCCTAGGCCTGGACTTCGGAACCTCATCTTCAAAGATGACATTGGCATACATGCAGAGGATCAACGACCAAGAGGGTGTCACGATCTCCCGAATTCCCATCGCTGCTGACTTGGGACATCCGGACCGATCTCAGGATGGTATGGCTCATTTCGAGTTTGTGGCATTCGCCGCATTGGTAGACGGCCGGCTCGAATTTGGTCGAAGGTGTCTCGACCAAGATACGAGCTACCCGCTCAAAACCATGTTCTCATACTTAGCGGGTATCAATCCTGAAAAGTTGAGTTGCCTTCCGGGCGGAAATGATTTAATCGAAGCAACATCTGTCCCTAGGGAAATCACAGAAGAAATGATTCGTGACGTATTGAATCGTTACTTCAAATGGCTTCGCGATCAGGCACTGGTCCAAGCCACCAGTATCAACGTCGCTATCAAACGGCTAGTCCTCACCTACCCTACTTACCTCTGTGAAGATCAAGAGGTTGATGATGTTAATAAGTATATGGAGCTTTATCGAAAGTTAATCATTCCACTATGGTCCGAATGCGATATCACGGTTTACTTCGTGAGTGAAGGACAGGCTGCGGCACTGTAGTATGTAACCATCATTTTTTCCCTGTTCTAGTTACTCCTGGAGTTCAAGTTCGCTACCAGAGGCACAAGTGTGTCTCGGGAGTACGCAAAACCTCCGAAACCTTTACCTCAAAGAGTAATCACTGACTCCAGCGGCTTGTAGTGTTTGCGAACCGACATTTAATAGCCACAACACGTTTCGACGTAGCAGCCTCTGGGAGTTTCTCCAGGATCCGGATGAAAAGAATAAGCCTCTAAATATCGCTGTAGCCGATAACGGGAGTAGCACTCTTGTATGTATCCAATAATTGGCACGATCGTGACATGGCAAACATTGACGATACCAGAATATCCAGGTACAGAGTGTGTATTTCGATGAAGAAGGGGAGTTCCTATGCAGCCAGTCTAACGTCGGTCAGAACTGGCGGGCAGGTAAGATTCCTTTGGTTCATCAATTAGCCAAAATGCTTCAATAAGCCTAACTTGTCATGCGTGATAAGGAACCCTGGGAGGTAGCTATCTGTCGAATGATCGTGTTAAGGGCTATATTGAGAGGGCTATCAAAACGCCAGACTGGCCCTCCGGTGAACTTGCGGTCCTCCTTAGGAGGTTTGAAGAGAGGAAGCGTGTGCTGGACGCACAATCACACAACGAGAATATAGTACTAATCGGCTCTCACCCTAACCGCGCCGTTTGGTTATCACCTAAACGTATTCAGAGGTATATCTGTGCTGCTTTTGACTCCGGGATTAAAGTTCTCGAGTCAGAAGTTGAACGGTTGCTCAAGCTCGGCAGGGATTTTGCCGTGGTCCTGTGCGGTGGGAGTTACTGCAACCCGGGTCATTTACGCCACGTGCAGCATTGTCTGGACTACGCCCAGATTCGTGCACGAAGGAAGGGAATCCGCTTAAAGCATGCAGTCCTAGCCAATTTCGATCCATCTGGGTGGCAGTCAGCTGTATCGGCTGGCGCTGCAATATCTGTGTGGCCTTTACCAAGTCCATACGATATCTTTCTAGGTTCCTCCGTGGGTCGGTCCGCCCTAGGGATCCAGCGGCTCAAGAAAGATAGAGTACAGGAATGGATCGGAAGCAAAAATGTCAAAGTTCTTCTTAGTGTTGTAAGTCTTCAAGTCATAGTAGGCTCTTTACACAGAGCTAACCAAGTGATAGGGCTGTAATCCATTATCCTACTTTCAAGCGAATGTGGGAAAGAAGACGCAGTCAAGGATTATATATCGCCTCATTTGCGATCCTCAGTATGAGGATAAGACGGGCCAGACGCCTATCATTGTTGAGGACCTCGAGGAAACCTTGAACGGGCCTATCTGCCCGTATGACCTTGGCTTCGAGGTCGAGGCAACCCAGCTCCCGCTCGGTTACTATCGATTCTCTATAGAGGGAAGAGACGCGGCTATTCTCGCTGCTGGTCAGAGGTCTGTTCGTAAGGATACTATTGTTTTGTGGCTTTTATGTCGTGCGATCTCAAGACCAGACATCAGTGACAAGAGGTGGAAGTTGGTGGTTCAGACAGACCCTGCGACAAAACTGCTCTTCGTGGAAGATACGCATTGGTTTCCGGCGCGCTGCCAGAATCCTGAATGTCTTACGGATTTTCAAAGGACAAGTGGTCGACGTGCCAATCGGTGTACAAAATGTCCCTGGTTTTGTCTCTGCTATTCCTGTTTTCATAGGATGGGCAATCGTGAGGCTCCGGATCACGACGACACTCACATCTTCGAGCAGGTTATTGTGGCACCTGAGCCTAACTGATCGAACGCAGTCGATCTTAGTGGTCATGTAAATGAGAAGGAAATGCACTAGCCAACAGATATATGACGAACACTATAGCATATGACAATACGAGCATGTTTTTGACAGCTATTAGCTTAACCCACAAACTTACCACCGCACCCACCACACAGTTCCGGCGAGATATCCTGCTCTATGAGATCCTTTAGTTGAGGAGCAATATTCAGCAACTCGTCGGAATTGAGGCACTTCATTCCGCAGATGCCACACGTACGCGAGATATTAGGTGCAACAACGGGGACACCAGTGTTCGCGCAGTTTTCTGTCAAACGAGCAAATAAGGTCAGTCAGTTACGGAACCTGCGGTAATAATTGGGAAAGGGGGTAGCTAACCAAAGACATGTCCGTTGTCGCAGCAAGATGAGCTACCGTCATCTCGAGGTAAGAGTGGCAATTCACAGAAGATGCATTTCTGTGTCCTAGCGATGATTTCAAACTGATCTCTCAGCGCTGTGCGATTATCACCCGAGGTCTGAGCTGGGATACTGAAGCCCGGGACAGGAGGACCACCACCATACATCCATTCCCATGCTTTTGCCTCTGTGCTCAGCGACTTTGGGATGGCGCCAATTCCTACTTCGTTCTCGCCCGTGACCCGTGAACGTACATGTGTGCCGAAGAGAACGCGACATTTGAGCCCAGCAAAGGTATCCCTCTCAAAATCGAGGTTACTGTGCTGGCTAATAAGAACGGCACTGGTGCCACCAGCAGGGCTGGCCGTCAGACCCCAGACGCGTACGCGGTGGAGATGAACCTGGTCCTCAGTGTCCACGCCGCGAATCCCGAAGAAACTAACTCTAGCGTTATCTTCATCGCCAAACTCTGAATCTAGATCACTGTCGAAGTCGTCCTCGTCCTCATCTTCGGAATCGAAATCTCCCTCATCTTGGCCGTTTGTGTTGGCATTTCCTTGACGGTGAGCAAGGGCACGGGGAAGCTGGTGTTCAATGATCTGACTGATTTCAGTAGCCCAGCCGGGACCATTAAAAGAGCCCTCGAATTCCGGGGGAAGTATGAGGTTTGTTTGATGCCAGGCCGAGTTGTCGTGTGTAGCGGAGAGGCGCACCAGGGTATAGGATGGTGTAGATGTGTTTTGGGGGGATGAGGGTTGATGAATGATTAGACCTACACTGTCTGTCAGTCGGAACAAAAAGGGCTACAATGAGAGTGTAGAGAACAAACCGGTGATTGGATTTTCAATGTGTAGTAGATCTTCTTGGGATGGGTAGGTTGTCCCACACTCGTCCGTCGTATGTCTGGGGACAGGAGAGGTATGGTCGAACGGCAACTCAAATGCCTGAACTCTAGTAGGCGATGCAATGACGCCTCTACAGATGTTGGAACCAGGCACCGTCCAGATCTGTCAGTTCTTTAGTTTCATGGGCGGTAGGAGGGTGTTGGTGGCGCTGCATACCTTGTCCTCCCATACCACAAAGGCATCGGTCGATAGATGGAGACACACACCGCTCGCATCAGCACGATTAACACGGACATCGCACATATGTAGTCCCTCTCCCGTATCATCAATGATTATTTGTCTGAAGCCGATATAGTTGTGTGATACATATGAGAGAATGCACGTCAACGAGCTCCCTCTCCTTAACCATGGGCTCCAGCTTAGCGCAAATGAGGAACTAGCATATGTGTAATCTGGATCCGTGGGCTAGGGCCATTAGTTGGAAATCCTGAGTGTTAAATTTAATCGAATTGACCGCTGAGTAATGCAGCACAGTACTTACATCAGACGGCATGGAATGAGGTCCATCGGCCACAAAACGGGCAACCTCTAGCACGCTCCAAATACCTGGGTGCCCGGGCTGAGCTTTAGTCTCGTGAGTGGCGTGGACTCGGAGGAGGACAATCTCGTGATCAGTGTTTAGATATGCTAAGAGTGTAGCTTTGCTTCCAGTATCCTTTGCCCACGCAAAGGCAATGATACATTCCTTTTTGTCGGGAGATTCATGGCCCTCGGTGGCAGGTACCAGCATCCCGGCACCGACATGCCAGGCAGCGATCCAGGGTCTTATGGAGCCCGCATTATGGGCGCTGGAGGAAGCGACGGCATCAGGCGCGCCCTGGCAGTACACGGTAATTATACCGGCGGATGTGAGGACAGCAAGGACGGAGCGGCTCATGCGGCCGAGACCACCGGGTGACCATTGTAACGCAACGGTGTGGTTCAGGGTACTACCGTGACCGGTGAGAACTCCGTTCCCCGAGCCCGTGAAGAACGAAAAACTCGTAAAGTCTTGGCCGGCGTTCTCAAACAGGTGGCTGTTGAGCTCGTGGGACTTCAGCAGGGCGACAGGGAAGCGCAGGGCGGCTTCGTTGTATTGTCGGGGGCCTTCTTGCCCGTTGATGACGGGAGCACAGAGGGTGAAGTCAGGTACATAGATAATCACACAGTCGTCACAGCCAATTGCAAGCTCATTGTCGGGTGACCAGGTGATGTTGTGCGTCGTCTTGGGAAGGATAGAAAGATGAATCGATTCGAGGGGCAGTGCATCTGTTGGTTGCACCAAGCCAGACATGATGCGATGGGATCAGGCCAGCTCCGACAAGAAGGGTGGTGGGGCCGAACTGGTGAGCTGGTCGAGGCGGGTATATAAGACTTGGGTGAGAGGATGCCCGCTTCTCATTGACTTTCATGATTGCTATGGCATGTATGATCAGTAAATATATGACTGTGTTTGGTCATGGAGATTCTTATGGATGATGGCTAATATGAAGACGTGATCCAGCAGCTATTGGTGTGAGAGAGGCGGTACTGTACTTGTCTCGCTTGTCCAAGTAAATGAGTGTAAAGCCTTTTGACTTCGGAAAACTATGTGGAGTGGCGTCTGTCCGGTGAGGTTGAGGAGGTGCGAAGTGACGACCAAAAAAAAACTAAGAAAAAACTTGTAAGATGAGTGAACATCATACCTAACCTAGTACATTATGTAGGTAGTGCTTCGCCTTGGCTCGCTTTTACCTGGTGAGCTACTGATTTTTAGGCGTGGGGAAGGAAACCCGGGGAAGTCATGAATCCATATCGCGACAACAAACCGATCTTGCTGAATTGCATATCAAGCGTCATTAGATATGTTGCCACAATACATTTCATTTTGGAAGCTGTCCTAGATAAGAGACTCTTCCAACTAAAAATCTTCGCCCACCAAAAGTAGGCCCCAAGATGCCGGCATGTTTACCTATTCCGACGGTAATATAGTCGACAGCGGGATCGTACGACATGATTATTTTGAAGCTTATACACAGTTTCACCACAATTGAGATTTCGCCCGACCTCGATTGGTCATGGATGCATTGCTAATTTTTATTTATCATTTTACACACAAACCCATCAACTCCTAGATCCTTCCAGATATGACCCCAGCTTCCACAGGGCCGCGCATCCAGCCAACGTTGTTGCTCCCACCATTTTCTTACTCCACCAATTATCACTAGTGAGCGACTTGGCAGGTTGGATTCTCTTTATGGGTTTTGTGTTAGCATTGGCGGATGTTGTGACGTTGTTGGCTTCCAGATCCTGCTGGTCTGCCATAGCGCGTAACCGAGCAATAGTCCGACTGAGTACCAGCATGTCGTCATCCACCGTCGCGTTTTTACTTCCATCGACCTCAATATTCTGAATGTTTCCGAAGAAATCTGTCAACAGTCGGCGCCGGGCGACATCTGCCCCACCCGGGAATAGGTCGTATCGAACACCCGCGTTGGAATGTATTTTTTCGTACGTATAACTGTCAAACAGGTCCCCTACTGTCTTCTTGCTGCTCAGATCCCGCACTTCAGACTCGAGAAATTCGAGGTTGTAGTACGTATATCGGTCGATGACGGCCACACCAACGTCGCTGTCGGCATGATGTGAGTAGGATGACTGGTCAAGCTCGGAGGACCCCGTGGCAATGATATTGGGCGAATACAGCTTGCTATACATGGTATTGGCCTGGCATGTGTCGATCATGAAGAGGATTTCGTGATATCTGTGTGTCGGCACCATCATGATTAGCAGGGTCATGACCAGGGAATGGCCGTTTAGAGGCTCGGGTTCGTCCGTCTTACCTCCTCTTCTCCCACATCTGTTCGAAGGCATCAGCTAGATCAAAGGCGCCGATCTCTTCGGCATCCTGAAACTTCAAAAACTCGTTACCGCCGTGGCCTGTCATGTATACCAAAATGTTGCTTCGGTCGTCGGTCAAGAGGCGCTTGCTTCGGGGCATCTCGTCGCCCACGCGATCTGTAAGCAAGCGGATGAAGTTCTCGACGGTGACCTCGTACCCACGGTAGTCGACCTCGATATTGTCGCCGTAAAGATCAACGGCACGGTCTGAATTGCTATAGACAGTGCCGGGGAAGGCATTTCGAGGATTGCAGGCCATGTCGTCGGGTAGCATCAATATGATCTGCGAATCAGGGATGCCGAGGCGCTTGACGGTCCGATACATGGAGAGGACATTGGCGAGGTGGCGGTAGTTGAACCAGAAACGCGAGGTGCCGACCAAGACGGCCCAATTGCTAGTGTGCTCGGCAGCGACGAGATGGTCGGGGGCGAGGAGGGCGGAACCGAGGAGCACCGGTAGTTGGAGTATTCGTGAGAGCTTCATTTTTGTATGTTGATTTTATCTTCTATGTTGATGACCCCTCCTATCCTCTGTAACGGACCTGGGGCCCGGAATGGCAAAGTTGAAATGCGCTGGGGCGTATCTTGATGTACGATGGTGGTGATGATGATGATGATGATGATGATGATGCTCGCGAGCCTCCTTTGCGCTGACTGATCTGACACCTACGACACTGTGCAGTGTTAACTATGCACAGTGTACCTCACTTTCAAGACCTGGGTACCTAGACAGGTAGAGCGGGGTTCTCATGCACTTATGCGTACTGGTAACTCTGGGCTGTCGACAAAATCGGAATGGACGGGCGATATGATGATGGAAACTATGTCTGATTAAGAATAGATTGGACCCTGGGGTTTCATACGGTAGTGTATCCCGTCACTACGTACGCTAAGATGTTCTTGCTTCTTCCCATGTCATCATGTGCGGCTCTGTTTTTTTGTGTCCCTTCCAGGCGGGGAGGAGAGATGAAGAGTGCTGGCTGGCATACGAAGGATGCTCGATGCTTACGCGCATGTACCTAAGTACGCAGCTTAGGACTGACTCGCCAGGAATTGGAGAATTGGAATATGGATTTGTCATACGGAGTTATGCAGCCTGTACCTAGTGTAGGTAGAGTATCTATAGACTATTCGGGAGTTTAGGGGTTCGAGATAGCGAGTGCTACTGCATTATTCCTTTGTTCTTCTTCGTACTCCGACAACGGCAAGCGCATATGGGGATATATCGGCAAGTTCCTTAGAGTCTCCAAGCTCCAAGAGAGTGCCAACCAGACGAGATTCAACAGAGTAGGTATCTAGAGTCGAGAACAGTACGTAGTATGTCCATCAGAGAAAATCACATGCTTCTCCTGGGTGTACCTGCATGTACCTATGGTGTACACATGCTTGCATCCTGGCATATAATTGCTTACAGATTACCTACTATAGTACTTACTTAGGTATATGCCTCTCCACCTTAGCGTCACCTACTGCTAGTAGGGGTAGGTAGGTACTTAATAACCACCATGAATCCAACACCACCCCTCGAAGACGACTCAGCATGAGCCAAAAAAAACGAAAACAAACAAAAAAAACATAGCGACTGTATCATATCACCTTCGCCATTTTCAGCTCACCATAGACCAAACTGATACTCAATCCACGATCGCCCAAGCACATACTCAGCACTTGTCCTTCCAGCTTCGACTGCCAATGCCATGGGGCGTCCCCCGGCCTATATCTTTGTGGTTAGGTGCGTTGTCTCGATAGCCCTGTCCTTGTATCTATACAGCCCAGGTTATACCATATAAAAGCAGCTTGCTTGCTATCATCATAACGCTAACCACCCTTTTTCGACCGTCTGCAGGCATGGAAACCGTCTTGATGCTGCCGACAAACAATGGCATTTGAGCTCGCCGACACCCTATGATCCTCCTCTCACCTACGGAGGATGGATGCATTCCAGGACAGTCGGCGCGCGCATAGCTGCTATCCTGCGGGATGAAGCCGAAACCGAAATCGAAAGGAAAGCTGTTGATGCTACCTCCGAATCAGTACCTTCCATATCCACATCGCCGCTGTTGTCGCCCTCTCCCAAGCGCCGTCGCCGCCGCTTCCGCGTTGTCATTCACAGTTCTCCATTTCTTCGATGTGTGCAGACTTCTGTCGCCATCAGCGCCGGCCTGGCTTCGAATCCTACAACATCTTCTAGCTCCCTCAAGACAGCAGATGCTCTGCCGTCGCCAACACATAGAGGGGATCTACGACTCACCCAAGCTTCATCCTTCTCGAACCCCGCCCCAACAAAGACACGGCCTGATGTTCCCGTTCCAGCCTCAGTCAGTCTTCAAGAAGCTTCTAATGCTTCTAGGTCCACTGAGAAGTCCGTTCTCCGTCTGGATGCATTTCTTGGCGAATGGCTGTCTCCTGACTACTTCGAACATATCACGCCGCCTCCGAAGTCAGCACTTATGCTAGCTACTGCCAAGGCAGAGTTGTTGCGTCGATCGAGTTATCACGACTACCCTCATTTTCACGCTCGTGTACACTCGAGCGCGTCTAGTCAGCTATGGGGTAACCTGTCGAGCCATAATGGCATTCTTGGAACACCCCCGGTCCATGGCCCACATAGTATTTCTAGCTTGGACACGCTGTCTCATCTTGCTGGCAGCTTAACAGACCACGAGAGCAACGCCAATGGGCATACAGATTCGAGGGGATTGCATGGAACATCTCAAGGGACTGGTCATTCGGCGGGCTACGTGTATCCTGTTCCGTCTTATGCGTTATCCACCTCTGAACCAATTCCCAAGGGTTATGTGGCCCATGCTCGGGACGCCTGCGTATCTGTAGATTACCAATGGGACTCTTCGCGAGAAAGCCTAGCATGGGGCGATGGGGGAGTATTACCAGAGGAATGGGCTGCTATGCACCATAGATTTAGAAAAGGCCTAAGGCGGTTAGTTGACTGGTACGGCTCAACTGAGGATGCAGGCGCAATGGTGACCAGGACCAGTAATGCATCCCACCAGACCGGGACACACGGCTCCATCGATGGCGATGAAGATACCGAAATCGAGGATGTTGTTGTTCTCGTTTCACACGGTGCCGGCTGCAATGCGCTTATCGGCGCCCTCACGCAACAGCCAGTGCTTGCCGATATTGCCATGTCTTCCTTAACAGTAGCCAAAAGACGAGCCAGTTTCGACCCACGAAACATCAATCTCACCCGGGAAAAGTCGCTTACGTCCTTACACACGGCACTACCGATGTCGAGAGCGACGATGCCGGAGATATACGAGCTTCAGCTATTCGCCAACACCGACCATCTTACTTCATCCTCACCTACAGGTCTTAGTCGATCAACATCCTTAGGAGGACCTCATCCCCGTGTTTCCCGTGTCCACTCGGGGTATACCAGTGCATTGAAGGATATCAATTTCGGTTCTCTCTATGGGGGCTCATCTAGTGGTAGTCGAGGTCACTCCTCCAATGCATCGTTAGGAAGTATGAGACGGCCGTCGGGGCCCCATTCGTTAGTCATGGGGCCATCTGTTTACAATGCGAACACAGGCGGCAGCGTATCGAGTTTCTCAGTAACTCGACCAGATCGTTCAGGTTCCGGTACTTGGGGATTATGGAGTCCAAAGCAAGAAGAAAATGAGCATGAGAAGGAGCTAGAAGCACCCATGTTTCTTGACTTCAGTCACGAAAAAACTGTCAAGGATAAAGACGCCAAAGGGGCTACATTGAACAATGACAAGCCGTTGTCTCTCGTCGATGCGGATAACGCAGCTTACACGACAACGAAATCGGACGGAGAGAAGTCTATTGCCCACAACCAGCATGAAATCTGCGAACACCATGAGGAAGAACGTGATGCATTTGATCAAGACTCAGTACCTCAGCGATGGACTAGTATGAGCAGTGGACTATGGGGTGCTCCCAGGCCACCCGGCGAAGCTGAGCGGCTTCGCGACTTCAGTTCCACCAAAAGACGATGGACTGTCACTGAACGATGAAGGATACCCATGTGTAATACCATAATGAAATGATAAATGAGCGCGCCCCACTTCCACATATACATTATATATTACTTCGAGATACACACTCCTCTCCCCTCTTCTTCTCCTTCAGACCTTCTCGAAACCACATAGCTGTCCATGACTTCATGACCACTTCACTACAGGCAAGCATGCCGATGAATCACGACGACAAAATGGGATCTGGGCATTTTCAACAGTAGCATGCTTCTAAAACAAAATAGCAACGGCATTAGAACAGCGAGGGCGTTATCTACGTATTCTAGTACTTGTGGGTTCTAAAATGGATTTGAGCGTTTTTCATTTCTCGTATATCTGCTTTGGTACCTAATAAAAAATAGTCGAATGTAATGACTTTGGCCTTTTGCTTGATCTGTGAAGCGGATCGTAATGATTGTTTTTGTGATTACCTCAGAACATGAACGAAGATGACCCATTTCATTTCACAGGTCCAAGTAAAGGCAGCGCCCTAGATACCCGCTCCCCCATAGTGCAATGGGAAATTTAGCTTAAATGCTTGAAATACTGCGAATGATGACAAGCAGTTATCAATATATTACCCAAGTTAAAAGAAACCGCGGGGTTCAGCAATGTAATAATAAATGCAACAGTATAAGCGGTATCTTTGTTATTGGAACCGAGTCAGACAGGTCTATTCTATGTCGCTCTGTGCTTTCTAAGCTCTCTCATAACTAGTACTAGCAAGAGACATGAGACCCAAGGTCGATGTATTTTACTTCTTAGATTCCCCCGAAGCCCGGGGTTGATGGACCGAGGAGACGGCAATGAAGGCTTGAGCGGTGCAAATGCATCTACAGCCAGACATCTTCTATCCTGGTAAAGACTACCCAGGTAGGTACGCTCAAGCATGTGCTGGTCTACTATCAGAAAGATAGAACTCCTCCAGCCCGGACGTACATGCCCGTTCCATTCCTAGGCCCTGTGACGGACCAGGACAGCTCTGATCTATATCTTTTCTGCGAAGGGGCGATTTTACGGCCGATCTATCTATCTATCCAAAGGCTTTCCGCATAGCTTGGTGCGCAAGTTCGACGCCGAGGAATGTTGCCGCATTAGCCGGAACAGCTCGCGCAAGCGCTGGCCCGAAGCCCGGGAAGAAAGCCTTGACGCCGCCGCGAGCGTATAGTTCGCGCACAACGGATGACAAGGAGACGTTACCCTCGGCGGTCTGCAGTCTGCTTTTCACTGTATCAACAGGGAAGACGGGGATCCACATGGCGACGCCGGCGGCACCACCAGCGGCCGTAACGGCGAGCAGGCTGAGCTCACCCTGGGGTTTCCCTGTGGCCGGATCGCGGGGTGTGAGGCGGCGCTTGATGTACTCGTAGGCGGCGAAGTAAGCCGCGCTACCAGGGCCATCGCGGGCGAGCGTGGCCACGGAGCCGCGGAAGACAGAGCGCAGGCCGCCCTCGGCATAGAGCTGACGGACGACGTCTAGACCGCCTTTATATTTGGGTTCTTCGCCTGGCTTGAGGCGTTGGCCTTGGACCTGGAGGATGACCTTGACGCGCTCGAAGGGGGCCGTGATGGCGGTCATCGGGATAGCGGAGAAGAAGCCGGCGGTGGAGATCTGGGCGATGGAGAGCGAGCCGTCTGGGGAGGGCGAGGAAACTGAGGTGACGATTTGCTTGCCTAGGTCATAGCCCCAGAACGAGACAGCGACTAATTTTTTTTCAGTATCCGTTAGCTATGCGTATTGCGTATGTGCTGGGATGGGATACATGATGTCGGTGAACACAAACAAACATACACATGGGTGTGACACCAACGAGTGGCGCGCTAACGCCGGCATACAACCCGCGCCGCAGACCATCACGAGCGACGCTCTTGCGCACGACGTCGATGGCCGAAGAGTAGACGCCTTTCTCGGCAGTCTGCATGCGGACCTTGACGAGGTCGAAAGGGTGGCCGACGACGACAGCGCAGACGCCACCGAAACCACCGGCCGCGAAGGACCTCAGCTGCGAGCCCAGACTGTTCGCCGCCGCCTTGACGTCTGCCTTGACTTCATCTTTGGTCTCTGGAATATGCGGCAAATTGTCGGAAACGCGCGTAGGGAGGGCATCTTGTAACTTCTGGTTGGCGAGAGCCGCGCTCGGAGAGGAAGAGGTCTCTTTCGACATTGTGACGTTGTCGTGGATGGGGGAACAAGAGGGGGCGGGGCCGGAGGAGGGGGGTGTCGCCGAATGAGGCGGAGTGAGGCAAGATGTATAAGCAGGGACAGAGAGCTTCACGATCTAGCTGAAGTTTTGAGACGAGTGGTTTCTCTCGTTCGCGATCCGGACGTCCGGTAGAATATGGCACGGCCAAACGAAGTGTGTTCTTATTCTATCGTCTTTTGTAGGTATGCTCTGTGTCCGACGTATATTCCGCGGGCTAACGAGATATGTGAATTTCAGCTCAGCGCAAGATAACCTTCGTGAGCTTGGCTACGCGATACACAGCTCGGTAGGCGAATCGCTGGTTTCGCAGGAAAATGAAAAGAAAAAAAGCCCGTCTCGGTTCAGTTCAATCGCTCAGCTATCGCTACCCAGACCGGGGTGAGTATGAAGCCTAAGATGACGTAGGACTAAAGTACAACACAAAAGATCACAGGACGAGAATTAAATATGGAATACGGAATACAAGATGGCAAGATGGCAAGATATATCGTAGACCCAAAGGGCAACACCAGATCTACCGATTTACAAGGTTGCCTGTATGCATATCTGTCTGCCCGCCTGCCTCGCTCGCTGTACCTAGAGGTGCGCAATGAATCGCAACCACTGATTCAATCACGGCCGGCAATTAGCGGCCGAGCGGCACACCGACGTCAAGGCAAGGTGCCTCGGCTCAAGGGATACCCATCCCACACCAAAACTCCCTCTCCCCACACGCTTCTGTTAGCTACCGCGCATTTTGCTTTGCCGTGGTAGTACAGAACCAGCCCCCATGTCTTGGACATGTGAACGGAGAAAAGGTGATAAATGCGAGCTGATGATTGGGCCCCAGTTGAACTTCGGACCATGAACACTCTCTACTAGTAATCAAGCAGTATGGGACTTTCTTTTAAAGGCCGGAGTCGGCTCAGGTTTTCCGCGGTTGGCGCGCCTCTTCGAGAAATGTGACGTACGTATTGTTGTTTTTAAATTCTGGATCAGAAGCCTGTTGCATGATATGATTAATCCTAGAGCATTCCAGTCTTCTGAGGGTAAACAGCACGAAGTGCACAAAAAGGCTAAGGGAGGATGGGATTTCTAGATTGTGATAAAATTTGACTGCGATGAACTAGGGAAGCTGTCATGTTATGTCTCGACGTGTCTGTCCGCAGGGGAGGCGGATATATATATACCTGCACACATACGTTTCGAAGTCCCTGAACCTTTTCCTTCCCTATTCTGTCTCCTCGCACACACGCAAGCACACCTGTGCATCTGAGCATCTGAGCATCAGACAATTATTCATTAACACCGTCTCATGTCCGATATGTCAACCAAAAGAACGGAAGGCCCTATTACCAAATGCCTACCAAGAACATAGCTATATATACATGTAGACATAATCAACTTCCGGCAACCTCCTATATACTGGTATCATAAAGCCACTGTTCGATATGTGTATAGTACCCGCCCATCCCATCCACGTATACCTACAAATGCCCCTTTCCCCATTCACTCACTCAGAGCAAGCAATCAAAACCCTCCCGGGAGCCTGGGCGACAATGGACTCGTACGGCCTAGTCCACACCAACAGGTACCGTCTCCCTCGCGTTCTACCTGGACTGTAACATCGATCCCTTCTTTGGAAAGGTAGTTCCGGACTCGGTCGCGAACATCTTCGAGATCTGCACCCCGCATAGCCGCCACGTGCATGACGCCCTGGAGCTTGCCTCCCGTCTCGCTGCCGGTTCTATCGTCGGTCCAGAATTTGGGGACAGCGTACGACGCAACACCCCGCTGGTTGGTGATCTCGGAAAGCACGTTGCGAAGATTGTACTCCGTATCTGCTGTATTGGTCAACAGCAATCGTTGCGCTGATGATTTCACAAGCGGCGTCGCCGTGATGAGGATGAGGTACGCAATCAGGAAAGATGCTAGAGGGTCCCATCCTGACCAAGGCATAAAGTAGGTTAACACCGTCGAAACAATGACCGAAGCACTTCCTAATGTGTCGGCGAGAATGTGTAAATAAATCCCGTGCATGTTCTCGTTATCGTGACCGTGACCGTGGCCGTGGCTGTGCCCATGTCCATGTCCATGGTCCTGTTTATAATTCTCAGCAGTGCTACAATCATGGTCATGATCTAACTTCTGCTCGTGGTTATGGCCATGGCTATGAGCATGAGAGTGTCCGTGATGATGGTGAGAATGGCCGTGGCCATGGTCATGACCATGATGGTGACCATGAGAGCCAAAAGCGAATATTCCCAGCAAATTAACTACCAGGCCCATTGTACTGACTACGAAAAGTTCCCCTAGACGCTTTGTTTCTCTTCCTTCTAGCAACCTTTCAAAAGCCTCAAACATGATTTCGAGGCTGATTAGTCTGCAAAGACAAGTTAATATGGAACAGTCAAGAGGCCACCATTTCCTTACATTAAGAAAACCCCGTTCGCAAAACCGCTCAGGGTCTCGACTTTACCAAATCCATATGGAAACCTCTCGCTCGGCGGCCATTTGCTCATGACAGATGCAAACAGTCCAACGGCTAACGCAACACAGTCGAAGAACATGTGTATACTATCACTAAGGAGTCCTAGGGAGTCGGTAAGATAGCCGTAGACAGCTTGTACAGTCATAAAACTAAAATTAACCCTGCCATTCGCCGATGTTAGCATTAGTGACGTAGTGCAGGTGAAAAATATGCAAGAAGACGCACCCCATGAAGTAGAAGATGCGTCGTGAGTCTTTGTCCGTCATTATGGCGTGGACAAGAGGCCAATTGGACGTGTATGGGAGCAGGAGTCCCGTAAACCTCGAAAAGTCGTGGGAGTGACTATGGTGAGGTTCATGGTTATGGTTTTGAGTATGGCCTTGGCCGTCTTCTTGGTGGTGGTGCCCATTGGGGGCATGTGTGTGGTTGTGCGGCGCGGCTTCGATCTTAGATTCCCCAGGATTGGGTATATCTTCGGCGTTTTGACGTAGAGGAGATGGTCGGTTTTCTCGCCGTTGTAAGGGGACGAGCGCGTTGGCGCGGAATTGAGACATGTTCTGGCGGCTATGGGTTTGGATATCATCTTCAATGTTCTCGTGGCTACGGCTATGGCTGTGATGATGGCCATGGCCGTGGGCATGACTGTGGTTGTGACTGTGGGATCGCATGGAAGATGTGCTAGAAAGGCTCGAACGCGACCTGGAATGGCCGAAAGAAGGAGGCGAATGACTGTGGCTATGGAGATGTTCGATGGAGCTGTGAGGGCTATGGCCATGACTATGGCTATGTGGCAGAGGCGCCTGCGGGAGAGCGTACGACGAGGCCATGGGGTGTTTAACACGAGATACCTTTGCCCACAGTGCTTGGACCTGCTCCAGCCAAATTGATCTCCTCAGGTAGTCGTTCAAGCAGGTGAGAATAGTATAGGGGGGCTTAAAATATCAGATTGCAGTGACGGGTGACGAATGATGATGAAGCGTCGCCTTATCGTATCGACGTTGAGTTTCGGTTTCGGTTATCGTGGCCCTCGTCGTAGTCGCTGCTGCTGTTGTCGTCTCGTTCAGCCGCGAAGTACAGCTCGTCGACTGGTGCAAACTTCTCGTGATGAATTTTGGGTCAATTGACAGGCAGGTACTACCTGTTACACAGCGTTGTTGAATTGACCTATTTTGGCACAAGACACCCGCATTCGGCAGGGCAGGAAACGGTAATGTCGCTGTGGCAGTCGGTCGGGTCGAATCTGGCCTAATTGAGGCTACTGTATTGGGTACCTATACGCATAGATCCAGCGCATGTGTCTAAGTCGCGTAAGTACAAGATAGGTAGAGGCACTGGCGCATTTCATAAAGGGGTCTAGGTATGTAGGTACCTAAGGTAGGTAGGCGCACTAAGGCAAGAGGTGGGGTTTAGATAAGTTCCGAGTACCTCTCTAAGACACAAGTACCTACCTAGTACCTATATAGTTCTGGCTCTCGGTTGAGTTAGGTCGATCAGAAGCATCTCAAAAAGGAGGAAACAAAGAAGGAAGAGCATAGACAAAGGCCAAAGGGCTGAGGGCCTGGCGACCATATGCGACCTACCTTAAGGTTGTTTATCATAAGACCGGGGAGTTGGAGGTTGATGATGCACTTGATTCCCCGTGAGTGCCAAATCAATTATCTGCTAAGTACATCCAAGTCTACATGTATATGTAGTGTACATGCATTTGACCTTCCTTTTTGTCGTCTTCTTACTTAACCGGCTAACTTAAATCGACATTGTCCCTACCTAGGTATTAGTACTCTAGATATATGCTACCTAATTTGAATTAGGTTGCATCTACAGTGGCGTCTCCGCATTGACCCCCTTAAGGAAAATATAGCATGTACCTATAAATAGTGTCAAAAACATGACCTACCTAGTAGCATTTATATCTTACTAAAGTTACATAGTGGTGCTTTACACGGGCAGACAATACATTAAGATATGCATATGACGATTCTGACTCAGCATATATGTAAGTAGGTCGCGAGTAGTTTGATATAGATTCCATCGCTGGATGGGTTTAGGGTGTACCTAGTGTAGATGTAGAGTCCACTACCCTACCACGATGCACGTGAAGATGGCGATGTTTTCAGCTCTGTCACTGTCACCGTATGTAGTACTGCATGCTGCAATTTGTCTACTTGAAACATTGCGCTCGAATTTTTACGTCTGGGAGTGTACTGTAAGGTACAAAATATACTACCTTGAATGTACAGCCTTTGTAGGTACAGGAACATGACCAATGGACACCAAGTCAGTTGGAACACTCTAAACGTATGTAGCAGCATAATTTAAGTCTATCTCATCTTGTTTAAATCGATATTAATGATAGAACAGATACCTATTCCTCATCACTTTAATTTGTAATTCCTTATAGCTAGATTTAAAGAAGAACAGCATAATCAGCTCTAAATTGCTTGGTGTTATTAGCTATTAAAATTTGCTATCAATATGGTCAGTTCACTCCCTCTGCTTCGTGACATAGATGGAGAAGAAGATAAAGAAGAAGAAGAGCAGCATGACTTGTTCGTATTCAGAGTTCAATTTTGCTCAAGGTACGTTAAGTGATATGTAAAGATAAAATAGATTAGTTACTATCAACCGGATTTATTTAACAGGACCTAGATACTTCTATGGAACAGTGATTCTTCTCTTGCATTTATCTAAAGAAGCGTAAGCCTTTGAGCCCATCCTTAAGCCTACATGAGTATCACCAAGGCTATTGAACTTCTTAGTATAACTATATTTGTACCAAGTATCTCGAGCTTCCTTTATTCACATACGGCTCAACTCACAGGCTTATATCCATTTTATAAGGAGTGTTGGATACGTGACGTCGATGTGAATTAATATCATCTTGGATCTCAGATATAGGCTAAGATTGATATTATCTTCTACTTCATCAATAAAAAGAAACTAGATTACGATGATTCTAGGGATTATCTCCCACGCCTGTTTCAGTCCCTAGCTTTGATTGCCGTGCTGTTGCTGCTTTTGCTGTCGTCGGGTAAAGTAAGCTGCCGAAGACTGTCATAGACGCACATATACGCTCTCAATAATAGCCGCGAGTCCTTGTTCCCAACCCATGTATCGTGATATTCCAGCTACCGTCGTATATTGATGCTGAAAACTTATAATCGTCAGGACCTTCCCTGCCCTAGACGTCTCGATTAAAATCATCAAGACCAAGATATTGAACAAGTTGAAGTGAAACTGTGACCGTTGAAATGACGTAGATTATGCTGTGGGTGAACCTGCCTGAGCTTCGTCGAGCCAAGGTTTTATATAGACTGGCAGGAGGTGAGCTCTCCATATTGTAACTATGTAATAAGCCGCTATCTGCCGCAAAGGCGCTCAGGACACATCCGACAAGGCGTTATGAAATCGTCGTAAGGTTAATATCGTATAAGATTAAGTGTTGCAGGAATCGACGATTATGCAAGCATCGAAGATGAGTTTTTGATGAGCCAACAACTGAGGGGAGATAGCTATAATCAGACACCCACATACCCACCCAACACCCGTACGCATCCATAATTGCTTCTCACGTGTCTATGAATGTTCTTTTCTGTACGCATAATTTAAGCTTGTATGCATAGTGTTCGGGGCTGACCCTCTCATTATAAAAGCGACATAATCACCTTGATAGGTGAGTCAAGACCACATTCGTAAAATGCACCCTCCTTATCTCACTCAAGCTCTCAGATACAACATATAGCATGCTAGATCTATATAGGTTATACCGATCGATACCAGTTCATTTCAATGAATTACAACCATCTGAAGACACTATATCCTATCACACCGTCTCCAGACGCAGAGCCCCAGTAAGTGATTGGAGCATTAGGTAAGTGTGAGTTCATTGTTATACATCATTTCCTTGAAACTCATTGATCTCATTTTTGTCAGCACATATCACTTTACGAAAGAATGAAATAAAAGAGAAAAAAAATTCAAAAAATTCTACACTTCACGTCTCTCATACTTTAAATTACTGTGTTCGAGCGTGACCATAAACTGTGTTGAATAAGTGCTCCGTCCTTGCAGCAATGGTGGATAGGTAGGTACCTACAGTCTGGCGCTTATAACACAAGCCCACAGGTGTCTACAGACAGTGTAACCCCCCCTCGTCAGCCACTGTCATTGGTCCACATATACCAGATACAGCAACACAATGCGCAAACTGCAGTCCTTTTCCATCTGAGGGATTGCGAAGCATTTTAACATACAAACTCAACAGAAATATTTCTTCACGAATGGGGATATAGTTGGAATGTAATCGGGGCTTACCTTCCTAGACTTACCCGACTCAAAGTCACTGTCGCTCATTACCTTCATTTTCATAATTGCCAGTCCCCAGCGACCAACAGGCTCACTTCGCAAATAACACAGCGACAAAGATGTCACCACTTACCATAATTCTCTGGTCTACTTTCGGTGGGCTCTTCTTAGCCACAGCTTTGGTCCTGATTCTGGTCCCTTCACGATATGAGCGGTTATCAACGAGCTTGGGCCATGCGTCGGTTTCCGTGCAGATCTTGGTCCTGGGAGACATCGGCCGAAGCCCTCGGATGCAGTACCATGCGCTCAGCATCGCCCGGCATGGAGGAACTGTTCATTTGATTGGGTATGATGGTATGTCCATCGTTTAGTTCATCACTTTGTCTTGTGAACAATAATGTCAACAGCGTCTTCAGAAAAATGGGAGAGACACCTCATCTTTCTCGCATCATCAACTAACATATGTCTTAGAATCGCCGCCACATCCAGATCTTCTCAAAAATCCAAATGTTACAATTCATGGTCTAGCAGTTCCGCCAAAATTTCTCAGATCGTCCGCCATCCCTTTCATTATCTCCGGACCTCTCAAGGTTCTATGGCAAGTAATCACCTTGCTCCGAGTACTGGGCTATGCGACGCCAGCGTCCACGTGGCTCTTGGTTCAGGTATATAACATACTGGTTATCCCAGTCCCCCACACTCTTTTCTCGTACTCTAACAAGAAACGTAGAACCCCCCTTCAATCCCAACCCTAGCCATATCATTCATAATCTCTATCCTGCGCAACACTCAGCTCATGATAGACTGGCACAACTACGGTTGGACGATTCTCTCGGGCACGAAGGGCCCATCCCATCCCTTCGTAGCGCTATCCAAAACGTACGAATGCTTATTAGGACAATGTGCACCGACAGCGAATATAACCGTGACCCACGCGATGAAGCGTTCGCTTCTTGGTCCGCCATACAACATCACCGAATCGCCCATCGTAACACTCCACGACAGGCCCGCAACCATATTCCAACCGCTCGCATCCAAATCAGAGCGAGAGAGTTTCATCGCCAAACTGCCCTCTACGGCTCCGTTTGCCGAGAGCATCTTATCAGGGAAGACAAAGTTGGTAGTGAGTAGCACGTCATGGACACCGGACGAGGACTTCTCACTGCTCCTCGACGCCTTGGTGACATACGCGCAAAAGCCATCACGCGTGCCCATTTTAGCCATAATAACGGGGAAGGGCCCACAGAAGGCGTACTACGAAGCAGAAATACAGAGGCTGCAGAAGGCCGATCGTCTCCCTGGGATTCACATTCAGACGGCCTGGCTGTCCATCAGCGATTACGCGGGCTTACTGCGCAGCGCCGATCTAGGTGTATGTCTGCACAAGTCGAGCTCTGGCGTCGACCTGCCCATGAAGGTGGTGGACATGTTCGGGTCAGGACTGCCGGTGGCGGCGTACTCGGCATACGCGAGCTTCGGCGAGCTTGTGAGGGAAGGCGTAAACGGGCGCGGGTTCGAAACGGCGGACGAGCTCGCGGATATCCTAGCAAGACTCCTCGGTGGCGGGGCTGAGAATGGTAAAGAACTGGCGACGTTGCGGAGGGGTGCCAGAAAGGAGAGCGAGTTGAGGTGGGATGAGGAGTGGGATCGCGTTCTCGGGCGTGTCTTCGGGTTTACGGTATGAAAGTGATGAGTCGAAGAGAATGAACAAGATGAAAGATTTGAACCAAAGACCTCCCATCTCATATCGTGCTTTTCTCAGGGACTGGATGACCAATCAGCTAGCCATGGATCCTAAGATACACAACAAAGCAATTGCATTACGAAGGAGGATGGCGATAGGCACATATGGATTAATAAATTCAACAATCTGCGAAGAGAAATGAGTGCCACGGCAGCTAAATATAGCAATTGAAGAGGCTACTAAATTTTCATCTCGTATAGTCATGCAACAAACTCCGAAACAATGCCCCCTCGCTATCTTGGCAATGATGCTGATGATGACCGTCTTGGTATGAATAAAAAAAAAAAGCTAGAAACATGAGGTTCGATTTCCTGATATCGTCATGACCTACGAAAAAGCTGTCTTTAGTATATTTCGTAGCATCCCAGCAGCTGATAGTGTCGAACCAGAGCCTTTCCCGTTCGAAGCTCTCATTCTTTTGGCCCTTACGCGGCAGACGAAAGCCACTCCTTATCGCATCTAATCATCTTCGCCCAAGCTCTCTTTGACACACTGTCTCACCCTCTTCCTAAACTCCTTGGGGCCGCCCTCGCGCTCAGCGCGCAGAAGTTTAGCCGCGTCAATATTGGCAGGAGAGTCCAAGTTTGGTTCGCTGAACAGGCTAATCACGCTCAGGAGAATGGTCTCGGGGGTCTGTACGGGAGTCCATCTCTCGTTTGCATTTTCGTATCCGTACGAATCCTCGCCCGGGGGATGCAAGATGGAGATGCACAGTTCGCCATTCGGGTAGATATTCGGATGAAACGGAATGGGATTCTGGAATACGAGTTTGGGTGGCATGAGGGGATAATCTCGGGGAAAGGTGAGGTGTGCGCGGAAAATGGCACCTAAAAAAATAAATTAGCACGATCCTTTGTTTGCGACAAGGTATTGTATGGGCTGTTTTATCGGACAAAAACTGGTAGCAATACATAACGTGGCTCATGGTCCGTCGCGGTGAACATATAACAATCACGTACCACCGTAATATTTGCAGTCATCGTGGATCATGAGCGAGACCTCCCACTCGAAGACGTTACTATCGCGAACGAGTCCCACTGAGATGCCAGAGAGGTCCTTAGCTGTGTTGATCTCCTTGAGCTGCCGCTGCAACAAGGTCCCAGCCGCGCTGGTCTGTGCAGCAGGAGAGGCCATCTTCCTTTGATTACTCTTCTTCAACCTCCACACTCGAAAGCGCAAGCGCGGTACTTTTATTGTCGAAATGACAGCGATGCAGAGAACATGCGGGGTACCTTTGATGGGATGCTTGGTGGGGTCCAAAGATCGCAAAGGGATATTATCATCGAATAACGGCAGTCTATGGAACAGCACATGTTAGTGTCTAGAGTGCTCGATGCAAATAGAAACTTTGGAATCAAGACAAACCTTAGACTACAGTACCGCGCACAGGTAGGTGGAAGCACGATTGAATAGATGGGCAAGAAAAGATAGAAGCTTGAGGATTGATTATCTCGCCACCGGAGGCTATCCTACTACCCAAGATTATGGTAGTTCAGACTCAGTCAGGCCCCTACCGCGTACGAACCACATTGACGTCCTGCAGAGAGGAGAAGAAACGGTAGGACCTAGCTAACATATGGATGTACCTAGATGAGTACTTATACTACCGTACAGCAGTAGGTAGATCGAGGAAGCGGGTCGGATAAGGTGGAAACGGGAGAGTGGGACGAAGTGGGATGCACAGTTGACGTCGGATGCACGGGACGAGCCAAATGGATTCACGAGGAAGCAAGGCGCTTATCGATGATATAGCAGGAACAAACAGCAGCTAAACGATAGGTTAGTAGGTAGGTGCTGAATTCAACTGCTCCCTACTTACATACATACCTACATATATATAGGTACATAGGTAAGTAGGGTAAAGTAGGCAAGTAGGTTGTGATGAGCGAAACGCCAATGATTAGGTATGAGCTGAAGAAATGAGCACGAGTAGAACCCCGCTCTAGATGGCGGGGCAGAGTACCTACCTCGTAAGTATTACCTACTGGTATGTAGGTAGGTACATGCGCATACTATGTGACAATTTTTCTACTGTAAAGAAGGATGGTGAGGATGGGTGCGCTTCATGCACCCTCGTACATGCAATCAACATGCAATCAACATCCCTGGGCAGCACCCTGGGCAAATGGATGTACATCATGTCGTGCAACCCCCTATGTAGTTTGCTAGTGCTTGCATTAGCGCCCGCTCTAGATACCTAGAGCTGGCCCCTCGATACATGCCGCAGAGATATTGTGATGTTGAATGCAAATACTTACTACCTACTAGGTAAATGGGCCGTCGACATTTCGACATCACAGCCATCGATTCGACTCAACATCCAAATTCTATTAAACACCGGATCAATGTCCCGATGCTGAGAATTTGTCTTCTGCGTTCCACGTACACAGCTATCTGATAGTGAGGAATTTTGATATGTACATTTCTTGAATATATGACTATGGGTATATATATATATATGTATATATCGAAATGCAAACCACGTCCAAACTGACGAGTTCGAGCAATAGCAATAGCTACCCTTACTTGTGTGTTGTGGACCAAGAACACCCAACGCCGATTCATATGCTGAAGTGTTTCCCCCAAAACAACGCCATGAGCTAACCTGACTGGGATTTATCAGAGCACTTATACCACCTCCTGTACGCCAATTTTTGCGTTCCCCAGGTTGGTAGGTAAACACTAGGAAATCAAACATGCCAACATATTTCTCTCCATTATCTTCACTTCTTCTTCGAAGCCCCAAACCCTGTAATGCCCATCGCTGCCATCATATCGTCCTCGTCATGCTCGCCCTCGATCCGCAAATCGTCACCATATTCGGTTTTGACTTTCTCCGCCATCTCCTTGTCTGCTTTCTTCCTTGCTAGATCTTCGAGTCTTTTCACCCTCCTCGCCTCTTTTGCTTTGGCCTCCTCCTCCTCGCGGATCTCAAGCCGCTCCTTGAGGGTAGTCGTGGTCGCGCGTTTCTGCTCTTGCAGACGCTCCCATACCTCGTCTATCCTCCTCCGTACATCCTCGGCACTCGCCTTCTTGACCTCTCCCGTCTCGCCGATGTTGCGCAAATGCTGCATGCTGTTGATATGCTCGACCCATTGTATGTTGTCTTTGAACGTGAGGTCGCAGGCGGAGCAGTAGAACCCGGCGCCGCGTCCGCGTTTCCCTTGCCCCGCGCCTGCCGGCACGAGCATCGTCTTGCCGACATTTGCTTCCAAGTCTAACACGTCGCGTCGTGCCCGGGTGTGCGTCTCATCCCCGGTCATTGGTTTGTAGTATTTCTTTCCGGCCAGCTTCGCCTCGTATCGTGCTTTAGCTTCTTCGCGCTCGTTGCTTTCACGAGCCTTGGCCTTCTCGGCGTATTCGTCGAGATCGTAGGCCCGCCGGAACGACGTGTCCGTCGCCGGGGTGCCGTAGGCTGAGCCTTTGCCAGACATTTTGTCGGACTTGATCAACTAGCGGTCACGGAACGCGTTTGGTCGCGTGTTGATAGTCGGAAGAGGATGAGAAAGAAAATGTACGGTCAAAGGCGAGGCATGCGTATTTTCAAGCGGTTGCTGTGAAATGAGGCTTATGACGCGGGATTAGATGCGGTGGTATTGAGTTTTTGACTTTTCTCAGTGGTGGAATACTACCTATGCCCAGGCGTACTTCAGTGCTTGTCCGAATAAGTTAGTGAGGTAGTGCTGTAAGCAGTAGTTAGTTGCGGCATGACAACCTCATGGCGCATTTTGTGGAATATTACCTAACCAAATGCAGCCTTAGACTCATGTGCTGAACTACCTACCCCGCGATTTGTTTGTCCAGCACCTAGAGGTACCTACATATGTACGCAGAGCTACACACCTAGTGGCTACCTAGACATCTACTATGTACCTAGTAGGCAGCATTGAGCAGAATTGTGCAGTAAATAATAGAGAGGCTAGGCGGTTTTATAAGGTATACTGGCATGTTCAATTGGAATTACAATTGATTAGTAGACTATCATATGACAGATACTGCTTGATTGATGAGTGAGCTGATCGACAGGTACAGTAGAACAACTATGTAGGAGTAGGTACTTTGACAAAAGTACATCCATGTGCCTACCTACCTTCAACCTTTACCCCTACCCCTCCCCCTCATGGTTAGTCTACGACCCCTCCAAAATTTTTTGGAAATTTCTTTGTAACCAACATTGCCAACCGCGCCTCTGTCGTGAACAGGGAGGCAGCTCAGATTCATCACTTTCAGCTTTCCCAAGATGCTGTACCTTGTCGGTCTAGGTCTCTCAGACGAGACTGATATTACAGTCCGTGGTCTTGAGGTTGTGAAGAGGGCTTCTCGGGTTTATCTGGAAGCCTACACGAGTATCCTACTGGTGGACCAATCGGTATTGGTGAGTTCTGCCTCCGTGCTTGTTAACGCATGATAACTAGCATTTCGTTATATCCGTTTTTTGGATTGTATTGGCTTCTGTATATCTTCGGCTAACGCTAATGGTATAGTAGGAGGCTTACTATGGGCGATCTATCGTTGTTGCCGACCGCGAGATGGTCGAATCGAACAGCGACGAGATCCTACGAGATGCACAAACTGAGGACGTCGTGTTCCTTGTCGTGGGCGACCCATTTGGGTATGCCGCACGCCACCCAATTCCAGTCACTGTCTAGAGCTAACATCCTCGCAATAGTGCCACGACGCACACGGATCTTGTCCTGAGGGCCCGCGAGCTCTCCATCCCTCTCCAGACGATTCCCAATGCGTCCATTATGTCGGCGATCGGTGGATGTGGGCTGCAGCTATACAATTTTGGGCAGACTGTGTCAATGGTATTCTTCCTAGACAACTGGCGACCGGCATCGTTTTACGACCGAATCAAGGAGAATCGCGCCATTGGTCTACACACGCTCGTGCTCCTCGACATCAAGGTGAAGGAGCAGAGTCTCGAGAACATGGCACGCGGCAGAAGGATATACGAGCCACCACGATACATGACGGTGAGCCAGTGCGCCCAACAGATGCTGGAGGTTGAAGAGGGCAAAAAGGAAGGGATATATGGACCTGACAGTCTCGCCATCGGCGCAGCACGAGTCGGTGGTAAGACAGAGAAGTTCGTCGCTGGAACGCTCCAACAACTTTGCGACTCTGACGATTTGCTTGGCCCACCACTACATAGTCTTGTGCTGTTAGGTTCGCGAGCACATGAATTAGAGAGAGACTATGCTCGTGAGTTCGCCATAGACAAGGACATTTGGGACAAGATGTGGTCCGATCAATATGGGAAACAATGAATCATGCCTTAACTGTTATACAAATTATACATGGCCATTCATTACATTGAAGTTGAGTTCCCACCATCTCCTACAAATACAATCCGTGGCGACCCTTACGACCTCTGCGCCCTTACTTCCTCCTCAGTGACCTCGCGGATGTTGTTGACATTCGCCTGTTCGCCGGTCACCATACCCTTTGCAACCTCGGCGACGCGGCCTAAGATAGTACGATCGGTAATAGCATATGTGGCTGTCGTCATCTTAACCCGGATGACGCCGATCCGGGGGTCGTTCTCTGAGCCGTCGTGCTTACCGTCGCCCAGATCGCCCATCCACGCCTTCAGGGTCGGACTATAATATTTCTTGATAACGCTACGATCCGTCTCGATACTTGTTGTTCCGGCGACCGAGGCCCACTGTCCCGAGGAGTCGAGGAATGCAAGATTGACGTGAGGGTCACTCTTGAGTTCATCGGTCTTGTGCGATTCTGTGTTTGTAAAGAAGAGGTAGTCTATGCCGTTGTTCTCCTATTGTATGACGAATGTGAGTCATGGATTTTCAGCAGAGCATTAATGGTTGACTTGGTACACTCACTTCGGCCGCGATTGCCATACACCGCGAAACTAATTTCCCACTGGCCTGGTCACGAGTTGTCATCATGCCAAATTTGCATGACTTGACGAACTTGGTGAGCGCATCGACCTTGTCTTGCGTAGTGATTGATGTGTCCTTGTTGGCTTGTGTGTACGGGTCGGCAGGCTTGCCAGCCGTGTCAGTGTTGGAGAATCCGGAAGACATGACCGTGAAGTAATCTCGTGTATATCAATACTGTTATCTCTGTATTGCTCTCTGATGGATGAATCGTGTATTAGGTGTGATGAAGTGACGGTAACGTTCTCTACTCTTCTACCTAGCATATCTAGACCAACAGATTGGGGCGCCACTCATCTTATAATCATACCGGGTTAATCTCTAGGTATGCGGGCATCTAGATGTAACGTAATACTCTAGTTTGGTGACTTCATAGGCATCGATAGTTGGCTCGATGGATCTGGTAGAGAAGAGGGGACATAGAGACGTGCAGACAAAGCAACGGCGTTATTTCATCATAGACTACTCGTCATTTGTGTTGGAAACTCTGATGTCTTGAGATGACAGGTCATGACGTCAAGTAACGGTGGGCTTCTAGTCTCTTGGTGTCTGTCCCGGCATGGCATGGCATGGTGAATCGGATGAAAGATTGGCAATCGGAATATTGCAGGGAGCCGTATTAAATTCACATTGGGTAACTAGCTAATCTACCTAGATCTACTCGATGACTATGGTGTTACACCTCGTTTCTGACTGTCCTGGAATACATTAGTAGAGAGAGAGAGAGAGAAATAGCATGACGGATACAATTGGCAGTGAACCCACCTACCTACTTTACACTGGTAAAATCTAGTAACTACAAGCTCATATATCCACACTACTAGAACTCCGAACAAGAATATTGTTTCTCCTTGTGATTCTCAGGGAAATAAGGCTTCATACGTCGAAACTTTCGTGGTTAGGTAAGCTTTCATCTTCAGATTATCGCGATTAGGCGATCTGTATAAGCACAGTGAGTGGCTGGCTGAGCATACCAAAAGTACTACCCGTGGACTATTAGATAGTGTACGGATGTAACCGCTCTATGTTCGCAGGTCCACTATCTAGGTATCTACCTAGGTAGGTAGGTAGATATATTAAGAATTGTAAAGTTTAAAAAGGCTTTAATTACCTACCTGTCTCTCTGTACTATATGTACCTATCTATGTATAGACATACCCTGGCTAAACCAAAGTAATGGGGAAGGCACTCCACAGCTCCGCAACAGGGCTGTCTGCCTGGTAAGTACTTGGAAGTGAGTAAGTAGGTAGGTATGTACCTATGTATGTATGTATCTAGGCAGGACAAACTCGATGTCATTAATATTTCTATCTATCCATAGGTACATAGGGTATCTACAAAGTGATGCGCATGTGCAACACGGTGTAGGTACATTGATAGGCAGGAACCACAGCAGGATAATATCTATATGACCACTCCGGCAGGCTACCTAGGTATGAATAGCTTGTCCCCAAGCACCTGGCAGCTCCCAGAGTGCCCGTGTAGTTAAAAGTAGATACAAGTACTACGTACACTAAGGCAAGTAATCAATTCGAACCTGGTAGAATCCCACCACTCAAAAGTGCCAAACATTGTGGATGCTTCCTTCCCACACATCAACCCGGCTTCCCACGAGGCACTTACCCCGTGTTCTTCTCTGCCGCCTTTGAGCTACCGGTCTCCCTTACATGTACTTGGGATTTGACAGGCTCGACAGGTAGGTAGGCACGCGTGTAGCTGCCACCTTAAAAAGGGAATTCTGAAGGTAGGTAGGACCCAGGCCTATCTATCTGTGGAACGAACGGTACCCAAGTCGCGCTATCCTTAACTGTCCGTCGTCCGTGGACTGGACTTGTACACTCTATCCGCCAATCTAACCCACCCTCCCATTCCTCCGTGCATCGACCTGTCAAACCGGAGCGCCCTTCATCATGTTGCTGTGATTAATTGATTGATACGGAGATCGGACGCACGAGCACATACAACTGGGGCAGCAGATGCACAAGACACCAGAAAGACACAGGCTGATGATAGCTTTGTATTCAGCGACTTCATCCCATCCATTCCCGAACACGGTACATGTCCTTCTTCTTCTACTTCTTCTTCCTCTTTCCCTTCCCGCTACTGCATAGTATCTTGATCCTCCCACCCACCTACTGCAACCCTTACAGAATCCCTACCGGAACAACACTTCTGTCACTTCTCCCATCTTCTAGCCCCAACGGCTGGAGAGGATACATCGTGTCAGGTTTCTAAATCGACACCTCCCTCCTAGATCAGCAAGTTACCACAACCCGTCTAAATCGACCCCTAGACCACGCAGGACGTTTCACTAGTAGACCTGCCTAAGTAAGGGATCCTTTCTTACTTATCACTGGTCACACAATCTACTACGTAGGGATAAAGCCAGATCAAGCCGAGAGGATTTCTGTCTGGATCAATACGCAGGCCTCTATCTGCGCAATACAGAGATCGACGTCTAGCATTGAACATCGCCTTCTCTCTGTCGGCTCTTGCTGGAAGCTCTGACTATCGTCTACCTACCTAGCGGCCTGTCTGACCTCTTCATCAATCGTGCGCCGCCCACGATCAGTTAACTGCCACCACGACTTTACTTATTCTATTTTTCTGCCTTCTAGCCAACTACCTATTCACCATCGAAATCCTTTCCTCTAAGCATTGTTTTGCGATACTAGGCCATTTATCTATCTGTCGGAAGTCGGCCTATACGGTGTCTATCTATCTCTTCGTGCGTGTTCATTCCGGTAAACTGGTGGTACAGGCAAGTGGGCAGGTCAGCTTTCTTCCATCAATCGCGTTTGCGTTTCACTGTTACATCTTCATAATCCTGCACCTTCTCTATCTGGACCTGTTTACGGCGTGCGCACCAGCCTCGTAGACTATTCATCCAGCTCAGCTCAGTCCTATTCTCCATAATCCAACTTGATGCACATCTTGCCTAACCTGCCTTTAAAGCCATAGGTAAAGGGGACTGGCCGTGGCTACTAGCAATTGATCGAGCCCACCACTATTCGAAGCAGATTTCCCTCACTTTCGTCAACTGGAAGAAGTTGAAGGTGTTTCTCGGCACCCAATCTCGCCATCGTTTCTTGTTCCTGTCACCACGAAAACACAGCAGTGAACGCTCAATCCACATCACCCGCCTTGCGCGCCTGCTCGCTCGGCCTAAAACGGGTTATTCACAATTGCTTTGGTATTCCATGGTCCTAGCTTCTCCAGAGTAGCCAGAATGGTAAGGACGATAATCGCATTAGTTCACCGATACACTGATATTGGCTAACAAACATGCTAACCGATCTTTCTAGAACTCTGCGTGGCCAGCTTGGGAGTGTCGGGATCAAGTCGATCAGGCTGAGCTCTACTACAACCAACCCTTACGCACAAAGAATCGCTGTCTAGAAGATGAGAACCTGGCCCTCAAACGCCTCTTACGTAAGCATAACATCTCATGGCAGACCAACCAGCCCGGCCCAGCCCGTCCCAAAAGCTCTCGTATTACTCGTTCGAGCATAAGTCAGCAGAGAACTCTACCCCATTTACCTGTTGAGATCCAGCTCAGAGTACTGTCATATGCTTTGACTAGCCCTCACCCAATTATCGACCCGCTCTGCAAGAGTCGGCCTGAACGGATGGTGGGTCGAGAGAAGAGCAAGAAAAATCAGATCGCCATTCACTTTCTTGCCACATGTCAAGCCTACCGGTTTGAGGGCACCAGGTTCTTGTGGTCCAACAACACATTTGTATTCACGAGCCCCGCCAGTCTAAGACATTTTGCTGAACTTGATTTTACCTATCGCAAGGAAATACAACATATCACATTGCGCCTCATCGCCAGATTCTATGATGATGAGGAACGTGTGCATCGTCTACCAACATCCTATCATCCCAACCTCAAGTCTTCGATCAAGCTAGCCGTTCAGCGTCGCCCCAAGGAAAAGACGCTAGCCCGACGCGGCTTTCGCGCATATGCTTGGTATCAGTTAATTGACTTTCTTGATGCCCTGCTACCCCCGTTCGATCCTGACTCCAAGCTGTTGTCCACTCGTCCGAGATTACTCCCGGCTCTCAAATCGATGCGCATCGACTTTGTCAATTTCATTGAGAATCTTCTTCAGTACCCACCTCCGCAGCTCCACGATTTGGCCTCGCACCTGCTAGGCTGTATGCTGAACGAACTCGTTTTGACAGGCGTCCCAGCTGACGAGTGTGGAGTCCGAGTGAGCACTGAGCTCTCAGGCCTGCTGAAGGACGAGGGTCTCCTCCTGGAACACCTCCCAACTTTAGTGGCCGTCAAGGATGGAATTCGCATATTACGTTGCGCCCAGGTTACCTGTCGCCCGACAGCTAGGGTGGTTCGGGGAATGCATAACATCACCGAACCAGGAGAGATATTTGCCGATAACCCTGATTACCACAGGCACAACTGGAGTGACTTTCCACCGGCCCCTGCAGATGAAGGTGACCCACCCTTCTCTCCTTTCCACTCTTGTCGCACCATCTGGAAAAAGGTACCAACGAGAATGGATGGAACTGGCAAACGTAGATGGGAGTTGTTTGATCGTATTAGTGGTAAGCCATGGGAAGAGGCTGAGGAAGAAGCCACCATGTTTGACTTCCTCGATGATGAAGAGGACTTTATCGTTTGCGAAAACTGCGGCGAGTGCCACCCTGGTGCGCTTTTACCCGAAACTCTGCAGGATCTGTACGACGACTAGTGAAAGAATATGTGGGCTGCGTGTGTTTGTGAAAAGAACCAGGTGTTATGAGCACATATTCCCATTATGAGAGATTACGACCTAGCCGCGAAAACCGAGACTAACAGCAGCAGGAAAGTCTGTGTAATAGCCAATAGTATGTTGAATGGTTCTTGTAGCCAACAGGACAGCACGGATCTGGAGGGTGTTCAAAAGTACCTAATCAATGTTTGGAGGAGTTGCAACTCTATATCCGTTATGTATTCGCTACCTTGATGCACCACCGGAACCGACTGTTATGAGATTCTAGACAGCTAATAGGGTTGGCGTGGCGGTTGTTCAGAAGGAGGGAAGCCATTGATCATGACCCTTGATTGTATGTTTTCGCTTCGATTGCGAGCTATGCAATAGATTTTTGTGTCCTAAAAGTCAAGATTCATATTGTTATTTGCGCCTAGTCCATTCCAGCTTTCTGCCCGAAACCAAGCTCAAATCTTGAAACCCAATAATACTTGTCCAGGATGAGGATGAGTGCAGTGCGCCCACACATGCATGAGTCTTATGATGTATACACAACACTTACATAGTGTGTGGTATTGTGTTCGACTCACACATGGTGCAGACGTTTGCAGAGACCATGAAATTGGCATTGGCACTGAATGAGGGGAGGGTATGAAACAGTGCCATTGCGCACTGGTCCAAGTTGGTGTGAACGCGCCTCCGAGCCGGATTCTAGATGCATTTTTATGTATTTTCCCTGCAGCACAGATACATTATCTGCCATAGACGAAAGGGATCGGGATATTCAATAAGCATTAGCATTGTTGGCCGCATCAAGTTGCCGCATTTAATATATAAACCTTGATAGGCTTCCTGCACACAGGACCACAAAGCCCGCCAACTATGAATACGATAGCAGGTTGGCACCTATCATAGGCTCGTAGTTGAGATGGTGAACATATTAAAGTTGTCAATCCGTCTATTAGCTTCTATATACTACCCCCTTTACTCAACATGCTTCGCTTATACACAGCCTAGAATGTGTTAAACTGCACCTATTTGTATCATTAACCCTTGTCTACATGGATAAGGACATGGAGGACTGGATGTCTGCGCGCGGGGATTTCGAGCCCCCCGTACAATTTTAAACGACGCAGCTGCATTCGATTTTCTACCTTACTATAGCAGTCTCCCCATCTCGATCATTCTTACTATGACAAGGGCTCTTATAAAGGGCTTGGAACTTAGTCATATTCATTAATAATCTATTAGGGGTCTTTAGGGCCTTAATCTCTCTTTCTCTCCTGTCCTGAAGTGGGAGATTCTTTAGCTATTTATGCTTATTCAGGCTTTATACAATCTGTAACTCCTTTTTATCTGTTGGGCATTCATGCTTTAACTATTAGTCTTCTTGTAGCTAATGGATTATCCTTATTCAATTGTTTATAGCCTTACTTTTCCTTTAAGGGTAGTATTGGTTATTTTTAGTTTTAGAATTTTAGCTGTATAATATTATCTTCCTCCTTCTTAATGTTTAACTTTAAATATAACTTAACTTTTTAGGTAGATTATAAATTTAAGGTTATAATAGTTTAAAGGTTTACTGGTTTATTTAGGTTCTATTAATGGAATTATTTAATAAAAGCCTTTATATTAATATTATTTATATACTTATATAGCTTTTAAGTTTAATGCTTTTTAACTGGTTAACCTTCCTATTTAATTAGGTATTTTATATTCCCTTAGGTTTTTAAAAAGTCCTTAATCTTTTCCATTTAGTAGTCTTTAGACTTTATTGGGGGTATTTCTTATAAAACCTGGTTAAGGTTAAGCAATGCTTAATTATTAATATAGTAGAGCTTAATAAGTAAGATATAGAATAAATTATAAATTTTTTAACCTTTGGGTAATAAAAGTTTAATAATAGTGGGTAAAATTACTTTATAAATCTTAAAAAGTTAAGTATTTTTTTGTTTAACTTTTTAATAGGTTTTTTTATTTTAATATTTTTTATATTTAATATTATTAATTAATCTTTAATATATTAAGGTAGGGTCCTTTACCTTTTATTTACCTATTCCTTTATATATTATTAGGCCTTTTTTAATTGTTTTTTAGTTTTTTTATATACCTATATTATTTAATGGATATATAGCCTATTAAATAGGTTGTAGGGTTATACTATAAAAGGGTTATATATAGTTAAGTAATAGTTATAGTTTATATAAAAGGGGGATATATATATCGAAGCTAATATAGTATTATTATATATAAATTTAATAGTTAGTAGGAGGTTTTTTTAATTGGATATTTTATAATTAATAAATGCTTAAAGGTAGATTTTAAGGATCTAGTTAAATTATTTTATTTATTTATTAGTTTAAGGGTAAAAGGTTATATTTATATAGGGTTTAATATTAATAAGCTTTAGGAAGTCTTTTTATAAATGGTTTATAAACCTAGAATTTTTATTAAAAATTATATTAAGGGGTATATTATACAATTTTTAATAATATTTAATAAAGATCTTAATAAGATCTTTAATTTTCTTTTCTTTAACCTTTAGGGGTATAAAGTATTTTATTTTTATAAAGGGGTTTATTATTATTTAAATAAAGTTATATTTATTAGATAAGGGTAGGTTAATAATAAAGTCCATTATAACCAATTATTATAAAGTATAGTACAACTTTATAGGCTAAAATAATTCATAGGAGGTATATTATAAAGCCTTATTTTATTGGTAAGCATAGTAGCCTTATATAAAATCCTTTATAGTTGCTTTAATATTAAGCTACTAGAAGTTTTTTATAATAAGTTTTAGCATTTTATCTATTTTTATATGCTTAGCTATTTATATATTATACTTTATCCTTATTATTTTCTATTATATAGCTATAAGTATTTATAGGTATCCTTTTTTATATAGTAAATTATTTATAAGTTTTACATTCTTAAAAAGCTTATCCTTTTATAAGTAATATTTTAAGTTATCCTTTATTACTTCTTTAATAAGCTTAATAAACTTTAATAACTATTTAAATATAAAAAGGTTATAAAATTGTTTAAAGGTTAATAATATAAATATTATTAAATTAAACATTAATCTTTTAAAATGTAAAAAATATTTATTTTATAAGATTAATTTAATAGGTTAATCTTTACTTCCTCCTTTTTTAGGGTAATATTAAGCTAATTTTAATATAATATTAACCTTTTTATTTAATTTACCAGGTTAGTAGTTTATTATAAATTAATATATTAATAATTATTATACCTAATAGGCTTATTATTTATTTAATATTTTAACTGTTATAAAGTATAATAAATTTTAATAGTTAAAGTAGATCTTGATTTAATATTATATACTTTTTAAGTATTAGCGCTATTAGTTAAATCTATTTATTATTATAAATAGTTCTTTATTATATATTTTATAATTTATTTTTATTAATATTAACTTTTAAAAGTGAAAGGCAATAGGGTAAAGTTTACTATTATTATCCTTTTATAATAATATAGCTTTAAAGGTAAAGTTAAAGGTGTTAGTTTTAATATAAGCTACTTTAAAGGGGTTAAAATGGATAAGTATAGGGGCTATAGTAAACCGGTATTTAAATTTAAAAAAAGCTTTATTTATAACTTCTGTTTACTTTTATTACCATTAATCCATTTTATTTACGTTTATTAATAGCTTTATAATTAATAAAAACTTTTTAATAAATCTTTAATAAAAGTTTATAAACTTAATAAATTATTATAATTTATATAAAGTAATTAATACTTTTTATTTAATAATATAGTTAATTTTATCTTAAGCTATTGAAATATTATTAACGTTAATAACGTATTTAAGGAACTTAACTTTATATATATACCACTTATATTTCTAGGGTACCACTGTTAGATTATGCTTATTAAAGCGTTGTAATATTTTTTTAATTATTTTATTATATTTTTTTTTATTTCTATATAAATTAAAAGGTTATTAAAGTATATAAATAACCTTACATTAATAAAATTTTAAAAGATATAGTTTATTATAAATTGGAATGTTATAAAGGTATTAATAAGTTTTATAAGCATTATTATATATTTAAAAAATCTATATTTATAGCGGAATGTTATTTTCCATTTATAACCCTTTTTAATTTTAACTAAGTAAAATCCAAACTTTAAGTTGATTTTAATAAATTATTTAACCTTTTAAAATCTAGCTTAAAGTTTTATAATAAGGGAAATAGGATACTTTATTAATATTATAATAGCATTAAAGCCTTAATAATTTATAATAGGGTATAATGGATTATTTAAGTTCTTTTTCTTTATAAATATAAAGGGTACCCTATATAATATAATAAATTTATAAATATAATTAATTTTAAGCATTTTATTTAATTAAGGTTTAAATATGTTTAGTTTATAATTATTTATAGTATAAAGGGGTTTTTAAAGTAAAGCCTTTTTATTTATAAGGTTAATTGTATAATCTTAAGGTTAATGATTAAGTAATTATTATATTGCTGCTTTAATTATAATAGGGAGGAACTCCTTAAATTCCTTAAGGACTTATTCTATTATTGCTTTAGCTATTGCTTAAAGTATAGTTATTATTACCTTAATGGTCCTTAATTTAAAAATAGTTTAATTAATATAATTCTTATAATAATATTTAAAAGTAAATATAATTTTTTTTATATTTTTAAAAAAATAAATAAATTAATACTTTTTTATTTATTATTAAGGTAAAATAATATTATAGTCCTTATTAAGGGTATTTAATTTAAAGCTAAACTTTATAAAGTAATCTTTTTAATATTGGAGAATAATTTATTCTATATAATATTATTTTATTTTTTATATATATATTGTATTAAAGGTTAATATAAATTTAAAATATACTTTTTTAATAAAAGGTAGCTTTTATTATTTAGCCTTTAAAAGGGATATTATAAGAATAATATTACTTATATTTAAAAGCATTTTAATTTAATATTTTTACTTATTATATAATAAGGTTATAGGGATAATAGGCTTATAACCTATTTTAAGCTTTAAATTAGCCTTTTTTTAAATTAGTTTAAAAAGCTTATTTTCTATTTATTTAGTTATATTAATATAGGAGAAGTTACCTTTTTAAAAGCTTAAATTCCTATATAATACTTTATAAAGCTTAATTAAAAATCCAAGTTTAATTTTTTTATTTTTATATATTATATAGGATTAATTACCTTTATAGTAATAATATTAATTTTAGCTTATTTTATTATAAATAGTAGTTTTATATTATTGTTAAGCTTTTTTTTAATAAAAAAGGTTTTTTTAAGGGTTAAAGGAAGCTTTTTTCTATTAATGTTTTTTTTAATATAGTAGGTAAGGGTATAATAATTATTTCTATTATATTATTAATAATTAATCTTATTCTACTTTTATTTATTAATAGTAATTTAATTAATCCTTTTAATGTAATTATAATATTAGGTTAATGATTATCTTTAAGATTAACTTTAGGTTTATTTAGCTTTTTATTAATGGGTTTTTTTTTTTATCCTTTTTTAAAGATTGGTTTAAGCTTAAGTTAAAGCGATTTTTTTTACCTTAGTTTTAATAGTTTAATTTTAATTGCTCCTTTATTAAATTAGGTATACCTTTTAAAAATAGTTTAAAGTATATTAATATATTTTTATAAATAATGCTAGCTTTTTAAATTATATTAAGAAATTTATTATTATTTCTTAAGATATAGCTTTAATTATAATAAACTATTTTTATAAGTTTAGATGGTAGGCGTTTAATAATAAAGGTTTAAAATATTAAGCTAAATTATTTTATTAAGTTATTATGGTTAAGGATTTTAGTAAAGAATTAGGTAATATTATTAAAGTATTTTACTTTTATAAAAATATTAGTATTTTAATATATTATTAATGGATTTTTAAACTATACTTTTAAAGCTATTTAATAAGCTGCTTAAGTATTAATAATATTAATATAGTGGATTTACTTTTAATAGGATTAATATTATTATAAAGCTTTATTTATTATAAGGGAATTAATTTAATTAATATAGTACTTATTAAAGGGAAAACTTTTTATATATATAAATATATAATTTTTAACTTTAATTTATTATAAAAAGAATTTAAAGGTATCCTTTTTATTATAGGTATAAGGTTTATTAAATTAAATAGGATTAAATATTATAGTTATAGAATTAATGCTTTTAAATGTAGCCGAAAATGTATATATTAGTTTATTAATAGAAGGGTTAAAAGAATTATTATTTTTTAAATCTCCTCTAGGTTTTCCATTAGGGTTTTAAGGTAGTCCTTAAGGTAGTCCTTTAGGCGAACTATAGGAAGGTTATCCTTTAAAGGGATTATTATTATTGTTTAAACTGTTAGGGTTTCCTTTTAGGTTGCTTCCGGGTAGTAGGGCAATTTTGGTAAGAATTCCCGGGGAGATTTTTATTATTATATATTGCGCTTATAAGGCTTGGGTAATTAATTAGGCTTTAATTACTTGTAATATTTTATTATTAATTTGCTATTATAGGATTGCTTCCAATAATGAATACTTTATAGCGGAACGGTTAATAAAGCTAGTTATAATGTTATACTTTTTTAACTTATTAATAATTTAGTTTATATTTAATGCAATTTATTTATTTAATTAATTTTAAATTTTTTAAATTATTATTTAAGTGTATATTTATAGTTTATTAATTTAGCTAGGGTTTATAATAGGGCGGTTTATAAGTTAATTAATTTATTTTTTAATTGTAATAGTTTAATTATTTATAACTTTTTAGGTTTTTTAATAGTTGGCTTTTTATTTGGTAAGCTTATTTTGGAGAGTTTAAAAGGTTTAATAGTAGTAATTTATTACCTTTTTAAATTAATTAATAATATTAGTTTAAGAATAGGTATTTTATATAATGTATATAATAATTTTTTATATATTTTAAAAAAAGGTAATACTTCTTTATATAATTTTTTATTAAAAGCGTTTTATTTATTTTTAAATTATTTATATATTTATTTTATATAAGTTAATTAGGGTATTATATATATTATAAATAGTAATATATATATTTTAAAGTATTTTCCTTTATTTAAAGGGCATTTTTTACTTATATTTTTATAGGGATTAAGCTATTTAAAAGGTTTTATTTATATAGTTATAAATATTTATAACCTATTATAAGAGGTTTAAGATTATTATATTTATATATTTTATTTTTATATCTTTAATATTTTTATAAATAGTTAGGTTATAAAGGGTAAGTTTTATAGCTTTAAATATTAATTTAAAGGCTATAAGGGAAGGATTTTATTATAAAATTAATTAATTAATAGATTTAAGTAGGTTTTTTAAAGGAAGTAATCCTTTAAAAAGAGGAAATATAATTTAATTAAAATAGGTAGGTTTAGGTATAACGGAAAGTAATAAAAGAGATATAGCTTATTTAAGGGTAAAAGTTAAATTTTAGTTAAAGCTAACGGAATGTTTATTTAATACTTTTATATGTTTTAATTTTACCTATAAGTTATTAAGGGGCGGGATATCCTTAATCCTAAGCTTTAGGGTTTAAAGAGGTAATAAAAGTAGGTAGCTTAGCTATTGCTTATCTTTAGGATAGTTTTTATATAATAAAGGGGATTTTAAGGAGTTAAAATTTAAACTATCCTTATTAAAATAGTAGGAATTGGAATTAAAATCCTATAGCTAGGGTATATTTATAATTTTAAAAAAATCTAAAGCTTTAAGTTAATAAAGTTATTAGCTACTTCCTACTTTTTAAATAAAAGTATTAAAATTGTAGCATATAATATTTAAGTTATTAAATATAAGATGTAGATTTTTTTAAAATACCTTTTATTTAATAAAGGTAAGGCAAGTATTTTATTAAAGTAATCCTATATTTATAAGGATTTAGGTTTAAAATAATATTATATATATAGGGAATTTATTAAAGCTTATCTATTAGGTGGAAGTTTGGGCTATATTGGAATATCCTAAAGGGGGATAGTAGATTATCTATAATAAGGGCTCTTATAAAGGGCTTAGAACTTAATTATATTTATTAATAATCTATTAGGGGTCTTTAGGGCCTTGATCTTTCTTTCTTTCCTATTTTAGAGCGGGAGATTCTTTAGCTATTTATATTTATTTAGGCCTTATATAATCTGTGACTTCCTTTTGTTTGTTGGGCATTTATGCCTTGACTGTTGGTCTTCTTGCAGTTAACGGATTGTCCTTATCCAATTGCTTATAGCCTTACTTTTCCTTTAGGGGTAGCATTGGTTATCTTTGGTTCTGGAGTCTTAGCCGTGTGATACTTACTGAAGTATAAGATTATAATTGCTGCAATAACGAGCTCGAATTAATCTGAAAGTCATCCCCGGACCTGTCGGTAGCGTCGATGGCAAGATACGACGTATCCCCGTGGTTATAGTCTTCATTGGCTGCTGAATACTATATCGCCGAAGTGACATCGTGAGTAGTTTTTCTGTCGTATTGTATGACGCCATTCACGTTGAGTTTTCACTGCGGGTCGTCTGCGGCATCTAATAGCTGTTTGCTGTAACATCTGCTGTGACAATCATTTCTTACCCCTGATCAATTGCTATGGCCAAAATCTCAGTGGTATAAGGAACAATAGGAACTAGGCACATGGCAATGACCGTCCTGACATGGCTATCGTGTGTAAACTTGAAGTGAGTGTCGGTAGTAGCGTTGACGAGACCGCTTTCGAATACAGGGCGTTCTGCTCGGCGTAGAGTACTTTAAACTCAGCTTTCTAACAATGATACCAGTCGCTCGAAACAGGCTGCCAATGTCTTGGTCATAGTTAGCACGTTGCGAGCCCATTGACAATGATAATCTCTCAAGAGACACGGTCCCAACCCTGCACATATTCATGGGAATGATACTACAGTGAACGGAAGTACCGTAGGTACCTTAGGTACCTATCTATGCACATAGCTGGATGGGAAGGAGCCCAGATTATTCATCACAGCAAGGCAGCTACGATGTTGGATACCTACATACAATTACCCAGTACCTAGGTACACTCTGTCTCTGGATCGAACTGTCGAGATCAACCTGGAGGCTGTCTCCTCTGCTAATTAAGACAGTAAGACCACACGTCCTCCTAAGAGAAGAGCCGAGCCGAGCCGAACATGTCGATGGGCCATTCTAGAGATGTTTTCCCGAGCCATAGAGCAAGTTGACTGGGTCAGTGGCGCTACCCAACAATATTGGCCGCCGCACCAGGTATCTTGGACAAATCTCTCTGTGAGGCGTTCACTACACCCAGTCAGCGATCCGTATGAAGTCGCTGGTGTAGGTGGATATAGAAACTGAACTTGTCAACTCACGCATCGTCATTATCAAGAGTCCTAACTCATCGGCGTCCTCGAGCCACCTCTCGACCCTAGATTCCATGACCGGGCCCCTCTCAACAAGAAAGAATTCGGCCTGAATCAGCTCCTTGCCGTCCCACTGCGCCAACCACCTCACGTACAGTTTCATCCACATCTTCTCGTCAGTCGACTGCCAGAGCCACTTGGGACCTGGGGCGAGGACGCGCCCTAGCGTGAGACAATTGAAATGCCTCGCCCCGTGGTACGTGCTGTAAGCCCAATGCAAGAAGTAAATCGACATCAGCGTGCGTCGCTTTGCTTCAATATGAGCCCACACCCGCCAGGTTGGCCGCACGTGGTTGGCTTCTTCATGGAGCAGCATTCCCGTTGATAGCACATGATTGCCGACCTCCTGCACCGCTGCGAATATATGAGCCGGTACGATAGATAGCGTGCTCTGGCGGTTTGATGGGAATATCAAGAGGACCAAGAGAATGGTAAGACTCTGTATGGCGGAGAGCAGCGTGGGGGCGTCATAGGAGTAATGCTTAAGATATGAATAGTAAGCTTCTTGTATCCCCGCCTCCCACTACATCCAAGATACAGGTGACACGTTCAAAGAAATTGCACATACCTTAGCTAAGATATTTTCTACTTCTCCTCTCACGGCGGATTCAACGACTTGACCAGAATCCTCCGCCTGCCCTACCCACATCTTACAAAGCGTCACGCATCTCCCAATGAGCTTAGGCATCTTCATTTCATCACCCGCTTCGCCTTCACTAATGCAAAATTGTAGTGGGTGAATTATGGGCGGCAGTTGGATGCCTTTCGCCAGCATACGCGGCCAGGTCCGAAAGGCACGAAATATGCTTTGCGCTACATCGAAAAATGCAAATGTTAGTGAAAACAACTTTGTTTCGCTCTGGTTTAGTCTTCTATTTACCCAGCTAAACACCAAGGAAGACAAAGCATATTACACCCACATAACGAAGAGGGGGATCGCATACCGCTGTGTTCAACAAGCCCTGGCGAATCTGGCATTATATTTTTTCCAGCTAGGGCGAGGATCCACGGCTCTATCTCTTCGCCATTTTCAGTCATCGGAGGCGTAGCAATGGTCGCAGCCCCTGGACAGAACGTGTGCACCTCATTCGGTTGTAGGTGCAAATATCCGAAGTTACCTGCTGGGGTCGCGGGTATGTCACCCCCAGCCCCAGGACTGCCACTGTTTAGGTTGAGCTGAGCTTCTAGATCTTCGGTACATGACCCAGCACTATAATGACGATCAACGGTATATGTACTGGTAGTACCCCCAATCGAATACGCTGAAGAGAAGCCCGAGTCGCAGTTTGACCTTACATCCGAAGTGTCGGTTGAGCTAGATGCGAGGAGGGCGGAGCCGGAGAGACTCGCAAAATCGGCCCCGCAGTCTAGGTACGAGCATGCATCTATTTCAGCTACGTTGATTGCCCCTGGAGCGATCTCGAGCTCGGGATTGACTACACTAACCCCCGAGACCCGTTCATGATTCATGGTAGCGGGGTCGGAGTTGGCAGTAGATGCGCGTTCCCCAGGTATCGTGGTTCGAGCCGGTCGCACGTACACACACGGGATGTTGCGGATATTACAGCGCGAACATGTCGGGCGTTGCAAGTCGCATCGAGACTTAGCTACTATACAAGTACTAGTTCGTTTAAGGTTGCCAGTTAGCTGACGACTTCTCCAGACGGCCTTATCAGCCGTGGGTATGAATTCCTTTGAGTACTCGTGATCACTCACTGACAAGCTTTCTGTCGTTTGCTCGGCCTTGGTTCAAGTGTGCATCTCTTTGCATGCCGCACGAGAGATGATTCTACTCATCTCCTACATTAAATCGGGACACAGGGGGAAAAGCGGTATACGTACTCTGCTTGAACGTTCTCTTACACAGGTCGCAGCGATGGTCTGCCTCAACTGCAATCTCGGCCATCCTGCTACTACCATTCGGTTCGGAGCACTTTGCTGCCAATTAGTTACGAAACTCAGAAAAAGTAAATCAACGCGTCTAGTCGCGACTCTCGCGCGTTCTACTAGCAATTAAGATCGATTCTCGTTTTGTAACCTTTGCTGCAATCAAGGCCGAGTCACTGGAACTTGGAATTCCGGGATGTACGCGGAGTTCCGAGCGCGCTGACTAAGGTTATCGCTTAGTAATCCTCACTTGTCTGGTGAATGGTGCAAACCAACAGCAACCAATAGACCACTCAAAGCAAGATCGGCCCGTGAAGACTTGACAGCAGTTATTGTGATTGAGCATTGACTATATACAGGACGCTGTTTAGATAAATTCAACCTTACTTGAATTACGGGTATATTCCCGCTAGGTTTTCAGTGAACTCAATATACCTATATGGTCTCTGGGAATCTCCTAACTGCAGCGTATCTAGGTTCTAGCTGTACAACGGCTGATGACCCTGTACGGGGACCTTCAGTTTCTTATGCATTTACGAAGCAACACTTATCACACCCTCATGCTTTTCGCTGCGTGCTGTCATATATATTATGAATGGTCACCATATTTGACGCCAAGGTGATTGAGTAAAGCCTTCGTGGCGTTCCAAGGGATAATATCTAGCATTTCCGGGTCCAGCCACCCCGTACAGCTTAACACCGTGTCAATATTGAGAATGAAACGGTGTCGGGCAATTTCTAATGCATTTTTGCCTATGGCACAGCTCTCTCATCATGTACAGCCTTATCTAGTCGACACATCTACGTGGTATTTCACCGGCGCCGAAGCTCCCACCTATTCTACACCTCCTATGTCTTTTCACAATGTCAAACTAGAGTCAAACGACTCTCCTGGACAGCCAACCGTCATACAAAACGTCAGGAAGACAAGGCATACTACCTACTTAGCATCTTCAATATCTTCATGCCACTACTTTATAGTAAAGGTGACTATGCGTTTGAGAGACTACGGCTAGAAATTAAGCAAAAAAATGCAGAAAATACGAAACTGGATCATCTATTGAGTATGTTACCAGTAGCCTCTGAAGCAGCCTTCAACTCCCGTCTCAACCAGCATGAGCCGGAGTGTCTTCCAAATACTCGAGCAGAACTCCTTCAGGCTATACATGTATGGATCAGCAGTCAAGATGATAGATGTATCTTCTGGCTGAATGGCATAGCTGGCACAGGAATATCAACAATTGCTCGTACTGTTGCTAGAAAATACTATGACGAGGGTGAGCTGGGAGCGAGCTATTTCTCCGAGGCACAAACTACACGATATGTAAAATCTCGACTAAACATATCCAACACCTTAACGCTACATCGGGCTCATCTATATCTCAGCATAACATTGTCACTGCAGATTCCGAAGCTATTAGTGCAGGCACGTGTGCAAGTTTTCTGCAAGATCACTACATTGCTTTAATCGCCCTATATACGTAATGAGATATGAAATGATGTGGGTATCATTTGCTGCAACTACGCCAATGGGGATGACATTTTACGTACGTGTGTACTTTTCTCGCCCCATTTCAAGCCAGGGAAAATGCGGAATGGGCATTTTTCGCCCGATGGCAGTCAGATTGGCCCCTTTCACCCCCAGCCACCAATGTGACCCGGTCCTACTCTAGGCAGCCAGCCGAAGAATCAATGATTAATCCACTTAACAATGTTTGATTGATCGTTGGCGGCCTCGGACTAAGTGTTCCCCATGTCGGCCATCAGGCGAGCCTATCACCTGCTTATATTACATGTGTATACTTAACCACTATTCCCCTACATTCTTTCCCTTCCAAGTCAGCCATCGTGTCCAACATTAGTAATTGTACTGTGATGACAATACCGCGTACGCAGCAAGAATCGCTGTTCTAGGCCGATTCCATTTCACCACGACTAGTATTTATTCACGCAAATCATCTGACAAAGGATGGCGTTTACCTGTGTGACAAGTAAGTGATTCATTTTTCACGTCGAATACCACTTGACTAATCAAATAGCTTTCCACAATATGAAATAGACCCGGGATCGTGGGAGAGTAGAATGTTAGAACTCTGGCGATTTCTCTTGCCTGGGGATAATTAAACTTTCGGGTTCCTCACGCCCGCGACCGTATTGCAGATGCCTTGGACGTCTGATTTTAGACTCGATGAATCCTCACGAATCGTTCAATTGTCCCCAGTGGTGAGTACGGACCCAGAAGTTGGAACCACCGATGTTGTCCGGGCCAGCGCTGGTGCAATAACGAAGTTGCTGCAGGCCGCACAGGAAGCGGGCTCGTTCCCCAAACTATACAATTGGCCGAACGAGAAATTCCCTTTCGCTGTAGACCGTGCTATAGCACCATACCTTGGCATTGTAACAACAGGGCCTCACTTGAACGCCTTTGTCCGCGATGATAACGGTTTAGTTGCTAGTATCTGGGTTGCTAAAAGGGGAATGAATAAACCTATGTACCCAGGTATGTTAGATAACGCAGTTGGCGGAGCTGTGGTAGAAGGCGAAACACCCCGCGGATGTCTATTACGGGAAGCAATGGAAGAGATCGGGATTGATGCCAAAGATGCTGTATCTGGAGGAACTGTATCTTGGTTCAGAATCAAAGAAAACCGGACAGGGTTTACACCTGGCTTGGTAGAGCCGGGGGTGCAATATGTTTACGATCTGGGAGTCGGCTCGGAGACTATACTACACTCTCCCGAGGCTGGTACCGACTGGCTGCATCTACTGAGCATCAACGAGGTAATGGGGGCTCTGCGACGCCACGAGTTCAAACCCAGCAGTGCCTGCGTCATGATTGACTTTCTTATACGGCATGGCATAATTACTGCCGAAACCGATCCCGACTTTGCAGACGTGGTCTCTCGATTGCATCGCAAGCTATCACTACCCACCAGGTTTCCCGAACAAACCCGACAGCAGTAACGCAGTGCTTACAAGCCTACCTGACTCTGTCTGTGAGCCTACGACTGAAATGGTATGAGGAGATCCGCGCTCGTTTTTCACTGCCTTTGTATTGGCATTCCAATCAACTTTTGTGCTTAGGTCATGCCTTTTAGAATTACATCGTTCGTTTCAGCGCATGGTGGCGGCGCGGGCTCTAGCTGCGAACCACTATGCTTGCCTAGATACCGTGTAACAGTTTCTGAGGGAGAGTTTTGAAGAAGAATGTTGGGGAAACCTCGTCCAATATAAGACTGGCGATGGCTTCAAGCAACTAGCACAGGAGCCAACAGAAGAGGGCGTCGTTTTTTTTTTTTTTGGAAAAAGAAAAAAAAAAAGGAAAGAGAAAGATAATTTCACATCGCTAAAGGTCTCTCAATTACCTATAAATCTACCCAGCCTACGTAGGTACCTAGGTAACTAGGTAGGTACATATACATACTTAGATTTGTATCGGATCTGAGCAAGATCGCGCTAAAACCGCGGGGGAGGGGCTCGAGGGGTAGGTGCGGGGCATCTCCAGACCCTGTATCTTGGTTACCTAAGTACCTAGATAGATGTAGATCGCCGTCGATCACTTTAATTAGGACGTCTTCAATTCAACGCCTTTACTCCGACAATGTCCATCCATGTGCCTCTGGCAGCAGAATCAAATTATCTGGTGCAGCTTTTCCGCTCTCTCACACGCAGCAACGCGGCATAAGCCTTAGCTGACAAGGAGAGCTTTCTTGACAATAGTCGGGTGCTGGTGGTTGTGCTGGTAGGTACGTCTGTGACCAAGAGACAGTGAAGCTTAGAGGGGATGCGCAACTCGAGATAGGCATACTAGGTGTGATCGATCGTGTGTAGCAAAGTTCTAGTACCATGGAATGGCAAGTTACCAGTCATGTGCTTCTCTCCACTCCGTTGCTGTTCCTCTCTCATTGCTCAGGTTAACCGTGGAGAAGGCATGGTGGTTGCCGGTGAAGCTGTGGGTAGTGGGAGCTCAGGGGGTAACGTTGCCTACTTATCGATGGTTAGTTCTTTGAACCCATTGCACAGTGTCGACTTTAGATTTGGACCACCGTCTCTTGCATGCAGATATAGGGCCAGGCAAGTTCCCGAATTCTGGGTTTCGCTTGTTGCCTGACATAGACGTATTTCTCATGACCAAAAGTGAAATGTTAAGTTGATAGGTATGGTGTCATTATGGAAGTTGTGGGGCATCGGAACCGCCAGCCCGCATGTATCTCTGGAATGGTGATGCCCTAACAATACGCTGTCGCTTCGCTACCCCTTTTGACAATCATTGATTGGAAAACCTGCTGTTCTGAGATAGAAGTTACCCATTTGATTAACTGTCCGCCTGATGTCGATAACTGTGAGGAAAGCGGCAGCGTTATTTGATTCTCTCCATTCAAATGGTGCATTTCTTTAAGTAGTTAGAGAGTGTGACTTATGGAGTTTGATACTAAAGTTTTAACCTTTACGAGATGCAGTAATCCAAGAGAATGATTTTATCCTCAGAAGAGACTGGAGCAAGAGGAGAGGGGGCGGGTGTTGCTGCGCGACTGTACATCTGATGTGTCGGGCCGTGGGAGGTGCAACTTAGGTACATATGACGCGTCATTCCGGGCGATACGTGTCAGATACATGGTAATTTGTCTCTAGAGATCCATCTTCATGTCATCCATGTCATCCATGTCATCCGTGCCTGGAGGCCGAGTGGTTGGCATTAAGACAACTAAAGAACGGCCATAACAAGTCAGCGCGATTCAAAGAACGACATATATCGGATGAATAGCACATATGAAGAGTAAGGTATATGAGATTACTGCAGGCAGCTCTTTATCCGTTCCAGAAACCAATTGGTCCTTGGACTAAGTGCAGTTCAATAATTCGTATACGTAGGGGTCTCATTTAGCGTAGATAATAAATTCCATCGAAACTGTAGAAGCACCTTTGCAAAGGCTATTAAAATAAAAGATCCTAGGCAATGGTAAAGAGCTCAGATATAGTGATCGTTTAATGTCATTTGTTGAATGGGCTGCATACGAATATTCGTACGGGACCAAGTGGTAGTACGTATTCTCTATCTAATACGCTACGACGAAGAAAAGGAAAGAAAAAATGGTGTGAGCTGCGCAGCAGCCCCTATATAGACCTTGAAGGGGTCCGTGCCCCAGGTCCTTCGCGTACGTGTAACGCGTGCGTACGCAATTGCAGCCAACCTGTTGTTCCAACATCATTTCTATTTACGTTGTTGAGGTCCTTAGTATCGTTGTTATTAGTTTGCGTAACTTGCACTCGAGTTTAGCCAAAATGGAAGTCTAATAGAGAGGTTTTCAGCAGAGTTGAAATCTACAACAGCGAAACGCTCGATGTAGATATAGGGAAACCTTTTCTTGTTTAATGAATTATGACAAAGAAACTGCTTTGAACTCAAGGCACTTAACGGGAAACTCAAAAGAACCTCTTTAACAGATTATTGCGATGTATATGATCAACGCAGTGGTTCGCAACTGAGCAGCGATGATGGAAGCGATTCTCAAGCATATCATTGTGGTCGAAAGAAGGCTATTATGCTTAATTCCTATGTTGTTATCTTTATCTTACGATTCCGAAAAACGTAATGTTACCTATTGTTGGTTTGTGCTCAGAGACACAAAGCATCATTCAATCACCATTCTAATTGACTTTACAAAGCCATGTAGCGATGGTGTTGAGTCTTCAGCGCTCTTTGCCCAACCTCTGAGACATCGTTATGTCTCTCCTCAAGGGGTCCTTTTTACCCATCTCCCCAACCAAATCATCAACACATATCACATATCGTATTGGAGAAGAGGAGAAACCAATGATTAGCACGAGTATGTCGATTGCCAACGAGTTACGGCCGCGCGCCTTCTTCCAACACCTTTCTGAAAACTATAAGAACGAGGAGTGGGAATTTGAGAAGAGGCTTGGGTTTGGCGCATTCGGTTTTACCGCTTTATTGAGGAGGAAAGCGTCGTCGGGACAGCCCGTGCAGCGTATGGCTCTGAAATTTATGGTGGGAAGCTCCAAAAGCAGAGTGAGTGCGTTACAAGGCGAGATCTCTATGCTAAAGGTATGGCATCATGCTCTACTCTCCATCCTTTAGGTTTCCCTTATTGACATGGCATATGATACAACCTTCACTTCCCATTGCGCTTTCATAATTAGTATCTAATTGCGGCTAGAGAGTCAACGGAGCTAGCCATATAGTCTCCATACTTGCGAGCTGCGTAAACCTCACCCTGCCCACAGGAAACCAATATTCTCCTGACAACGATCCGCAAACTGAAGCCTCAGGCGTATTTGAAGGGTTCGTGGGTCTCGTAGGGCCGGCTGTAGCCCTAGAATACCTCGAGTACGGTGATATAACGGGACTTATAAATAGGGTTCGTCGGACAGAGCGGAATGTACCTAACAGGGTACTCTGGAGTTTCTTTTATTGTTGTATGTATTTGAACCAAGCTGGATCATCACATGTTCTGCCACTTCGACCAGTTTCCTCTAATTTTGAAAGATCTACTGGCTTCTCTCTGCATACAAGCTCGCAGCGAAAGAACAAGACTAACCGGTGCCGATGCACCAAATGCAGTGATAAGAGCCTCGGTTGGGTTGGCGTATCCACCCAATCAGCCTATTGGTAGTAATACTGAGATATTAGAAGAGCTCCCGAATGGTCATAGTCCGGAAACAGAAAGTTTTTTAGCGCATAACGACTTCAACGCAAGAAATATCATGTTGACGGTGGGCGATGGGCCGGAGCACGGAATAGGGGTAAAGGCCAAACTGATAGATCTTGGCTTCGCTGAGGTAGTCACACATCGACGCAATGGAACCCCAGTGAACATTTTTGATGCTGCCCTGGTAAGCAAGTCTTTTATTTTCGCGTTGTTGACGCCCCCCCGCCTCCCCCTCGACTTCTCTCACATCTGAGCTCATCAATAAAACGTGCTAAAACTACTTCTACAATAGACAATATGCTGTCTCGCAACTCCCAACGTAGGGTTATCAAAATCTAAATGTACATACCAAGGATTACCCACAAAGGCTGTAAATCTTGTTGGTACGGGTAATCCGCCATTTCCACTGCCCGTAAGTCATTCCCGAGGTCAAGCTTTTGCTTTAATAATATCTCAAGTGCTCTCGACTTGTCCTAAAAGTTTGATCGCCGAAGCATCAAAGCTACTTTGAGTAAATGAAAATAACTAATTGAAGATATGACAGTGGTTGGATCCGGAACTTCGGGACATCCTGGCGCGGTGTATGTATGAAGATCCACTCCAAAGGCCTGGCCTACAGGAAGTTCTACAGGTTGCACAGAATGCGGTGCACTCAAAAATAGCTATGTCATTCCCAATGCCTGAAATGGAGACGGAAAGTGCTGTCAGTGTCTTTGTCCAGGGTTTAATTTTTAATATTCTGTAATCATAAAGCATCGGGGTAAATCTACTTGCTAGTGTTTTTTATTAATTGTTAAAATTCTTCTTTTATTCATATTATCACTTACGGTTTTATATATTAGCATGTTCGTAGGCCCTACTACATTCACATATATACACTTTATTGTATTCTTGTCTCTTAAGCACAGCGTTTTGTACTGGTTGGAGACGGTTTGGTCTGTTCAACACATGGGCGAATAGTAGTTGTTGAGTATTGAATGTGAACCGCGATAACGTTGTTGCGGGGATCATGTATTAGCAGACAACCTCAGTGGAAAAGGAAAGATCCAGAGTTAACCACCGTTTAGTTGAACTTCTGATGAGAATGAATAAAAGCCGGTTACAATCAGCCCAGAGGGGTAGTGCTCAATAGTGACAGTGTTGAATATACACATGGGGAAACTGTGTCGCTCATGATTGCTGCATCTCAACGACAGTGGTCAGGAATACTGAGTAGTGAAGCAGTGTACACCCTACAAAGCTACAAAAGCGCCATCACGGAGAGTCATATCCATCTTGTCCACCTCAATCATGGCTACCTCGTATGCAGAAAGGTAGGTTATTTACGCGTGGCCAAAAATTATTGGTGGGAGGATTGGATTGGATTAAGTTGAGGCTTGGATTGTTAATATCGAATGCTTATATAAGTACTCAGGCAAGTACCTAAGCAGGCCGAATGAGTGCAGGCACTGTAAATACCTGGCGGTGTCACGGGTATAGGTACCTACCTAAATAAATCTTTAAGATCGGACCGTGGGTAGGGTTTTAAAGCATACCCAGGTGGGTGTGTGCAGCTCTAGATTGAGAACATCTTCTAAATTTGGACTGGGCTCAGTCAGGGTTGCGTCTGTACTCTATGCGCCATCTAAGCATCAATTGGACTGACTATTTGCAAATTGCACCCCTTGGGTTGCCTTGTGGATCAATTGCCACCTCGAACAGTAAAATCATTGTCTTCTCATAGATGTGAGGGTGTAATTGGGGTGTGTGATCAACAGAGACAGATATGAATTGGGTATGTGATGCATCATGGCGATGCAATACGGGTTGAGCCATGTGATGATCGATTCACGTGGGCCATTTATGCAGATTGAACACGAAATGCAGGGCCGCGAACTAGGCCGTCACCCATGCGAGCTTGATGGGCAAAGCCCAATCACGATGCGGGATCGTGTACAGAAGATGGGAATGCCGACAGCGGTGCTGTACGAGGGAGGATTGGCAGCGGTGCCAAGTGGCATAATATCGTGGGCAAAAAAAAGAAAGGTGTGTGTGTCTCTGCATGTGTGTGTGTGTAAGTATGTATGTATGTGTTCTGTAGGCGAAGGACAAGGACAGGACAGAAGGAGGTGGTGCAAAGAGGCGAGGAAGAGACAGAAAGGGAATCGCAACCAATGGCACGTTACTTCGTACGCCCATCCATGCCCGTCTCTGCCCATGTCTGCACATCTTATACGAAGTTCGGCGTTGATGAAGGCTCAAAAAGGACAGGATCATGACTATCAGGAACACAGGAGCGACGACAAGGAGCGCACGATGGGCCCCGAAAGAAGAGGATGCCGGAGCTAAACTAGCCCCTCCTTTGTTTCAAAGCCCCCTCCTGCCTAAAGGGGCAGTCAGGGAGCCTCTAGCATGGCCCAGCGCGGTGTCTGACTGGCTGGCGCTGAAACATCGTTATAGCACAACGGGGGCTTATGACGGCACTGGCCAGGGAGGCAAGCAGCGGCCATGCCTGACAACTGCCATCTCGGGCCCAGGATGCGCTGTAACCTCGGCCTCATTCTCCCTCGTCTGTCAGATCCATCCTCTCTGCCAGACCCTCGAGACTCTGCTCTGGTCTGCGGCGCTGCTCTCTGGCATTGTGCGTGGGCGGCTGCTCGCGTCCGCCGGGAGACGGGACGGGGCTGGACGGGCTGGACGGGGTCCTGCAGTGTCTGGCGTCTCTGGGACTTCGAGCCTGGTCATCCTACCTACTTAGGTACTTACATAGAGTACTAGGTACCTATATACATACATGTAGGTAGGTATGTATGTATGTACCTATGTACATTAATTAAGCCTGCTGCCGATCCCCCAACTACCAACTACCAACTACCGTACCTGCTGCTCGGGAGAGTGAATATAAAGACACGGAGCATCGTCCCCATCACCTGCTTGAAAAGGGTCCCTGGTCCCCAGACCTTGCCCAGACCTATACATACTCGAAATAAGCTCAAAATAAGACCTACTACAATAGTTGGATATTTGGATCGACGCCTCTCTCATTGGCTGCCCTACCTATCTCATCTCCCTTCATCCAACCTATAAAAGGACCACTTCCCATTGCCGCACACTTGTGATACCTACTTGACGAACCCACTCACCGGTTGTGTCCTGTTTGCTATTTTGCAGGTCAAAAGGCCACTCTTCTTCCTCCCATACATTCTCCCCCAAGCCATTCATCGTCTTGAACATCACATCGCTTCATCGAACCAAAATGGCACCTATTCGAGTCCTTGCACTCCCGGCCTTCGCCGCCATGGCTGCCGCTCTCAGCATCAGCGAGTTCGTCCCGGCCTGTGGACCATCGTGTATCGACGAGTCTGTTGCTGAGCACACCACTTGCGCCCCCGATGACAACGCCTGCATCTGCTCCTTGATCTACACGGTTCGACGTGATGGCGAAGTCTGTCTGCGCGACGCCTGCAGCGAGACCGACTATGGTATGTGCATCGCCGGTCCTACACGAGAAAGACTATTGAGTATGAGAACTGACAAATGAATAGGCGGTGTCCAGACGGGCATTGATGAATTCTGTGCTGCCGTAGCAAATGGTGGGGGTGGTGACTCTAGCACGTCAACCCCCCCAACGAGCACCACGACCACTTCCAGTCAGGACTATCCGACCTCTACTTCTACCGCGACACCCACGGAGAGTCCGTCCGAGACTCCCACTAACTATCCCACAGACACTCCTACGGAGACTCCTACTGAGACTCCCACCGAAACCCCTACCGAGACGCCTACCGAGACACCCACGGAGACACCCACGGAGACCCCTACTGAGTACCCGACCGAGACGCCTACCCAGACGCCTACAGAGACACCCACTGAAACTCCCACCGATGTTCCTTCTTCTAGTTACCCTGCTTCTACCGGTTCTACTTCTGAGGGCACCACTCCGTCCTCGACTGAAAACCCTGGCACCACAGTGGTGCCGACCGGCTCGTCTAGCTTCACCACCTCGGTCGGCAGCATGACGGAGCCACCCAGCTCCAGCTCCGCCACCAGCTCCGCGCCTGTCAGCACCTCTTCGGGTCCCGCCACGGGTGCTGGCTCCCGCGCTCAGATCGGCCTTGGTGCTGGTGTCGCCGGTATGCTGCTTGCCTGTGGCGTTGCGTACTTGCTGTAAGCGAGCACAGGCCAGGCTTCCGCTGTCCCGCTATGACAGCCTCGCATGGCAGGAATGAGAGATTGCAGTGGTGGGGAAAGATGGAAACGACGACGAAAAAAATGACGTTTATTGCATTAATGGCTCGATTCGCATAACAACTGCTGTGTGGTTCATTACCCCTTTTCTCCCTGTTGCGTTGATTGCTCCTCTTTAATGGACCAAGAGGGGTCGCCTGGTTGGGATTCTGTAGATATTTGATTGCCCCTGTACATGCAAACCAGCTGTGCTAGTATATACATACACGTGGAAAACATGAAAACGTTCTACTCTACACTGCATTTGGGAATTACATTCATACTTACTGCTGCTCTGTGCGTGGAAAGGTTAGGTGGCATGCGCATTCCCTACTTTCGAGGATCAAGCAAGTGTGACTGTGATTTCTGGGAATTGATGACATTCTGTGGGAATGAGTGTTTAGCAGCTTGCGAGTCGCGACATGTTGAATCATAATAGGGCTCCAGAGTCGCAGCCCAAAAAAAACAAATGAACAAATCAGAAAAAGGCAGGTTCTACCAGGACCTCTGAGCTAAGGAGATCAGTCGGTGTTTCATGACATGGAGATGGGGTGAGGGATTTGCCGATGGAGATGAACGGTGAGATGAGAAGGAGGATGTTTGCTTGTGAGAGGGCGTATCTTAGCACGTGGCATGTTTCAGCTTGGATTATGAAAATGATCTTACTGTGAAGGACGATTTCGCCGGCAAATGCATTATTTATTAGGCGACGAATTCCATTTCATGTGACAAGGATCATAGCTGCAAAACACAGGCCCCATCCTCGCCATCCTAGCGCACTGTTGGTAGCATGAGCATTGCATGTGTAGATCTCTAATCCACAACAACCATGACCCTAGCTTTTCGAGATGACTTACGGATAGTTCAGTTAAGGAGCTACTATGTACACATAACACTACCTAGTGTAAGCAAGCACGAGGTGCATGAATCATATTCGACTCTCAAGAAAGCCTACATGAATATTTAGCAGATTGATGCCGCGTTCAGTTTTCTTACCCGGTATTTCTCTCTATCGGTTAATGATGCAGCTAGGTAGCTCGAACACCTACAGATCCGGGGTACGGTAGGACAAACGGGTCTGCAGCAGACACCGCTACACCACTACAAAACGCTACCTAGGTACCACCAGCTGTGCCCTATCTAGGTATGCCACCTGGTCTGAAAAGTCCCCAACTAAGGAAAAAAAAAAACTTCTCGAAGTTTCGCTCCCCTTCACCATGTTACAAATGCGTGCATGCATGCTACCTGAATTCTGGCTGCACCGCGGCCGTGGTAACGACTCAGGTAGGTGTACACACTATGTGAGACGTATGCCGGCAATACCGGCAGAGCACCGCCAGCACCGCCAACGCCGGCATCTAGGACAACGATATTGCTATCATTTCCTATCCTTTCTCGGACACCGCCGCGCAAACCACCGTCTTGGACTTGAACTCACCATACGCGGCTGATAGATAGCCTTGCTGATAGCCTTGCTGATAACCAGAGAGGCAAGGCGCTTTCGTTCCTTACTTGCTTAAACTACGTACCTACCTATGTAATCTTGCTCTCTCCTCTCCATCCCTCTCCCTAGCTTGCCTAACTTTCGCTGCGCTGTCGCTCGTGACCTGCATATCCTAGAAAAAAGGCTCCTGGTGTGTGAGACGACGCCTTGCTATTCGACCAATTGGTTGATTGATTCCTCCTCGCCCCCCCGAGACTTTGATTTAGACAGCCTTTTCTACCGTTTGCCGTCTTTGTTCGCTACCTTTATCACGACGCTGTCTACCGACAATAGCCTAACATCATAACGCTTAAAATAGCTGACCCTATCCCAACTAACTCCCACTCCCATTACGTGTTAAGAAGGCAATCGATCGAACTTGACGTGAGCCTCTATCGAATCGTCTACTGCCCACCCTCGCTCTCTCGATTGGTCAAACCGCCGCTAGTCATCGCGACCAGTCCCGTATACGAACTTGATCTTGATTATACCGACCTCGGCGATCGCCCATTGAACATTCCTCTGTTGCCTTGCCCCTCCCCTCTCGATCTCTTTCCCGCCAACAACTCCAACGCCGTCGTCAATCATTTCCGTCCTCCTCAACCTGTCGCCGCCATGATGGCAAACGATGATGTCAAGCGAGCCGAGATGTTGAAGACTGAGGGAAATAAGCATTTCACATCGGGCAATTTTGCCGCTGCCGAAGGCTTGTATTCTAAAGCGTCAGTGTGCACTCAGTACCTCTTCTGTCCAAATGCTTTTGCTCTTTTTTAAACAGCAATTGCTTGTCCCTCGATCTTGCCATAATCAGCTGACCTTGTTTCCCTGCTAGTATCATTGTTGATCATACCAATTATGCGCTATACACGAACCGCGCGATGTCCAGATTGAGGCTCTCAATGTACGAGTCGGCTGTCGTGGATTGCCACACTTGCCTGCAGCTGAGCGGCCCAAATAAAAAGGCGTATTTTATCCTATCCCAATGCCTACTGGCCTTGCACGACTTTGAGGGCGCACTCGAGAATGCCCTTTTGGCTTACCGCTTGGGTTGCGAAATGGGGGATAAGTTGCTTGGAACCTTGACGGCTCAAGTATTGCGATGTAAAAAAGAACGCTGGGATGAATTAGAGAAGAAGCGATCTCGCGAGGGCCAAGCGCTCGAAAGGCAGGTCATTTCTCTCATGGAGCGCGAACGGGATGATAACCTCGCGAGCTGTGCTGACGAGACCGAGCGGATTGCGGTCAAAGAAGAGTATGAGGAGCAAATCAGCCGGCTCCAAGCCACTTTCGAGGCTGCGAGGGTGGCAGACGAGAGGAGGCGAGAGGTGCCTGACTGGGCTATCGATGACATTAGTTTTGGGATAATGGTTGATCCAGTGATGGTATGTAGTCTTGGCTTTTGCGAGAAGTGACCTTAAACTGATTTGCCGCACAGACAAAGACCGGCAAGTCGTACGAGAGAGCCTCCATCTTGGAGGCTTTACGGAGACAGCCACTTGATCCAATTACCAGAGAACCTTTGCATCCTTCAGAATTGCGTCCCAATTTGGGTCTGAAACAAGCCTGCGATGAATTCCTAGACCAGAACGGTTGGGCTGTCGACTGGTGAGGACTAGGTGTGAGAAGGGGGAGGGCAAGCATTCAATTTGGCCGGGTATTCTATGAACTAATCAGTGTCCATTTATCTTTATTGTGCAACAACCGTCGAGGATATCACGAGGCAGAACGTTTGAGCCGCATGTTCATAGGAGTTCCATATTGCATCGGAAGGCGTTTAGGCGGACTAACTCTTTCATCGAAGCGAATAAGATGCTTTGCTTGCTTTCTTTCCACCTAATGTTTACTGCATAATGACGATTGATGAACAAGCCAAACTGCAATCGGCGCAAGTGAATACACATATATCGAAGGACTGATCGACGACGGCTATTTCTACGTTTATACTAATTTTTTTGTTTCTATCTATGAGTTCGACATATAAGCCTAGGTTACGAGATGGCTAGGTAAGTTGTGCCAAGATAACCTCCGGCTTCGGCTTCGGCCTCGGTTTCGAAAGGGTTGGCAAACGTCGACTTTGGGCGAAATTGACTTTAGTATAAAGCAAGTAGGAACATTCGTTTAAAGTATAATGCCCTAAGGGCGGAGCAGACTCTGGACTCTGCTCAACAACAATAAACCTGACGACACACTCTCAAGTAACCTGGCTCGCCTAATCTGACAATTATTACGTATGACGCTCAGGGACTTTTTGACTTCATTGAAGGCGATGATAGGACCGCCTAAAGTAGCACTGAAGCGAAGAGCGCATAATGTCGATCTAAGTAAGATGAAGCTCAGAGGTGCACTTCAATACTCAAGTGAGCAAGATGAAGATGATGACAACCGTCGCGATTCTGGTGTAAATCTCACCCCGCCTTCACGTAACGTTATCCGATACGGTGATTGTTACATGTCCGCGCCGTAATCCCGCTGCTTGTGCGACGACCTCAAGCTTGCTGCACCAAACAGCAGACAGCGCGGTTGTTGTTCATCATCGCTAATGACGTCTAGTTCGGAGTTTAGCCACGCGGAAACCAGCCGAGAGAGGAGCCGCGACGCACGTGCGCGGGACCTATCAAAGCGGCCCCAATTGCCCGCGGGTCTGTCCGGGCAGTTTGTTCTGATGCACTGCAACGCCGGTGGGCTGGTGGTATCTCTTGCCGGTGAACTGCTCTCTTGCCGACTGGGAAAGTAGTTCGCCGGGATTTGTTGTATCTTCCAGACCATCGGGTGGTGGATATGCACCTACCTATGTAGGTACCCAGCCACCTAACCCAGAGTCATCTAACGTAGTGTGTACAACCACTTCACAACGAGTCAAGACCAAAACGCTGGACACGGAGGGCAAAAACAAGCAGAAGGGTAGCGAGCGCTAGATGGGCGTCGTTCTGCTCACATTCATTGACAAGAAGCTGGGCCCTCCGCTTGGGACCTACTTCTGGGTCATCTGTCGCGTCTATTATTTAGCTTCTTAGTCTTTGGTTACTTCTTTGTCTTCCCACCTCCCCATCTCGTCTCATAACAACATAGCTCTGTCACAACAAGCGAAAGATGTTATTTCCGAGCTCCCACTCAAAGATACGCTTAATCAAATTCGAGACAGATTCGGCGACATTGATATAGCAAACCCGCGTTAGGAAGATGTCGCTAATCTCCTATCAGCTTTGGTCGGCTCCCCAACCGCGCTCAGTCTCTCTTCTCCCAACGGAAGCGGTGATATAGCAATTAAACTATTCTATATATATAAACATGTTTGGCAAGGTTTAGTAAAGCTTGATAATTTTTATAGCTTCGTCTACTACGTCGTTTTAAAGTCCTTTAACATTAATATCTAGGAGGCTATTTTTATTATTATCGACAGCCTTAACGCCCTTACGCCTCTCCCGTCCAGTATTGCTCTGACCTTTTAAGGAATGTACGTTAAGTCTAGCTTGAGTTGACTTTCGGATAGCGAAATGCGTAACATTGTTAAAAGGGAGCTCTTCTTTAAGATTAAGGATTGCACCTTCTATAACATAGGGTGGAAGGAAAAGCACGTACAGCTACACCCAGTGAACGAGATATCCCTCAGCGGAAGTGACCCCTTTACATACCACCCACTCACTCTTCCAAAATCTACAAGAATCCATAAGATTTATCCCTCGCGATATGAAACTGCGGCGCTCGTATGTGAGCTTAACGAGGAAGTGTTAAACAGTAATGATCCACCTTCTTACGCTGCCATTTCGTATACTTGGGGCTCTCAGACGCCTAGCAGCGAATCTTTTGTCACGGAAAGACACTTCTTATTACTGAATTTTGTGAAGCAATTCTGCGCCGGTTCCGCCGGTCAGAAAAGATTTCATACCTTTGGATTGATGCCATCTGCATTAATCAGAACGTTGTGCAGGAACGAAACGACCAAGTCGCTATGATGGAAGATATCTATAGGCTTGCTGAGGTAGTTGCTATTTGGCTTGGCGCAGCAACAGAGTTCATAGAAGAAGCCTTTGACTATTAAGAGTCTAAGCGAAAATCGAGGTGAGTTGATTATTCGAAGAAAGAATGAACAAGTAGTCAATATTAATTCTCTGTTTCTAGAAAACCTCGATGACGATAGGGAGAAACTGGTCCTATTATCAAAGGAGATACTGGAGCAGCCATGGTTTACAAGAATGTGGACAATCCAAGAGGTGGCAATGGCATCGCCAAAGGTAGTGTATTTGTGCCGTGGGGACAGAATGATGAGATGGGAAACCTTCATGCAAGCTATGGCAAGCAGAAAACTTGACCCTGGAGTGAGTTATCTAGCGAACAGCGCAGCCCAGATCTTTAACCGCCTAAGTCCTCTCTTCGAGTCAGCGAGAGAAAGCTCTCGGCGCCCGGGCATTGTCTCACCCCAAATGTTGCTCAATAGTTTCACCCCATTGAGGGAAATACTCAACATCCTAGTCGAGGTTCGAGCGAAGCTTGCGACGGATGTGCGAGACAAAGTCTTTGCATTGCATGGCATTTTCAAGGCGTTCAACGCCCGCTTTCCTGCACCAGACTATTCCAAGTCAGTTAGACAGGTATTCTGTGAGACAGCTAAAGCAATCATTGAGCAAGATGAAAGTCTACACATATTGTATTATGTCTCCTCACGACAACGCGTGCCGGACTTGCCGACATGGGTTCCTGATTGGGGAGATACGGACGTCATCGACGGCAATCCGGTTTTCAGCTTTTGGGGCGCAACTCGCGACAGCGTGCATCGTCCACACTTTGATCAGACGGCAACATATTGAACACAACTGGCAAAGTCATTAGCAAAATATCTACTCGTGCCATAGCACTTTTAGTAGAGAATAAAGGGGACAATTGCAACATTAAGGTTTTCCGAAATTGGATCCGGTACTGCTAAAGCATTAGTAGAATCTATCCCATTAAGGAATCAATTAATAAAGTATTTTATAAAACTCTTATTCAACTTCCTATAACTAAAAAGTTAAATATCTTTATATTAAATTTATATAAAGAAAAGGTACGCTATAAATTATATTATATTCATTTCTGGTTAGCTACGTCGTCTACTCCTGTGTGGTTCTATTAGTGGTGGATTGACAGAGAAGTGTTAGTGTCATAACGGCTGCCCGTAACCGCTACGCCAACAACCCAAAAGGTCTGTAGTACGCCGTACTGGCGTACCCGGGCGGTCCGTACGTATATATATAGCCTCCGAGTAGCCTGTCACGCCCTGGAGTACAGGGCGGGCTACGCCGGCTACGTGACAGTTAGGTGGTTGGGAATGATCCTATTTCGTCGAACTCCTGACTAAGCTGTGTTGTGTGTACCATTCAAGTTTACTTGGAAGCCACTCCTAAGATAATATTAAAGATGTAACTGTTAGCTTGCCAGAAATAGTCATGTAGCCATATTCCGCTATCTTAGTTGGATATCACTGGACTGTTATCGTCTGATATTTCGTAGTATTAGGATCTTTTAATTTTAAGTCATCCTAGGTATAAGCTCTAATACAAATCGGTAGAAACCATTGAGCTTTTGAAGTTCCTCTTAACCGTACTGATACTAATTGGTTAATTTTCATAGACCTGTATTGTCAATACTTATTATACTACTTCTTACTTGTGAGAATTAACTATAATTTCTAGAAGAATACCGACTCCCATATTAATTTCTCAGTTGTTTCCAAAATTCTAAGTCACTGCCTAAACTCTAGAACGTATAAACGTTCTAACACTGAACCAATTATAACCTTAGTTCCTACAACCAACGACGATGTAGGACGGTACTCCCGCGGAATAAGAATGGCATCCTTGTCTTTACGAGTGATCCACCACTGGTTGGTATCTTTGTCACACCGGATGCGGTACAGGCTTAGAGTCTGGCTGTCCATGCCTGTTGGAAGTTTATGAAGGCAGGGTCCTTGAGGTGTCATCACATAATTGGGCGTTTCTCCCTGGGGTACTCCAGACAGATCCCACCACATTTTGAAGTCGATCCAGTCAATGTTCGTGTTTGATATCTCTCTCCCGCTTTCTATATCCCACCCCCTCAACGTGCGGTCTGTAGAGGCCGAGAGCACATATTTTGAATCTGGTGTAACCAAAACAAAGAGAACCCTTTCAGTATGGCCCACCAATGATTCGTGCTTGCGTCGCCAATCTTTTTCGGTCACTTTCTCCCAGACGGTCAAATTATCATCACTACCACCAGAGATGACATATTTTCCATTAGGAGAGAATGCTACCGCCATCACATAGTATCCACCGTGAATGCCATCTAGTATGGCTATCGGGTCTGGCTCTACCTCATTTCCAATCTCCCAAAATCGGATAGAGCCATCGTCGGACGCTGTTGCAACATATCCTCCATCGGGTGACCATGCAGCAGAGCGAACCCAGTCTTTATGTCCTCTAAAGACATGCAGTCGCTTTCCAGTTACAACATCACATACCTGCGCCGTCCCATCATCCGAGGCTGATAGGAGCTTGTCGCCTTTGGTTGGTGAGAAAGCTAGCGATCGCAAGTCATTGCTATGGCCAAAGTCCAGGTTGGTGGAATCGAGGTTACCGCTTTGTAAATCCCAAAGAAATACTGTATGGTCTGATCGCACCGCTGCCAGCATCTTGTTCTCGGGATGGAGGGCCAAGCCGTCTATAGAATATGGATTTACTACACCCTGAGACGGAAATGCTTCACCGTGCTTGTCGTTGACATACCAAAAATGAATGCCTTTATCTATAGCGCTCGATATTAAATAGTCGCCCCCAATTGGATCAAAAAGAATGACATGCGAGGCTAAGCCTCGAGCTTGCAGTGTGTTTAGATGTCGCCTCGTAGAAGTCTCCCAAATGTTAATAGCATGGTAGGAGGATGAGGCTAATCGGGATCCATCTGGTGAGAAGGTAAGGGAGTTAATAGAAGCATCGTCATTAGATTGAGACAGGCGTGTTGTCATTGATGCGCCTTCATCCTCGCTACTTCTCGACCTCGTTATATGAGGCGGTTTGATGGTGTAAATGGGCGCGTTTTCCACGTGCTCGGGATTAGCACCGATTTCCCAAATACAGACACTACCGTCCTCGGAGCCAGATGCTAAAAGTCGTCTGCCACTAATTTCATGGGGGCTCAAGGCCGCGCAGGTGAAGTCCTTTTGATCATTCGTAAACTTTTGTCGTACCTGGAAAGTATTGCTGTCACAGAGTTGAATGGCATCTCCTGACGTGATAAGGAGTTCGTTGTCTCGTGAAAAGATTAGCCCCAGGGCCCTGATTGGATACTCAATAGGCTCTTTCGGTTGATGTCCTTCGAGGAGTCCATCAATATTCCAGATGTACACCATTCTACGGCTAGCAACGGCAATTTTACTGCCATCTGGTGAGAGGCAAAGGGCATCGGCTCCGACAGTATAAGCTGGCAGTTCACCGACTTTCCGCCCAGTAAGGGTATCCAATAGTATGACAGGAAGATCATCCGGCCCTGCAGCTACAATCCTTGAGGCTAGAGCCACTCGAGTGACATAGCTATATGTACCTTTTCTGGCATCAAATACATGCTGCGTCGTCCCCGTTTCGGTGTCCCAAATGCGAACTGTGCCATCATCGGAACCGGAAGCAAGGACTCGACTATCTGAGGAAATCGCGATGCTACGGACCCAGTCGTTATGGCCACGGAACGTAGTATAGTTGGGACTCCAGGTCTGATCTATCTTTGGTTGTTTGCACAACCAGGGATTGACCGTGGGAGCCCATAGACTTTCTTCCGGAGAGAATATAGTCGTATTCAAAGCCTGCAAAGTATTCGGGCCATCTGTGGATATGTGCAGTCGCATAAATTGGTGCGCATCTTGCATAGCGTTGGCCAAGTCACTGTTTTTTTGCTTCTTTTCGTCAAAGTTAGTCGAAATAGTTTCGCCACTTATTACATACAGTGCATTCGGCAGGACTTTTTCAAAAGAAAAAACTCACCATCTTTCGAAGATACATGTCTGCATCCCGTAACCGAGACACCACTAGGTGTATTTTATCTCCTAACGTAAGAACATCAACCCAGTGTAGGAATTCCTTCTTGAGGAACGATATCACCGACTTCCGGACTGCGATGTTTTTAGCGGCCTCTGTTATTTGTACTAGATGTTGCATCCAATATAACGATGCATAGCTACTGGCTATTGTGGATGCCACTTCCTGTTGATCACGAGTGCCGTTAGGCAGCGCAGCATACTCATTAGCAAGACTATCCCCTAGGGATTTCAGACAGAGGACTGTGAGCTTGATGTGTGTCTTCGACCTTTTAGAAGGGTCTAGTATGTATCGTTTTGCGTATTCTCTCGCCGATTCATGCCGAAACAAGACTGTGTCCCCCTGGAGATGGAGAAAGCCAGAGCATCGGTATAGAATAGCTTTCAGATCTACCCGCCGCGGCCAGTCCAGAAGTTTCTTTAACTCAAAGATGCTCAATGATTGATATATAGCCCCCATTGCCAGCAAGACGTCAATGCAGTAACGGTTTTCTTCCTCCTGGTTGTCGATAATCTCGTGCATCAAGCTATATAGACCTGGTAGATCTCGCTTAGTTTCAACTTGAGCCACAAAATCCTCTACACGCCATAAGGCCTTGGACTTAAGCACCCCGCAGACTATGTCTACCCAAAGGTAATTCTTGACATCGAGCTGACAGAAGCTGTCTGTGACTAATTTCTCAAGTTCGGTATCATAGGAATTGCTCCTGGCCAAGACAGATACCGCTTCCTTGATGTAGTTGTCCATGACCGTGCTCGAATCATGTATATCAGAGCTCAAAGACAGGTGTTGCGAATGAGACCCTCCTGGATTTGATATGCCAGACACCAACCATTTTATGCGACTACAAACAGACGCTGATTCGATAATTAAATTGATGAACTCGGTCTTTTGATAGGTGCACTCATCCAAGGAGTCAACGATCAGGTACGTCTTCGGAAACTCCTCGTCTTGTATAATGTGGAAGAACAATGCTGATAGAGCAAGAAAATCATTGGGGTGGCCGAACTGTTTCCTTCCGGTAGTATTCAGTTTATCTTTTAGGTGTTGGGCGAGCGCGGTGCATCGAGTAATGATAAGACATATCAGATTTCTTAACGCTGCTGCGGCATTGTTCGACTCGAGGCTACTTTGGCTGAAGAAAAAGAAAGCGACACCAGGAGAATCAGTTGGTTTGTACAGGGTTTGAATGATACCATGAAGGAGTTTGGTCTTGCCTTGGCCGTGATCACCGCTAATCCAGAGCAATTGGCATTCCGGCTTCTCCCAGTCAAGAAAGTCAGTGTATTTCTCTCTACTTTCCAGCACACGATAAATTTCATTCGCCATATCGTTCTGTATCCAGTCTGAGCTTGTCAAATGTGACTTGGGATCCGTGACCGGTAAGCCATCCAATAATTTGTTAGGTGCTTCAACCTGTATGGGTGCCGCTTCGAATAATCTTTGAAGTGTGTAGTTAACGTGTTCCTCGTTGAAACCAGCCAGTGCTCTCTCAGCTTCAACCACTGAATCTAAGTTCAGCTCGTCGGTAAATACCGGGGTTTGAAAAAAGCCGTAACTGAAGCCAGGAGAATAAAGAATCGCCACCCTCATGAAATATAGTAAGATGGCAGCATACAGGTCCTTCATCCGCTTCAAGATTTTGGGATAAGCTGGATTGTTGTCTTCGTCACCTGTAAATAGTGTCTGCAGGCGGTCATACCATTCCATTCGCGATACAATATGAATGAAATTGGCTTGGACGTCATGTGTTTCTGGAGCAGATTGCCAAAGTGCCTGAAACATGGTTAGCTCTCATTTTAAGTGAGTTATGATCAGTCATTCTACCTTTGACGCATAGCAGGCAGCAACCCATGGGATAATGGCTGCTGGGGACATCCTCTCTCTCGATCTCATGACCACTGCTCTGCAAAATAAATGAATAAAGTCACCATAACCTGGGGACATTGACTGGTAATCTCTCTCTTCACTCCCGCCATTGACCCAACCATCAAGCAGAACCTCCATTCGCCATCGCCGGACCTGAAAAGTCCCCGAAGGAACAGTAGTTCCAACATCTGCCGATGAAGGCGGACGATCCGTTTGCCCGTGTAAATATCGGAGGTCATGAGCCAACATTCTCTCGTACATTCTGAGTATAGTTTTGTTTTGCTTTCCAACTTGATCATACGCCTCATCCCAAAGTATCTTGGTGCTCTCGGTCGATATATGAATCGCGGGGTCATGGTCGACGACAGGGATCTGATTGTCTTCTAGACGGGGCGTTTCTGGGGAAGAAGGCTCATGTGGAGACTTCGCGACGACAGAAAGCTCCTGTTGAGGCTCGCTCATGGAAGGGGACTCAGGTTGAGGTTGGGACGTAATGGAAGGTTGTTGTTGAGACTGAGACGCGATAGAAGTCCCACTTTGAGGTTCGAGCGCGACGGAAGGTTCAGGTTGAGATTGGGGCGCGATGAAAGGCTGGGTACGTTCTATCGTTGCTTCCATAGGAATTGTAGGCGCAATTTCTGTAGTTTCTAGTGCCTCACCGGCCTGTGAGGCCTGGTTTCGATTCAGTTTCTCTATCAGCTTCCGCGTTACTTTCTTCATGTTTCCGATGCAAAAAGTACCACATGCCATAAGCCGGCTACGTAGGAAATAATCAAAGAACGGGTGCAAGCTGAAGGAGTCTCTATGTGAGATTTAAAAATTGCATAGTCGATTGATAGTATTAATGGGAAAGCTGCTGTACAATAGTGCCCTACCTGCGACCGGTAAATGAAGCAGGCCTCTAACCCAAGCAAATGTACAGCTGTGCAATGCACTGCCTGATCTCCTCTTTTACCGTCGCACTGGTATTGGTGGTGGTATTGGTGGTAATACGCTATGTAATTGGCCATGGCTTTGCCAACACCGCAGGATGGGCAGGTACCAGTACCCGGCAGAATTTTCGACACCACACCAGCTGATAACGGGAATGTAACTACACGCGAGTAGCACAAAAGTGTCAGCATTTTTCCTTCTTCTCGCCACGTAAGGAATCCATGCGATGCTAATGGTAGCTGAGCCTTTGTATGCTCATAATCTTGCCTCAAGGTGGTAGGTTAGGTCAGGTCAGGTCAGGTTAGGTTAGTCACCTACAACCTTCCAACATTCGAAGCCTTCAACAACAACTTTCTAATGCCTAAACCCTGTAAAAAAGTTCAGAAAAATCAAAAGATTACTTGCAATTAATTGCAATTAAAGGAGTCAAGTATAAAAATCTGTTTTGGTTTGTGAAATAATCTAGAAGGTCTTATCTTGTTTTGACTGGTCAAGTTATCTGGCAATCAAACAAAATAATACTTGGTCGGGGGGCGGCGCTGGTGGTCAGGGGTTGCGAACGAATTCTTCCCTCACCACGGCCTGAAAGTCAATGTTCCGAAGGTCTCTATTCTTTCCACATAGGTTTTCCAGCTTAACGTAGGGTTGATCACCCCCTTCTCCCATCTCCCTAAACCTTTTCTTGACCATCCTGTATCTCCAGTCTTCACCACTGTCGTCAAATTTGGGCGAAATGCGATAGCACGCCAGTATCAGTGAGGCAGCTCCAGCCGCGATAGCCGTTGCAGCTGAACTTCCAGTGACTGACTCCTCGGATTTCAAAAACGGGATCTGTCCAACTTGGACATTATGACCTACAAATCTAAACCTATACCCGCTCTTTTGACTGAATGGTAGGAGATTTCCCCACTTGTCGCACGCCACGATGGTGAACAGATCTTCGTTATTATCTGGCTTGTCTGTTGACGTTGGCGTCGTCGCTAGACCCGTATCCGCCGTGCTCACCAAGACTACAATGTCTTTTCTTCTAGCCTTCTCTATCTGCTTTATCATGTCTTCTGTGTTAGCGAAGACCACGAGACTAATTGATATGATGTCGACCTTCTTGTCAATTGCCCATTCAATTGCCTATACCCAAAAGATATTAGCCGGGCAGTCAGTTCTACTCATTTGGGTGGGCAACTATGAGACAGGTCTCACCTGAGCAACGACATTAGCTGCAATACCTGAACTTCGTGTCTCTGCTACCTTGACCACGTATAGTTTGCAACGTGGATCGATCGAGCAGATCAACCTCGCCATCTGTGTCCCATGAGGCTCAGATGCATGCCACCACATTTGTTCTTCGTCATCGCCGGTGTTCACGTAAGACTTCCCATCCTCTATTAGCTCCGCCAAGTCGGTAGTTGACGGTTGAGTCGCATCGGTAGGGTCTCTTGTTGATATATTATCACTACCCTCCTTCCTCCCATTTGTTTGCCCGTTTATAGCCCCATCCTCTCTCTCGCTCTTCGAATCTCGGGACTTTGCCTTGCCGCCAACACTCACCACGCCGCTATCGATTACTGCTACTTTAGTTCTCTTGTCATCGGGAAGCTTGAAATCGACGTATTTGTCAATAAATGCTGCAAGGTTGCCTCCGACAACGTTGTTTCGTCTATAAACGAAGTTAGCGTATACACCCACTCTAAGAAATAGTGAACTGTTACATCTCATCCAGATTTTTATACGTCTTAAACCCTCGGTCCGTGGCCCATTCGTATTCTGTCACTGGAACCATGGGCGTGTTCTGGGTATCCTTTCGCAATCCTTGACGCCCTTTAGTCCAACGATACCCGAGCTCATCTCTATTCAGTTGGTCTAACTTCTCTTGTAGTGTACGCACTGAATCCTTCAATTGTTTCTCGCTCATTACGTCCTATAATATTTATTAATAGATTGCTTCCTAGACGGTGTAAATGGGAACGACTTACAACTACTACGTTTACGAATAGTCTTTGTAACTTTTAGATGTAGTTAGTAGACGGCATCTTGATGTTCATGTGGAGATAGCCGTTTTTACCTTCGGGAAACTTCTTAGTTCAGAAAGCCAATGATCGTGAACGGCTTGTCTTCCACTACTGAAGAGATGTAGCTCTTGTAGTTCATTCTTGATTTTCAAGTCAAAGTTTCCAAGATACATATCAAGCTTTCTCCACTTGAGGATGCGAACGTTGAATTGGTTCACGCAATATTCAACATCCTCATCGATATGGGGGGTAAGAAGTCGATCAGGGACGGAAAGCTCGATTACGCTCTCAACTTTTCGCTTCCGGAGCCACTCGAATATGTCTCTCACTTCATGGTAGTCCATACGCAAGCTGGTTGCTAGGTTTTGGGTTTGCTTTGGAACCTGTGTATGGAGATCCGGAAACTTCGCATACTTCAGGATACTTTCGAACTTGTATATCCTCCCCATTGCTTCTTTTTGCTGTAATAGTCCCTGTACATATTCGGTAAAGCTTTGTTCCTCGGTATCTATGCTTGATAGGTGGAGGCAAAGCTGATCCGCTGGTAAGTGTATTAGTTGGTGAGGGCAAAACTGACGCTCTTCCTCTTTGTCTTACCTTCAACTGTGCACAAGATATGTTAGTGCCACTAGGAAGGTAAGACAAATTGAACAGTATATTCGTACCATTTGACTTTTTCAATATAGTCCGGAGTTCCCTGATTCCAAATTTATCGCTAGTGCTACGGATCATAGCACAAACCAAAGTATGCCGAATATCCTCGTACGACGGAGTCGAGGGTTTCAGCTCCTGTATAGCAAATATATCTTGCTTTTCTCCGGCTTGAACTTCGATTTGTTCTGGAACATCTTTGAGAATGCTTTGGACGATCTCTGCTTTACGAGAGCGGACAGCTGTGTGCAGAAGGTCTTTGCTCTTCTCGCTGAGAAGCCAACATCGGTCTGTGCGATCAAATTTCTCCCACATCCCGATGTCGTTATTCTCAATGACAAACTTTGCGTTGTCGTACGTAATGAAGATCTTTGCGCTTGGAGCTTCCTTCTCTCCGCTTAGTAGGTATTCGATCACCTTGGTTGATGATACTTTCACGGCACTTTTCCAGATCTTGCCCCACACATCTCTATCCTCGCTTTTATCCATATGACGCACGATGAGCTTGAACACGCCAAGAGCAGTGTCTTCTTCTTCTTCGTCTCCCTTCATCGCAGTTCTCTGTATGACAGCCTCAAGACATTCCATGATGTTATCTCTGTCCGCTAACTCCGAATACCTTCCCAGCAGCATTTCAAGTACACCCAGTCTTAGCTTTTCAGCTGCAAGGCGAAATGCAGTTTTTTGGACGCTTCCGTATTTGTTGTCGATATAGCTGTCAAGGAATGCCTTCCTCTGCTCTGAGCCTTTGGAATGCTCAGGCAGTACATCCAGCATGACATTAACCAGCTGTTGGTCTCCTCGTGCCACAGCTTCGGGGAAGCAATATGTTGTATCATCAGTTTTGCGGTTTGTGCGTTCGTCTTCAGATTTCACTTTTATAGGATGCGTGAATGGCATCATTGGTTCAAGGCGACATAAAGCTTTGGCTACTATGTAAGTAGGTGTTTGGTCTGTACCTTGGCTTCCAAGTTCCCATTCCCCAATCGCCTCGAGAAGCAGTTCTGCGTTGTGGGTTCTATCCTTCCACTTCCCTTTGGATCCCAACACCTCTTGTAGGTCAGCAATTAACTTTTCATACAAAATTTGGATACCATTTGTGTTCGGGATCACACTGCCGTGAGACTTAGATTCGTGTGCAGCCCTGATCTTTTTCACGGCTTTGTGAATATCTCGCCAGATGCCTCTTCTGTTGTCATCCTTCCAATATTGATCAAGTGACTTCAGGTCTTTCAGATTAAACTCCTCAAGAATTAGATTAGCCATAATGATAGCCACTCTAGCTTTCTAAGCAAACGCTAAATGAAAATGGGCTAAGTGATGCTCGATGAGTGTAGGAGGTTGACGAAAGATCAGTCACATCATGCGAATCGTAATTATGATTGAAGTATCGCCATTACTTGGTGAGAAGAAATAAGGTCATGTTTTCTTACAAAGTAAGCGACCAGCCATATAGACACGTTGCTATTGACAACCGACCGCTTCTCAATATTAGGGTGCATACCCAGCCTCAAAATGTCACTTACGAATAAAGGGGGTTCACTTCGGTGAAAGATGTACTGTATTACCCAGGCCCAATTTTCGGCGATTTCGCGTTGGTCAATTGGCTGTGAGAATTCCGAGTGGCTGCAAATATGCAATTTTAATTGTAGCGAGGCGTAACATAGCGATGCGTTTCACTGGACACAAACAATCTCCAAATGGCAGGGGCCTTGTGGGTGTAAGGTAGGCATCAACGGGATCGTAATATGACTCATGCTACCTTCGAGCAGGCCCAAAACTTGGACGAGACCGCATTTCCACACGTTCACACATAATTTACCCATCGAGTCACGCATTTATCTGAAAGTGTAGTCTCGCGCGCCGATGCCCCTGTGCTTATGAAATGGAACCTAATGACTACTCCGTCGTGAGCGCAGAGGTACAACCGGATGAGGAGATGGAGGAAGAGCCCCTGTACGAGGAGCTTTCCCCAGACTTTGAGGATGTCCTCGGCGCATTCAAGACGAAGAATCCCGCGGAGAACCGGTATGTGCCTTTCCTTGACTTGCCCCGATCTGACACCGCTCTGACCCCGCCCCAACCCAAAACAATCGATTGGCTATCAGTACCTTTGACTCGAACAATGCCTAATACATTTGAAATACCGTAGTATTCAAAGAAGATTCATCCATGTCTCTAGCAAGATGTCCAAGTTTCGCAAGACGATCGAGACTGTCCTTATTGTTCATGGCTGGGAGACGCCGGCGAAAACCGTACCCATGAGTCTTATCGTCTATGGTGTTGGTCTCAATTGTCAAGCCCGCGAGTTCCGCATTCGTTCTACGAGGATTTGGCTTGCTTTCTACGAAGATGATAAAGCTGATCCTCCAAATGAGGAGCTAGCTGCTCCAGAAGTAGTTGCCTGGGCCCCTTTCGTGCAGCAAAACCAGTGGGGTGAAACCGAAGAGACGATCGAGAAAACCAACATCAGCGCCACCGCGGGAATCGATCATGTTGCCAAAGCCGACGCGAATATGGGAAAAGAAATCACCAGCTCGTACACACGCAAGCATTTTGACCGTGGATCCACCGACAGACTTGTCCACAATGACAAGCCCTATGGAATCAGTTGGTACTGTGAACAGAATAACTTGGAAAAGTGAGCAATTCCCGAGTTTCATTTAATATACACTTCAATCCAGCTACCGAAGGCTTGAGGAACGTAGTTAATGTCTCTGTAGCCCAAGCCGTTGAGCCACCACAATCTGCCTGCCTGACGCTTCCATCGTCCGACCAACATAAATATGCAGTGCTAACATAGTTACCAATAGGTACGGGGTCAAGCCACACTTCCACATCGCGGTTCTATTGAAAAGATCTCACACAACGACCAACGAACCTATCACTTTCAAAGCCATCTTCGACATGCGAATCGACGCTGGTCTTAGCCACGACTTCGAACAAGGTCTCCGCAGGGCGTTCAAGCTCTGGAGACCCGAAGACGAACCCATATACTACGATCCAGCAATGCAGGATCAAGTTGGCGGGTCTGGGGGCTCGGGTGAATCTATCTACAAGAAGGTGAAGAAGGACAGTCTTGGAGAGCTAGCGCGTGGCAACACACTCAGCGCCTTGCTTGATCCTAATGGCACGCTATCGGGTCTCGAACCATTGAAGCCGAAAATAGTCTGAATGTCGTATTTGCGTATGTCTTATTAGTACTTGACACAAAGGTATTTAGCCCTTGCTTATTTGAACCAACTGGTATAACCATGATGGTCAGTCATCTTGGGAATCGCTGTATATAGTGCTAGGTTAGGTCAGGTCAAGTCAGGTCTGAAGGATAGAATCCAAGAACCCAGGCGAGACCTTGAAGATTATTGCTTAATAGAAGTCAACCTTCCAAATCCTAAACAACAACCCTTGTGATAAGAGGATAACCCAGGAAAGATTTTCAAGATTACATTCCAAAACAATTTACTCATTGGATAAGCTCATGAGTGACAGTTTTGTGTAAATCGGGGATGATGTACGCTTTCTTTTAGGACTATACAGGTACTTCTGTCGGAATAACAACATAAAACAGTTGAGGCAACAGCAACAGGGCTGTCTGTTACACGTGTAACCTCTGTACCGGTTGAAGCATGCAGTTTACCGGTTGAAGCATGCAGTTCGCCTTGCACTTCGGCCGTACGAAGGACCATTGCATGCTGTTCATGACCTTCCAAGACATGCAGGCAATATTGGGCAATATTGGAAAGTGAGGTTATACAGACTTCGCTTCTTGAAACAGACCCTAGAGACCCAGGTGTCAGAAAGGGAAGGCGATGATACTTGCGTTCCACATACTGGAATGCTGGGAATCTGTATATAAGACCTTCATCCAGCCAGATAACTGTATTGTAACTTAGACTTCTAATAATCTAATGGGATCACATATACTACTCTTGACACCAGGCGGTCTGGGCTGGCAGATCATTTGTATATAGAGTCATCTCAAGCCACCAACAGCCGAGAAGGAGTTGGTTGGTCAAGGACTAATGCAGCCCTAGTTGATCATTGTAATCAGTACCCTCAGTTCCAAGCCCAGTTCAACTGCCCTTGTTATACTGTCTTGAACCGTGACCTCCCTTACCGCCCCTAAATTTCCGTCACAGCGCTTAAGAGGTGCAAAGATCCAGCATCTCCAATTTAAAAAATAAAATTGCTTTAATCCTCACCTCAATTGCAGAGAAATAATCACCGACGAGCGTTGAATCATTCCAAGAATGTGCTTTTAAGCCCTACTTCTAACGTACTATAACGGACCCGTCATACATCACCTGAGGTACGAGCAGCACGTCGGAGGTACTCGATGGTCCACGTCCAATTGCTACTGTAGGATAGTGGCGTTCAATTTTGCACTTTTTAACGCCTCTCAAGATGGGCCGTATGCGTTCCGCGAACCGCAGCTAGCGCACAACTACACCCCCCAAGAATTGGTTCAGCCGTTTGCCGCGTATTCTAGACTAAGCAAAGGTCCGGGCAATTACCTCGATCAGATACTCCAATTACGGTAAGCTGTATCCAGTGTATAAGCAGGCTTCCAAGTAGACACCCTTGTTAGCTACTGCGCTAATCTGGGGTAAAATCCTCCTCATACCAACATGGAATCTACCTAGCGACGGATTGGCAGTCGGTAATTCTTGCCTACACAGTTCAGCTTGGCTCAAGAGATACAAGTTGAAGTCGCGCCCTGCTGGCTAGGTATTTGAGTTGTAATACGCCGTACCACAACCTCGTAATGGATTTTGTGTGATAACTCAAGGCGGAACCTACCACCCTACAATGCATTCACTTCAATGGCTTAATGTCTCAATCAATTGCAATCCGTTCAAACGGTTAACTGGTAGCTAATCCGACATGCTAGCCGTAACATGTGAAAGCCGTGTAATCCTCTCACTAACATAAATTTTAAAATTTTTTTAGGAATCCCGGTCCTAGTGTAGGTACCGAGTGACAACGGTTTTCCATCGTGAGATGTGCTGCGCCGCTGATGCGCATTCCGTAAACAGTCGAATTGCAATTATCCTATAGGCTCTTCCACAGAGAGATTTGAATTATTATCGTGAATCACGCGTCGAGCCAAGAAAAAGTCAACAAATATAAGATTCCGGTTTCTCTGCCTTGCCAGGAATTCCACAACCTTTTCACGCTTTGTTTTTAAGCTTTTCCCATCGTCGACGCCAACACCAGCCATGCACAACACCAAGACTCTCGGTTTCCTGGCCGCCGCCCTTGGCGCGGGCTCATCCGTCGCCCAGACATTCACCCCAGCACCAGCATGCGCCTCGCTCGCAGCGGCCCTAGCGGGCCCTGCAGCTCCCGACGAGATCCAATCTTTCCTAGACGCTCACGAGACAGCAGCTCCTGCGGCCGGCGGCATCTTAAGGGACCCTGAGGCCTACGTGTCGGAGCTCTGCGGGATAGCCGTGGATCTGCCCGAGACATTGTTGCCCGAGTTCTCGGGCTGGGGCGCTGACCTTCTTAGCTTTGCCGGCGAGAGGATCGTGACGTACGACGAGGTCGTGACCATGTGCATCACGACGGGCACAGCCGCTGCTTCTATCACCAGCTACCTCCACTCTATCGTGTCGCATCCTGACGACCTGTGTAAACCTACCTCTACTGCTATCCCGACGTGGGGAAACAGTACGGCCTCCGGTACCATCACGCCTTACCCCACGGCTACGCCCACAGGCAACACTACCATTCCCGGAACCACGTCAATACCCGTCGCGGCGGCCGCTAGACCTACCGGAGTCCTGATGGGTGCTATCGCTATGGGCGGCATCATCGGTGCCGCAATCCTGCTATAATAAGGATTTGTGTCTGACCTTGGAACGGAGTTGTTAGCTGATACGCAATCGGTGCAGCTTGCTTGCTAGCTTCGCCTCTTGAAGGACTATTGTTCGACAAGTAAACTAAACAGAATATATACTCAGAATTAATTGAACTCAATTGCATAATGAGGTATCAATCAAGGACCGTGTACCCAGCACTAGTTGATTCGTAAGAGACGGCTGGGCGATACAAATGCTGCAGCGCTAGTGGAAGAACTCTGCACTACTTCAATGCGCACATTATAAGCTCAGAATTACCATTTCAACCTTATAAATCATTACGTCCAAAAGCGTAAAAGAAGAGAATCGGTAGATTGAAGAACGGTATATTTTGACCAGAAAGTAACAAAAAGCAACCTTGTAGAATGATGACGACGTACGACACCGACCTCTCCTATACAAGCAGCCTTCAATCGTCAGCTCACCATATCCACATGGTTAGCTCGACCTCGAGATTTTCCTCCAGCAAAAAATCCCCAGCAGCCCGCTTTCATTCCGAGACGACGACCTGTGGCCGGGTCTTGAGAAGATGAGTATGAAACTCTTTGAATATTTATTCCTTTTCTTCACTCCAAAGCCTTCATCTCCCCACACGACGGTAGGCACCCAGTTCAGATTGCAACAAGATAAGCCGTCCAACCTCCAGATGAATAGAGCGTTTACTTCTAAGTTCCCGTTCAAAAGTGAAGGGGGTATAGGAAGATGCTTGGCCAGATGAGACGTTCTCAATATCCTCTAACGTACCGCATTCACGTCTGGATGTGTCTGGTATCTCTCTCTGCTAGTAACCGCCCGACTAAGAAGAGATCCGGCCATAAATCTTCGATATAATCTCCTTGAATCTTTCCTTGTCAACTTCGATGAACTCTGGCCCCTGAGGCATCGGAGGAGGGTAAGTGCGAATTTAGTGAACGAGACGCTGTGCGGCAATCTCAGAAGAGATTGTTGTGAGAAGTTAGCAGGCTAGAGCATGTAACTTGACGCATACATTTATAGCCTTGTAACGATGGAAATCGCATACCTCGAGCGACGCTGAAGTAGGTATGCCCCATCTGCAGTTCTTGGTACTCGGGGGGAGAGCGAAAATGTTAGGTAGCCTGTGACGTGACGCATGGTCAGCGGCCGTTGGCCTAGTGAACCGCCCAGCTCAGCCATGAGCCCCACACACGAAGGTGCGAAGGGCGGAAATGGCGCAACTGACTTATCCCGCTCAAAATATATCCTTGAGAATCAATCGTGGCTCTTACATAGGTATAGGTCATGACTTCTCCATTGCCATCCGAACCACCGTCCCTGGTGAACCCTGCTGTCCCTTTTGGTAGGGCAATGCGGGAAGCATACTTCGGCTTTTCTCCCGATTATACGCCAATCAATCATGGGTCCTACGGCACGTATCCCATACCCGTACGCGATGCACTTACAACTCTTCGTGCCGAGGTTGAAAAAGCGCCGGACCGGTTCATCGTACTAGAATGGCCAACGCGTCTTCAAGAGTCGCGAGCAGCAATAGCAAAGATGCTGAACTGCGAGACAGACGACCTTGTGTTCGTGCCGAACGCTACCACTGGCTCGGACACTGTCTTCAAGAACCTGAAATGGGAACCAGGCGACGTGATCCTCGTTTATGAGTTCGTGTATGATGCGATGCGTGCCGGCCTGGCTTGGCTGGAAGAAACCTGGGACGTCCGCGTCGAAGTCGTTCCTCTGAAAATACCCCTGACAGACGCTGAGATCGTGGATGCTGTCGTAGGGGCCGCCAAGAGAGTCAATCGGAACGAGAACCTTGAAAGCGGGAAAGTTAGGGAGCGCGTCCGGATGGCTAGTATGCTACCCCCGGAGTCACTCACATTCCTCATAATCTAGACGCTCGCGGGGGCCATCATTACCTGTTAGAGCTACTAGCATATCTCTTGGAGTATACGTAACTCTTGAAACTTGCCATTTGTTCCCGCTGTACATTTAAGAGGAATTACTGACTCTGGTGAAATGTAGTTGTCGACACGATAGCAAGCCTGCCGGGGGTTCGCATACCCTTTGAGGATCTCGTTCCGGCTCTGCAGGCCGAGGGCGCACTGGTTCTTGTTGATGGCGCTCATGGCATCGGACACGTCGACATAGACCTTGCGAGTCTGAACCCGGACTTTCTCGTTACAAGTCTGAATAAGTGGCTTTTCGTCCCGCGGGGTGTCTCTGCGCTGTATGTGCCAAAACGTAACCAGGCACTGATTCGCACCAGTCTTCCTACAAGCCATCGTTTTCGAAGACATGCTGGCGAGCCCGGAGAGCCCACCAATGCGTTTGTTGACCTATTTGATTTCGTGGGTGAGTGGTTACTCGAGGCTTGATGGACGCAAGACTCGCGGTAGCTTGATAGCTGGGCACGAACATTCACATCCTTAATCACTGCTGATATGCATCTCTTCTAGCTACTCTTGACATGACAAATTTCCTGATGGTCAAAGGTGCGTAGGTTACATCTTTCCTCCCCATAGCTGCGGTGACATATTGTATACCTACTTCTTTCTTGAGCCATACATTCTGACTATCATCATTAGAGGCTCTGGCCTTCCGTACCCAAGTTTGTGGCGGCGAGGCAGCGCTCAGACAATACTGCCAATCCATAGTGCGAAAAGGGGCTGAAGCAGCACTCTCGATATTCGGAACGGAAATCATGGACAGCCCAGACTCGCGCATACGCGAATGCAACTTCGCCAATGGTATGTCATTCATCAGTCTGATGCTGTTCTAGGCCAACTTGTTCATTAGCCCGCCAAGCGTGTCTTACCTCGTAGCAGAAGCCGTTCAGACTCATGCCTGTAAACTTGTAGACTTGGAAGAGCAATTACTGACTCATCAAATTTGTAGTACGGCTTCCCCTCGATATGGCAGCCGAAGGCGAGGAAATAAACGGAGAGAACGGGAAGATACCTCTCTCACATGCCGCGAGGGTCATCCAGTGGTTCCGGGAAACCGGGGTCCGCGAAAGCGGGTGCTACACCCAGCTGTACGTGTATTACGGCGCGATGTGGTGGCGCATGAGTGGAATGGTTAGTCCCATGGAGTCATTTCTATTCTGGTTTTGGACCTCGTCACCCCTTCATGTTCCTGAGACATGGGTTGAATTCTTACTTCTTCTGATTGTCCACTGACTCCAGCGCGTACACAGATATATGTTGATGAGGAGGATTTCAGGAAAGCCGCGGGGATGCTCAAGAGGCTTTGCGAGAGAGCCGCACGAGGAGAGTATCTTGAGGCGTAAAGCTGTAGGGTTGATATACACTCTACAAATTAGGGTTGCATTTATTGGCCAATGGTTAAAGCTTGATCGTGATTTGTTATTATATTCGTTGAGAACTAATTAGGAAGCTCCTGAAAAGTTGTTCGGATCAGTGGCTCATCTTGGGTCGATGTTATACTCACATAATACTGCTGAACATGCGGTTCGACTACGGCTACGGGGGTAATGCAGTTTATTCATGACCTTCAAGAGACATGCAGGTAATGTTGAAAGCAGGCTAAACGAACTTCGCTTCATTGAACCAATCAATGAGGCCTAGGCGATCGGCATTGGCAGTCCAATTGTATATAATATCAAGTGAAGGCCAAGAGGAAATTGGGTTGCCAAGGACTTTTGCAGCCCTGGCGGATTCTTAGATTGTATTTACATAGTACCTGCCCTTGTTATACCGACTCCATAATACTTGTGAGTAGATATGGGATATTACCAGCACCTGACCAAGCAATACTTCAAGTGACACTGGAATTACTGCTTTTCATTGTTCAAGTAACCGACCTACCTGTTCTGAGGTCTGTTGCTGATCGCGTTGGCGGGCTTATGAGTGTGAGAATCAGATGCTAACGGGCAAATTCTTTGCATTACGACTCTCTATTAGTGGTACTTTGAACTTAAGAAGATAGTCTAACGAGACTTGGCACGCTAATATTATAATAAGACTTTAGCTTGGCAATCGCTAAATAAAACTTCAGCATCAGCTTTTAGGCCCCTGGGCCACGCCATCCTCGTAAGCTTGACGATAGCTTTGCTGTATTAACTAAACGGGCTACATAAAGTATATGCCTATGCTGTCTCATCAAATACCTCAATTCACAGGTTATTTAGACATTGACGGGCGTTGACAGAGCTCGCAGGAGTTTCGACAGTATGGAGCCCACGACTCTACCGGACCGAGTATTGAAGCGCCGCGCTCAGAATGCCTCGGCCCAGCGCATCTATCGTAGGCTCTCAGTGTACACGTAATACTTCGTCGGCAACACATGCTAATAGGAACATCAGGTGAGAAGCAGAAGAAAAAGATGCAGAGGCTTGAGGCCCTGACCATCGCAGCCTTGGCATCGTCTAGCTCACCATTTACGGGAGACGCGTTCGATATGAATAATCATGATCATGAAACAGCAGAGCAAAACCTCTTACAGTCACCAACGCTTGTGCCCTCTGAGCAGCCGTTGAATCCGGCACACTGCTTAAGTCTCATAGACCAGTATCGCCACCAGTCAAACAAGGGACAAGTCACAATCTCCGGGCTACCTGGCCACGCAGTCCTATCTCTAGACTTATTTCCGCGCATCCACGCGCTCTTGACCTCAATTACACCGCGCGAACGCCGGACATTCCAAGCCGTCACCATTCGCGAGCGCTTCGGCATCCGCGACATAATCAAGTACGGGCTCATCAAGCTCGGCTACGCCATGAATCCGCTTCTTTTCGAGAACGCGAAGCATGCATCCACGCGCGCCTGGCTCGGACAGGTCCGTGCCGTTATCGGCGACGACGTCGACATCATGGCCGTCCTTGCCGCAGGCGTGAAACTGCTCGCGAGCCTCCCGATACCGTCGTCGATATTATGCGACGATTGGGATGATAATGGCCGTCGCGGCGATGAAGAAGAGGTAATGCGGCGCATTGTGTTTTCACCTCGAGAGTCCAACATGCTGAACAATCGCGTCACGCTCGCGACGGTGTCCCTTGGTTCAGCGTTCTTCGCTAACGCGCTGATGCTCGGTATCCCGATCCCGAGTATGATGGACTATGAGGATGTCGTCGTGCCACCGCAAGCGCTACTATGCACGAAGCCGGACTTGGTTCCAACGGCAGCGCAGCTCGCCATCCCGCACCATCCGAGCTTCGACGTGATTCCGTGGCCGGCGTTCCGGTCGAATGTGTGCCTTGCACTGGCGCACAATCCGCCCCTTGTCGACGACGATGAGCTCTGTCTCGATCTGATGAACGATGGCGTCAGATGCTGGGGCTCGGTGACAGTCGATTCGATGCATGGGCGTGGTCAGGGCGCGCCCTGGGACCAGAGGAGCTGGGAAGCTGCGCCATGGTTCCTGGAGAAATGGAAGATGTTGACTGATGACGATATGTGGCGGAATAGCGAGTGGTGGAGGAATATGCGTGGTTGAAATGGAAATGGATTATAATATGAGGCTAATCAATACATGAAAGAGCAGGCGAGACTCGTATCCGTGGGCGTGGCCTCTCACATTAATAACAGGTGGAGGTAGTTCTACCTCTTGCCAGAATACTGCCCGGTCTCGATCCTTCGATATCATAGGAACGGCTCTACCTGTTTCTCAGCCCATTCCCAGTACTTTTGCCCCAGCGCCTTCTCACACAAATCACTTCGAGCCTTGAGCAATTTTCCATACGGACCGACTAGAAGATGCCATGCAAGACGTTAGACTGGATGATTTCCCTTATACCTGCTCAACGGATGCTGCAGGGCATGGGTGTCTGGGCATTACGTACCAAAGGAACCGTTCGCAATATTGGGGTCCAGTCCGGCGTATAATTGTGTATATGCGCCATACTTGGGCTCTTTACCCATCATCTTCTAGAAGGAGCATTAGCACACCGTCTAGCTCATCGGCAATACCCTACGGTTTGGATTGTAGGCAGAATGAAACTGAATGGAGACAACTCACCACAAGGGAAGCTTGCCAACCGGGCATTGTGCGCTGCAAGTCTGTCGGGAATAAACCTGGATGAAGCGACTGAAATAATTCGATCGCCATCAGATCTCATGTTCTCCAAAATACCGACATGGTCCGGTGTGGGAAATGGCTTCACTCACTACATGGAATACACCACCGCCGCTCCGCTCACTCTGCCTAGCAGCCTCGCATGCATGTATGATGTTGCCCGCCTTGCTGCGCTCGTACTTCTGCCACTGGCCTTCCTCACGCTTCTCATAATTTATGTTATCGAAGTCTATCGCGGGCTTTGGCGCGCCGTCCGCCGCTGCCGACGACACCCATACGACGCGCACCGAGTTCTTTTCGGCGACACCCGTCTTGACCGTTTCCACCAGAATCTGATTAAGACAGCGTGTAAGTAGAAATGTGCCCAGGACATTCGTGCCAAGTTGCAGCTCCCATCCCTGCGCAGTCACGGAGCCTGCGGGAGGGACCATCACACCAGCGTTATTGAAGAGGACATCGAGACGGCTTTCCCGGGAGAGAAAGGACTGGGCGCTCTTCTTGATTGTGGATAGGTCGCTGAGGTCGAGGAAGAGGTAGACGAGATCACCCTTCGACGCCGGGTACAGGGTCCGAATCTCGGTGATGGCGGCTTGCGCTTTTGTCGCGGACCGCGCGGCGATGTAGACTTTTGCGTGCTTCGAGAAGAGAATCTTTGCGAGCTCTTTCCCGAGGCCGGTGCTCGCGCCCGTTACGATGAAGACCTGGCAGGTAGGGTAAGAGTTAGCCCAGGGAGGCACAAAGAAAGAAAAGAGAACAAAAAGAATCTGCGTAGTACTAAGATAGTATACTAGAGAAGTGGGATGTAACAAATTCCTCTCACCTTGCCTTCTTGCGAGCCGAGGTTGTGTTCGGTTAGGGGTGGTTCCCCGGGGCACATATATTTGAGACTGGCCATGGTGATGTAATGGTTGATTAGGGAGATGCGTAGTATGAATCCAAGCAGGAAGAAGAATGTTTTAGGAATTTATGAGACAAGGTTCCGAAGACGGATGAAGACAACACAATGGAAAGTGATTCATGATCTCTGAGAGCTGCTTATATATTGTTAAGTTCACCTCTTCCAACCACCAATTCTCGATTCTTGAGTCCTACCGACTTACATAGATACCTACTACAATGCCACTTCAACACATCCTTAGACCAGCAGTCTGACAACTAATGCAAGGGACGTGAGCAACTAACGATGTATCGGGTATAGCTTAATGCAGTCAACGTGGGCTGCAGATGATGTGGAACTGCGGGAGGCTTACATAGTAGACTGGGGACCGGATTGTTGTTAGCTTCTCTAATGTCGCACTTATCTCGGTCATCTGTAGATGTATATGTAAGCTTGGTAGCATGATACTCAGAATCCATGTAAACAGACTTTCTATTACGTCAACAGCAGTTGTCGGGGACAATTTCTACTGTTCATCGCCGCCGGTTTCTATTTTTGTCGTCAGCTTCAACATCGGCGTGTTGAACCTATTACTGTATGAAGAGAAACGGTCTGGTTCGCAACAGCGCTCTAGTTATACTGCGAAGCGCGGGAATGCGATCTTAATCATTTGTATGGATATTGGAAGAGGATGATAGACCCCTGTGGTGTTTCATCCCCAATAACTAGTATTCTACCACTCTCCATATCTAGTTGTGTTCACATGATATCTTTTTCTATGTTCTCCTATCTTCTCAACTATATGCATGCATGAACCAGTGTGAAGTGTATGTGTAATATACGTCCTTCAACAGATAATGTGATAGGTATAGGTAGTCAGACCTAAGCTCAGGTCATATAAACGAGCATGGCTAAATGTGCAGTTGTTGGTTTGGTGTGGTCATTCATGGATTTAATTAACAGTTTCGATACTGCGGCAAGTCAAATTTACAAATGATAATTGATATCAACTTACTTTCAGTTATTGAAAGCAATTCTCTATTTTGTAATTAGAAAAGGCGACGTCCATGGAGTTGAAGAGGAAGGACACCCATCGCGTACAAGCACAATAAATTGAGCCAAAGCGCCTCCTGGAGATGCCGAGCCATTCCATTCCCATACAGTGTAGTCGACAGTATACGGCCAAAACCACACATGGTAATCTTACCTCACGCCGCCTCGCAGACCGCTCACCTCACGCGCCAACTCACAGCATCGAGCCTCACCATTGATATCTTATATCTAACACTGCAGTCCTTCTTGAATACACTAGTGAAAAATGTCATCAACTACGCGAGCGGTCCTAGACCGGGTTTACCTGGTTTACTTTCTGATCCATATTCCCGTTATGCTCTGTGAGTATCCCGCGTGTGCAAAGCGTTCTGAAGGCCTTCATCAATTGCGCAGTCCCCTGTCCTCACTGAGTGCCACACTCGGCCTCATGTGCGACAGATGAGATGAGGAGTGCGATCGCGATGAGATGAGACCAAATGAACATAGCGAACCCCTCTTCGCCCACTGACTTCCATCCATGCGACGTGCTTCATCCCGGCTAACAACGTCCCAGGCGTCGACCTAGTCCCGCTGTACCCGCACTCTCTGTGGCAGCCCTCGGGCGCGCCTCTCCGGTTCCTGGGGGAGTTGCGCGAGTACTACGTGGCGACGTACAACGACCAGTTCTTCAAGCCGCCGCCGGCGGAGATCCCGAGCTTTTTCACGCTTTTCGCCTTCTTTGAGCTGACGTTCCACCTGCCCGTGTCGCTGTGGGCCGTCAGCGCGCTCAAGGGAGGTAGATTACGCTCTGGCGGCGCTGAGCTGATGCTGCTCGTTTATGGCCTGCAGACTGCCATCACGACTTTTACGTGTATGTACGATGCTGCGCTGTGGGACCCAGCTGTTGTCACTTTTGAGCAGAAGAGGACGCTGGTTGGGGGCCTTTATGGGAGCTATTTTGCTCTATGTAGGTTCTTCTTTTTCTTCTTTGACTTTGTATTTTAGTCACGAAAATCGTCTGCAACGTTTATATTGATACCAAGCTGATACATATCTCTAGCTGTCATTCTAACTGCTGATATGTACGGTCGTGTCTTGAAGCGCATGAAGATCGCAGATGCGGTCAAAAAAGCGCAATAGTTCCCTGTCGCATAATCTAGTCAAGCAGTTCACCTAGCGTATTGGACAAGCTATGTGATATATATGGTGTCACGGTATGGATAGATAATGGTATAGAATTTGGCGGATACAAGGCTTCCAAAAGGAAGAGCCGATGCCGTAGGTATTTCAAATTTGAACCCTTCTGCCATAAACTCCTATTGCTACAGCCAAAAACATGACTCCATCATACAACCGACATTAGTCCCTCGCGATCTATTATAAATATGTACAAGAACAGGTGCCCCCTATTTCTCCCACGGCTGGTTGGATAGGATTGGATTAAAAGTCCGCCAGCCTACCTGCCTAATCGATGCGCTTCGAGTAACCCCAACCATTGCCTACCCCTTTACCGTTTAGCCCGTAACCCAGTGGTGTAGCGCCACCCATTCCCCTACCTCGTAGCCTCTTAGGCAGTATGATACCGAAAAAGTAGGCGCCGGATCCTAGCACACCGGCGATGAAGGACACGATTGAATAGAAGACAGTGCTGGCGTAGATATGTCCGCCCATACCTTGCCACTCGACCTTGCCTTCGGTCTTGGGCAATGCTGGAGTTGGGAACCAGCGTACACTGAAGCTCAGGGGCAAAGGGTCGCCAATAACAAGACGGCGCGTATCGCTACCGGCCATATGGCTGAGTGGACTCGTGCTGTAGGCGGCTCCGCTGTCAAGCACGCCACTATCGTGGGGGTGGATGTGGTGTTTCGGAGTACTGTGCAGTAGCACGTTGAGATGGGTGCTGATGTGCATGTGGCTCAGCTGCAGGGTGCCGGCGAGGGCGAAGACGAGGGGTATGTACTCGGGTTCGACAGGTTTTTCGCCGATAACCTCAACGTGGGCGGGAGGGCGTGCTGGGAGCCGGCACGCAAGCGGTGCGTCGCTGTGGACGTAGAACTCGAGGAGATGGAAGAAGGGGTCGTCGATCATGGGAATGGTGCAGTTGAGCTCGGTCTCAATGCCGTAATGGAACTCGAGGGGCTTCCCGGTCTCATTGCAAATAGGGAAGGGAATCCATTGGATCTGATCTCGGGCATCCTGAATATGCTCACCCGTTTCTCTGTAGTCGCAATTCTGCATTAGCAAACACACACACACACACACACACACATACGGCGGCTGTGATTTGTACGGGAACGCTTACATGCTGCGGTTCATACACTCGACGGGGATGGCTGCGCCATAATGGTACGATGGAAGGGCGGCCTCTTCCAAGCTGGATTTTGCGAGGACAGACGGGAACAGACACAGATATGCGACGAGGCTGAGAAGCGGACGGGTGATCGGAGACGCCATGGTTATAATTCTGAACTTATCGGCGGACCGGATTCGGATGGCATGTAGTATAGAGAGCGATGTAGCGATACATATATCTACATGGATGTAAGCCGTGAATCAATTAAGTAAGTGAACTCGGGTTTCGATACTACGGCGGCAGCTCTGACATGTCGCTGTCGCCGTACAGTACGCTTGCGATAATGAGCTTCGATAGGAATGGTGTCGCGACGATGGCCAGGCCAGGTGTCGTCGACAAGGTTGTTTGGACGGGAATCTCTTATCTCTAGGGCACGGCATCTCCATCGTAATCGACGAACCGTACAGTGACTGTATAATATATTAAGCTAATCTGGATTAGGCATGACTACAATTCAGCAGGCTGCAGAAACAAGGCGCTACACTTAAACAGGTACTAATAATCTACATGGCCAGTGCTACAGTACAGTACTTCTAGGTACTTCCTCCAAGTCCGGGCACACTACAACAACAATTCACCAAAGAATTCATCATATGTTCTTTTCAGGTTGTTCATATCGGAGGCGTTGAAAGGCTTCCATCAGCTAGCCATTTTATGTTGTATGTTATACTAATACTATTTACTTATCTTAGGCTTAGTCTCCTATGCAATTCGCCTTTGCTGTTGTTTCCGTGGCCACTGTAGACGGGCTATGTTTTCTACGACGCTCAAGTTAGCATTCACTCACCTTGGACGATACCTAACACATCAGTTCTTTGGCTTCCGACAAGTTACCAGAACCGCCTTCCATGACAGGTCCCAACCCTGTCCGCGGTGCTTTTCAGTCAGGTGTCGCACGATGTAGTCATGGAGCATGCCCTTCGCTTTCTCCTTGCTCTCCTCGCTCCAGTACGCCTGTATCATCCACTCCTTCATCATCTCGAATTTGCGCATGTAGTCATCGGCACTCTCTACTCGCACCATGTGTTCTACCGTCTTTACCTCGACATCGTCGAACCCATGGCCACGAAGCTGCCCTGGGATGAGGTCGGGATCGATGAACTCCGTCTTTCCATTGGGCGCCATTGGCATCGGGCTTGGCATTGGTGCCTCGAATGGTAGCGCCGCAAAGCTTGATGCCATGTCTGGCACCCATCCTAAATTGTTTTTATGCCAAACCGTGAAGGCGAGCGTCCCGCCTGGCTGGAGCAATCGCATGGCCTCTGCAATTCTCTGTTAGTAGTTGTTCCTCGATTGCTTACAGCACAGAGTTGGAACATGACCGACACATACCTTGCAAGACAAGTTCCGGCTCGGGAATCACGTGCATTGCGAAGTTCACCGTGATATGAGAGAATGATAGTTCAGGAAGGCCTGAGTTCTATTCCTGTCGTCAGAACGGTTCCGTCAAGCCTGGGAGACGACAGCTTACCTGTGCATCAAGAACAGCTGTCTCGACACTAATCCATCCGTGCTTTTCAGCGCGTCTCCTCAAGGTATTAACAAGGTTGTCGCTAATATCAGCACACAGCATCCTACTCTGCGACAGCACTTGCTTGTGAACATTCGCCTGCAAGTGCGCCGCAATGGGGCCGGTCCCACAAGCGTGGTCCAGCAGAGAAAAGGACTTGCTCAGTGACGTATCGAGGCCAGCTTGCCTAAGTAGTAGCTCCGCCGGCCGTCTCATGATCCTTTCGGAATCCTCGATGAACTTCTCTAGCCGCTCGTCGTCAAAGTCGGAGCCGAATGTCTTGAACATCTTTCCCAGCTCTTCTTGGACTTTCGCCATTTTTCTTATTATTTGGAAGGGTACCTTTTCAACAAAACTGGTAGTTTGAGTAGTAGCGTGACGATATTTGGTTATTCTCTTAGAAATTTGACGAGAATGCGCATGCTTATATCTTCCACTTCTCACCCACAACTGAGTTGCTCACTGAGGCTTACAAATCTCCGGGAAGTCTCCGGCCATCAAGGTGCACCCGAAATGTAGCCGGTGGCGAGCGATTGGCTAACATGCCTCCCGCAAGACTCGGAGAGTTACGGCGTTTATTGGCCGTCTAGTATTATTTCTAAACAGCATTGGAAGTGGTTGACGTGTTTTAGACAGGGAGTCGGCTCGTTAAGTCGCTTCCTTAGCTACACGCCGGGGAAATGGCTATCTGTGGTACTCTAGCGTATAAGGACTAAACGTTACAGTGAGTAGGAGTTATGCCACGCGAGAGACAACGTGAGCATACAGCAATAAAGTCGCCCAGTCATTCATAAAATACGACATCTGGCCACTCCGCCGAAGGGCCATTCAGCATTGATGAGTTCTTCCCTAGTAATGCAAAATCTATGAACGCTTTGACGTACACATTCATGATCGCGATTTGGCGGTTGCCGTCTATCGAGCCTGTTGTTGGATCCGTTGGCTCGATGGTTTTCCAAAAGGCGTAGTCGCAGAAATCATGGTGCAATGTCCCATTTACAAGGAACTTCCCAAAGTAATCCGTCTGCCATAGTGGAAATGTCCCCCAGGTGATATCATGGACGTCGTCTCGACCAGTGTGCAGTTCCTGCCCAAGAAAGAGCACTGGTTTCTTCACATTCGCCTTAGTGTCGTTGACAGCTGCCTGGCCAAGGAGAGAGCCATCAAGGTTGAGGCCAGAGATAAGGCGGTTGTTGTCATCGTATAACGAACCAACTGCTGCAGCGCCACCTAGAGAGTATCCGAACGAGCCTATATGCGTTGTGTTGAAAGGCGCACCAAGGTTTTGGACTAGTTTGGGAAAGTGATCCAGAAAGGCCGTGGTATCTTCTAGGCGGGTATCGTAGATCGCTCGTAATGTATCCGTATTGTTGAAATATATCTCGCCACCTACGACGCCTGTGCCGTTCGGGTACCGAATGAACGGCTGTTCAAATGGGTGGTCCAGCCCTATCACAGTATAACCATGAGATACTAGTTCCGAAATCAAGATTGTATTCCCTTCAACAGGGGGCCCGCCGCCGCCCGGACCAAACAGAAGTGTTGGATACGCAGACTGTCCAATTGGGCCTTCCAGATACGGCGCATCAAGCTGAAGACTCGCTGTAACGGTGGAGAGTGTCACGGAATGACATAAGGAGTGCAGTACTATGCCACTACGCCACCAAAAGGTAACGACGAGTTATCAAGTCGAAGGCTTGACGTCTCTGCACTCACTATATAATACTGTACTGTAACAGTACCCCTTACTTTAAATGCAATCGACCCGATTGTATATAAAGAAATGCATATCTAAAGGTAATGCATATAGTTAATACCTGAAAACCCCCGTAGTGGTTTTCCAATTACGTAAACGAGCTAAGTTCTCTACCTTCGAAGACTGCGCCAAAGGTTGTTCATGCGAGGGGTCCCCAATCCTTCCATGAATAGAATATGGCTGCCCAGTCGTGGAATCGAACACGTAACCGTATGACTTGATAAACTGTTACGGAATGACATAAGGAGTGCAGTACTATGCCACTACGCCACCAAAAGGTAACGACGAGTTATCAAGTCGAAGGCTTGACGTCTCTGCACTCACTATATAGTACTGTACTGTGACAGAGAGGAAGCCTGAGGTATGATTCAACTGAGGTTCCAGTATAGCCACCAATTCGGGGTCTATGTATGACCGTGGTTCAAAGTTGGGCTTTTGGCGTGTTGGATAATATATGGTGGCTAAAAACCCCGTGCTGATGTTGTTTGGCGCTAGAAGGTCATGAGAGTTATAATGCTCAATGACATGTTTGCTCATACCAATATTGTAGGGCCCTGTTGGTGGAGGGAGGGAGGTGGCTTGCGCGCGACATAGAAGAATTGCGCATGTTGCGATGAGCCGTATCATGCCCTGCATAGGCGTATTGGCCTTTATGCGAGTCATTCTGACTCTTAAGTGTGAAGACACAGGTTTTCAACAGTCGAGGTTGTGGTTGGCGTACCCGATTCACGATCTATGTATGAGTATGATATCTGCCTGCTCAGCCTAAGTTATGGGGCAACTGGGGCTGCATATCTACTTACATTCCAATTTGGGTATGGATGGCGCCATCATACTAGACGCAGCTGACGAGTACAAGAGATCACCGGTACGATAAATGCAGCAGTTGTCTGCATAAGAAGGAAATTTTTATCTATTATTTCGTGCTATAGTCTGCAACATGACACGAATTGGATGGAGAGGCTACGATGAATGAGTATGTGGTTTGAGGAGATATCAAAGTTTGAGTTAGACACGAAGAGGTATGAAGCCACGTAAACCGCACTCGAAACAAAATAATTGCCTCGATTGCGACTCGAGTTATCAATCAAAACATACCAGCCAACACTCTTGCCACTCCCTGCAGTCCGGTTATCGTAATTTGCAGTCAGGATAAGTCAATTGACGGTTTTGCAAGCTCGTGTAAGTGATGCCCTCTCTCTGAATAATAATTATTGTTAATGAGTCTAAGCCTAACAACTACTAATAGATTCGGCGTTGGGGACAAAATTTAACGCGCTTAGGCATCCGTAATATAGTTCAAAGAATATACATCAACAATTCAAGAGTACAAAACCACGCTTTACATTAGTCCTTTGTTCCAAGGTGCAGACCGCCAGGAGGAAGGTTACACAAAGCCCCCTCAAGCTCACCTTAGGACTTCTCTTATCATGTAGTGAGAAAAGCTGCTTAGTGAGACCAACTCCTGGCTTACTGATGAACCTATAGTCAGCTGATGATCCAGAACCTATCAAAAGTCGACATACCTTCACGATTCGTCTCCCTTTGAAGAAATTTAAGCGATGAATGGGATACGGATTGACTACTATAGAACTGGTCATGATTTTGTTCAATGTTGCGGAGCAAATACTTCCTTTTCTGCACTCAATATGCACTTAAAATTATCTGAGTTGCAGCGACAAGTTACAGCACTAAATCTTGACAACGTGACTGGTGGTCTTCCGCCGTGCTGATAGGATGTTTTCTAGGTGAGGTCAATATAGCCAGGACTATTAGCAGACATTGCTTGCATATGTAGGTATTTGAATATCTAATTGGGGTGTCTGTCCCGCTGAACCGAGCATACATACCCTAGGATTCAGCATTCAATTCTGTCATTTTGATTGGTTGTGCAGTCGAAATCAGGGTGTGGCAACTGCTAGCCTAAAATCCTCCGAAAATTGGAATACGAACTACTCACTTGTTCTGATTGGCTAAGGTGTAGACTATTTCGAGAAGGTGGCTGTCAGCCCCCTAAAACGCCAGCTTCTAAGACGACCGAAACTTATACGCGAAAAGTCGAAAATATGTCTAGAAAAGAATTACTGAAGTGTTGTGACAAGCTTGAGGTTCTATGGAAAATAGAGTATATGGATGCAAGGCCTCGCGTTGACTTTAATAAGATATAAAATGCCCAGTCTTGCCCGAGTGTTTGAACTTACCCTCCCGCACCATCATCCAGAACTTGTATCTACTTGTCACATTCCACCATTCGAATCTCACCATGCATGCTCTCAGGACCTGCCTCCTCTCGGCGTTTTGCCTGACTTCAGCCACGGCAAAATATCTCGTGAGTTATAATGCAAGCGCCGGAGATGACCCAAGCGTCCTAGGCGACTTGAATCTTAATGGTTGGCACCGGCTCGACTGGCCTGATGGTCAAAGCCAGAACAGCTCGGTCTACTTCAAAACAGCGACGGACCCGGAGGGTATACCCGCCGCGCACGTCCACAAGAGCGCCGACTTCACGCGCGCCGAGTACCATATGCTTAAAGATAAGACTGTCAAAGATATGACGTACTACATCGGGTACAAGGTGCGGTTCGATGCCGTGGACTATCAAACATTCGTTTGGCAATGGAAAAACTATGATAAGAGTACCGTTGACGCCGATAACGTCCCCGCCGTCCTCACTTTCAGGAAAGATGCGGATGACTCTGATTACCACACGATGTAAGTATTTAAGCCAATCTACCATGCTGAGTAAAAGACCTAATACAAGAGACCCAGTGTGCTTCAGGTCAACCCCAGTGCTAAAGACGGTGGTGCCCTCGTCGTCTGGTCAAAGGCTCTGACTATGCGTAAGACGTACACGTTCGGATTGGTGATCAACACCTCGCAGAGCAGCGGCTACATTCAGCTGTACTTCAACGGCGCGCTAGCCACGATGACAGATGCATCTGGGAAAAAGACACAAAAGCTCGCAGGCAACTTCTTCCCAGGCGGCGGGAACGCTAATTCCAGCCCTAAGGTTGGATTGTATGGAAACGGTTTGAATGATAAGGGCGCGGCGGGTTGCGACTCGTATATCTATAACGTGATTATTGGAACTACTTTGGCGAATATCGAAGATATACCTGGTGTGGTCAACAAGTGATAGAACGAGGAGATATATATCTCGGAGGTCATGTAGGTTAGGTAATCGCATATATACGTAAGTAGGCAGCGTAGAAGATAACCTGTACGTGGGATAAATGGATGTAGTATTCGGTAATTAGGCGTATTCGTTACAGATGCGTACAGACGATACAGAACAGTCAATCTAGACTGTACAGACTGGAGGCAATTCGTTAATACACTGACCTAACAATTAAATCCGTGCACTCACCAGTTTCCTACCAAAATCTACCCCCTTCAACGCTACATAAAGAAAGCAAATAAATAGTTGAAAATCAAGAAGAAAAAAAGAAAACCAGTTATACAGCTATTTAGTTACCAGTGTTTTATATGATAGCATTTCTATGTTTTTACGAATTCCTTTAGGTTAGTTTATAAAGCTATCAAGTAGATGAATTTGGTAGGGGATTGGTGGGCGCACAGATCTAATTGTTAGGTGATTGTACCAGTGTCCCTAACAGACGCCATAAACTCCAAGAAGCTTCGGTTACCAGAACCTATAGAGACTTAGTATTCTCGAACCTTCACTCGTACTGGAAACCCATCGGCAGGATGAGCCCCACCGCCGCCCATCTCAGCTTGGTATGCTCTGTTTCCATTGACAGTCTTGATCCCCTTTTTGGGATGCAAACCATCCCATTCCGCATAAGCCGGAATGATGTCGAATGTTCTCATAGTCATCACAAGCGCCACTTTCAGTTCCATCTGGGCGAGTGTTTGACCGATGCAACTACGTTCGCCCGCCATGATCCTTTCGTGGGATAAAGGGGGTCACTGGAATCAACCAGCCATCGTTCTGGAATAAATTCTTCTGTCTTGGAAAAGACAGATGGGTGGTGATGCATGGCTAAACTGAGCGTCCAGATGTGGCAATCATTCGTTGGATACCGCTTACCGTCTTCATCTAGAGGACCTGCCCAAGATCGTAGCGATATCAAAATGGTCGGCTATCACCTCCGCCCTCAACTGGACTTCGGTGTACTTGGTGAAGATGACATTTCTCTACTTCTTCCACACTCTAATCCGGGGCATGCCGCGCCGCATCATAACATTCTACTGGATTACTGTCGGCCTCACTTTCGTCTTCTGGATTTACTCTACCTTTACTACTATTATCATCTGCCCTCACTTCGGTGCTGATTCCGGTTAGTGACGGTCGTGTCTCGCTGAGGCAATAAGTGTTATTAATTCAGCGCTCATAAACAGCCAAGTGTACCTTAGCCCCAAATCAGCATGCAAGAAGCCTCTCTAACGATGTACTTAATGTCGTTAGTGATATCATAGTTGATACCTTAAGTATGTGAATTTCCTGCTTCCAGTTAAGCTCCAGCAGCTAAACCCCCTTTACAGTCGTGACGTTACCACTAGTCATCCTGAGTCGGTCGATGATGCCGCATTCACGGAAGATATCACTGGCAGCCATGTTGTACCTTTCAGTTATCATGGTCGCTATCGCACTCATTAGGCTCGTTGGCACCATTGCAAAAACAAAGCCGAACGGACATGGATCAGCACCAACATGGGACACGTACTGGTCTCAGATTGAGGAATGTATTGCACTCATGACGACGACTATTATTGTCATTTGTGCGGTTTTCATTACAAAGACGTTACGCGAGCATAGGCGCATGGAGGACAGTATATGGTCACGAGCCGGTCGTCGTCTTCTGTCAACGTTACGGGTAGGAGGGTCACCAGGTGGCAGCGGACATAGTGGCCCTCGAAAGTCCAATGAAGGGCGCGCTTACAACTCGAAGATACCGCAAATTTCCACACAAGCATTGACCTCAGTTACAGTCATGAGCCCGGGCGACTTCGTCAACACTGAAGGTCTGAGAAGTAACAGCACCGAAGATGCTTTGAAAGAATCTGGATCTTCCTATCATCTTGACGACTTGAATTATCATTCCCTGCACAGAGTTGAGTCTGGAGTCTCCGAAGCTCCTCGTTGAAGAATCATCAGAACAGCACTTTTAATTCATTGAATTCTTCGTGAGAATTGTTAAATCATATTTATGGGGTCAACTTCCTTGAGTGACAAGTTATGAGGGTTTATGTTCGTAATTTTTTTCACGTCTGTTACGTCTAGTTGGACCTAGAGATGATGCCATTGAGCTTATCAAGCCGTTAGCTTTACTTGCTTGGCTCCCGCGCCAGTACAAGGGAATTTTTGGTCCTAAACAACGTCAGCCGTCTTGGGAAATTTCCTAATTTGGCGATGAAGCTCCCAGCAAAAAAGTGTTGAGAATAGACTCTGTGATTAGCTGACGAATCAAAAAGATAACAGCTCTTCAAAAGAATGGGTTTCTCCGTGTCAACCACGCCCACATTTAACAGCATCAGCCTTTACAACCCAAGTTTTCCTAGCTCTTTTAATCTAGAAAACATTAACAGTCATCTTCTCCTGCGTGTGTTGCCATGAGCTCCTACCCACCTGATAACAACCTGAGTCAGATGCCAAAATGTCCGCGACCTTGACTGCGGTTGCGCAAGAGGGTGTTCCTCCTCTGCTCAAAATCCGGCTCCCATTTTCGCATCGCCTGAATTGCTTCCTCAGGCTCTGGGCCTTCAAGATTCTGGCTTCTATCGTGTTCGCAGTTGACCGCTTGCTTCATCCTCGGCCAGCACACCTATGTCCCACTCTCACCAGATCCTACCCCTGTCGCCCGAATCTGGAAACCCGCGTGTTTTACCCACCAAACTATAAGTCCGGAGATGTGTTACCACTGTATCTAAATATTCATGGGGGAGCATTCGCGCTTTGTGATGCCCGACAAGATGATGACTTCTGCATAATGTGGGCTGAAAAGACCGGTATGCTGATTGTCTCCATTAACTACTCCAAAGCACCACTATACCCTTTTCCGACCGCCGTTTTCGATACAGGGGCGCTCATTGAGGCTGTCCTCCTCGATGACAGCTTGCCAATTGACAAAACCAAAGTGGTTGTAGGAGGGTTCAGTGCAGGCGGCAACCTCGCCCTCTGTGCCAGCCAATTGCCCGCCGTGAAGGGCAAGATCAATGCACTTTTAGCCTTCTATCCAATTGTAGATTGGAGCCACCCTCCCAGCCACAAGCTCTCCAGTCGCCCCTATAAGGGTGGTCCGCAAGATAATCTTGAATATTCGAGTTACTGGTTTGACTGGGGATATGTCTCTCCGGGTCAGAACCGGCGAGATCCTCTACTTAGCCCATGCTACGCTAGGAAAGAAGATCTTCCGGCCTGGATTTATATCATTGGAGCCGAGTGGGATCTCTTGCGGTTAGAGAGTCAGACGATGATCAATGAGCTAGCAGGTCGCGGGACCTTCGAGAACCAAGAAGATGACTTCGAGGTCGGGAAATATAAATGGACTTTAGCAAGAGGATGTTCTCACGGGTTCACTCACCACTTTGGGCAGAGGCGGGAGAAAAAAATAAGGAGGGAGGAAAAGTGCAAACCTATCTACGAAGCAGCGAGCAAATGGCTCAAAAAGGCGCTGCGCGATGATGATCATTTGTAGCCCGCACCGAATTCATACCCCACCCGCAAGCAAGGAATGGCAAACTTGACTATGCCTAATCTAAACACAGCATACGTTAGTGCCAACGGTAAGATTGCTTATCGTGTTGGTTCTCATCGTCATCTCGGACATCTCGGACGAGAGGCTGGTTCAAACCACACATGCCACAAAGGAGTAAGTAATACGTCTTGAGCTCATGTAGCTCTGCTCAGGTGAGCTGGTTTCCGTTCATATCAACTTGACGTAACTACCTCGGATAACCGCGAGAGCCGCTTTGGAGTAGATCCTAATCATATGCACTGCCAGGCTAGCACGATACGGTACTTGCCATACACCACACACCGCACTCAAGAGAGTAATCGTCGTAGGCACATCATCAACATGCTCGGACACTTTCAGTTTAGCCATATCCCAGCGCTTTTCGCCGGCTCTGCAATGGCGTTTGGCGGCGTGTGGCCAATGTTCGACGCGCCCGCCGCCATGCGCGAGTTCGGGTTCCCGGCTCATGTCGCCAATACGCCTGCGGCCGCGCCCGTCTTTGTCGTCGGTAATGTCCGCACTACCTGCCTCGGTTTTCTAATGCTTTTGTTCTATGCGCGCCGGCAGCTTACTGTTGTCGACACCTGCTTGGCGGTGACGGGTGCCTATGCCGGCCTGGTAGACAGCTACGTTGTGTGGAAGCAGGGCAACCCTCGCATGGCCCTTTTCCGTTTGGCAAGCTCGGCTTTTCTTTCTGCATGGGGATTTCTCGGGTGGACGGCAGCAGCAGGTCCCTGAGCATCACGAGCTAACATGGAGGGTCTATCTGATTACGCGAGGTCAGCTAGATGGCGGGTGGAAATGCCACGGTTGGTTTGAAATAAATGTACCGGAGGGGGAATCATGGTGCTGTAGACAATCTCATGTTTCTACTTTGCCTTTGTGGCGGGCCGAGTTGTGGTTTTGTAACACTCTGAAGGTCACAATCTTTGCGACATGGCTGTTCTCACATAAATGTCACTGTAAGCACTGGAGAAGATAACTAAGGTACCTCAGATACCTACTACCTAGTACCTGAGGGTAGAAAGATGACCAAATAATTTATAATATTTTACACTAATAACGCCTATCAACTACCCAGCAAATCTGAAATGAACCCCGTAGCCCATTGCAATGCCGGAACAAACTCTTTCATGTACGCTGGAGGAGCCGAAATACAAAACTTTGTAAACTCATCGCGGATTCCACAATGCACATACACCGATCGTTCCCCCTCGACAAGGAAACCACCCTCATCCCAGTCCGCGTCCGGGTTGCCACCGTCGCTCTCGGGCATAAACCCTACCTTGAGATCCTGTTGCGGGCCGCCGCGCCGTGTAACCTCCCAGGCTCTCGTGCCGAATACCGAGTCCGCTGCGGCCGCGCGCTCTTCGGGAGTCATCACGGCTAGGAAGGCATACATCTGGCGAACGAAACCGTGACCGCGCGCGGTGGAAGCCATTGACCGCGTATACGACGAAGCCGCCCTATTGAACAGCTCCCGCAGCTCGCGGATGTCGTACTGCGCCTTATCCGCGTCTTTGGCGCTCATGGGACCCCTGCCCACGGCTTCTAAGAATTCGCGCACGGGAGGCGATACAGTCTGCATCCAGTCGACGCGGCCGCGGTGAAATCTGGCTACAGTTGCGACCTCCCATGCGGGGCGGATTAGGCCATCTATATAATATGCCGCAAGAACGCTGGCCAAATGCGCTGTGGCGCTTGGTGGTGCACGATGGTTGCGTAGCTTGGGGATACTAAGCTCCTTAGCGTAGACGTATTGATGATCAACAGGCTTATAGTAGCCGTTGAAATTCTGCTGCATTTGGTCAATGTGTTGAAGCACCGACGGGCTCGGCATCCAGGTGTGTCTCTTCAGAGAGTAAGACGTCGACGCCGACTTTGCGGATAGTGCGTTTTCGTTGGGCAGAGGCGCAAACAACGCCCGAGTGACGTGCTTTTGCAGTCGCCGAACGTCCATTCCATCGAGTTTCGAATGCTCAAATACAGCGGCCGATAGCCCGTTAGCAGTCACGGCGAATTGGACAGGTTTGTCCATCCAGCGATTGTTCATGGGCCGATCGTAACCATTGACGAGAAATTGTGCATGACGCTCTGCCGGTGATTGTGGACTTTCATCATCTAAACATACTACAAAGGCACACTCGTCGATTGCGGTTAATATTTCATTGTTCTGCGCGGTTGACTCGAGGTCCTTGCGGTTCTGAATAATGGCAAAATTAGTACTCTGAAACAACTTCTGGCAGGACGCCCAAGACAGAGGCGGAACTACTTACCAAAGCCCAAGCATCGCGTTCGTCGCCCGTCAGCATGCATATCGGTGGTTTGTACTCCTGAGATAGCTCAAGCACCTCTCGGTATGCTGCATATGCATCCGAAATATCCGGCTGCTCTGGAAACTTCAACTCAAAAATAGCGCCGCGTCGAAGAACGACGACAGTTTGATTTGGCTGGCTCCGTTTATTCGTATCTGTATGGATTCCGGGCACCCGAGTAGAATAAAAGTGCCAATCCCGACCGGCTTCACTGATGGGATTTCCATACATTAGATCGGGAGGCAACTCTCCGGAGATCAACTTCTGCGAATACTCGAGTGCGGAAACAGTGAGGATCGCTGCTCGCAGCCCTTGAGTATGCTCTGGTGCATTTAGGGAATGGCCGACAGAAAAACTCCAATTCTGTAGTGGCTGGCGTTGTTGGAGCCAGATGAGCCGCTCATAATTATCTGCGACGGCCTCAGGACCTATCTCTTCAACTCGCCGCTGGATACGTGGTCCTAGGTCGTTAATAAAGTCTTGTATAGCCTTTTTTGTAGCTTCCCGATCTTCCGGGCCGTCAATAGCAAGCCGAGATTCCTCAAAAAATCGCAAAGTTTCTTCTAGAGGGATGACTGGCAAGGGTGGAAGGCTGGCTCGTGTATCCTGGCCACCATTTGCAGATACGCCGTTAATCGGCTTCTGATCTTTTAGACCCGATTTCGCATCTACCAACTCTCTGTGGCCATTCGTTAATTTATTTCCTGTCTTCTCTCCCTCAGCGGCAGTGGCATCGCTATTCGGCGAGGGATTAGATACTTTCTTGGAACGTGTCATGATTTTGGTGGCGAGCGTGTGAATAGACTGGTCGATGAGCAACTCGGATGATTGCAAGGGCGCATCAAACTCGCGCATGAGCCAATTCCGCAGCTCAATTGCTACTAGCGAATCCAGTCCGATCGAAAGTAAGGACCCGTGCCGTTGATCAAGCTGTGCCGCTTCGCTAGAGACAAGTTTCCCTAACTGGAAGGAAATAGCATCGCTAATGTGATCGACTATGGCGTCGCTATCTCCTTGTGCTACAACATCCGTAAAGGATCGAACAAGTGAGTTCTTGGTTGACGAGACATCTGCAGTTGTGGTCGTTGCTGGTGGGTCGTAGACGTGGCAGAACATAGCGGAGCAAACCGTTCCATTTCGTGCTGTCGTCCCCGAGAGAGATTTGTTATTAAAACCGACGATGGCCTGGGGAAGTCGTGCTCTCCTAGCAGCGGATCCGAGCGTATAGTCAAGTATGCGAGAGAGCTCGTCACTGCGAATGGCTCTGAGGCCAGCCCTGGGCAAAGCGCCTAACCGTGCCCCATGGGTGGCCGTGTGGAATGCGTCATCAATCCATCCTAAACTCATCGACATGAAGTGGCACGAACTGTCCTTTCGCACGTACGATATGGCATCTTGAACTGAATTGCCTGCATTATAGTTAGACTGGCTGCGGGCACCGACGATATTCACTGTAGATGACAACATGACAAAGAAACGTAAGTGCGGCGAGGCGAGAGCCTGCTCTAACGCTACCGTGCCGTCGATCTTGATACGGCTTGCTGCTAAAAAGTCATTGTGTGTCATAGAATCAAGCGTTCGATCCTGTCCCGTTCGTTTAGTCGTCTTCACCTAAAGTGTGATTGCCAAACGACTTACCTGCAAGATAGCTGCAGATTGAATAATACCTCGTACCGGTGGTATATCGCTTGCAGCCAAGCTCTTTTTGACCCGGTTCATGTCCTCTTGTGAGTTGATATCACACTTAAAACAATAAAGGCGACTGTCCGGCTGAATTGCACATAATTCTGACTGGAATGCACGATGAATTTCCTTACTCGCACCGCTCCTCGAGAGGGTAATGAAATGCTTTGCGCCTCGTTGTGCCAACAACAAGAATAAACGCCGACCCATATCGCCTAGGCCACCTGCAATGACAAAAGATACATCTCCAATTGATGTTGAGTCAGGTGATGGTTCAGGGGGCACTTTGCACAAAACTTTAGAGCCTGGATCAGCGCGCAGCAAGACTCTCGACATGGTACTGAATTCGCCTTCACGTAAGGCTTCGGTTGCCTTCGATATGGGACGAGTGTGTACCACTAGCCCATCGGTAGGGAGGAAAGCTAGGGTGTTCTCAATCAGCGGCATCAATCTTGCTATGAAGTTGGCGTTGTCATCTTGAATAAGCTGCGAAATGTTGCAGGCGCTGACTACGGCATTACTCGGAAAGTTGGCCCCGATCTGCTTGAAGATGTTCGCTCCGTCTTCGAGGAAAACTATATGACCAAAGGGTTCCAACCCAACGAGGGTGTCTGGCGGCACAGGATCATGGTTGGCGATGATCAATGCTTGGTATTGGCATGGTACTTTTCCAACAGAGGATGTATCGGTCCTGAGAATGTCATTAGACGAAAACCCTGCCTGTTGTTGTAACAATTCTGCCTCTCCGCTGCTAGAAGCAGTGGCCAAGACGTGAGCTCTGATTGATCGGGCGACAGCCACTACAGCTCTTCCGACTGCTGTCAGTGCACCATGAACAACGATTGTTTCCGAGGGCCGAGTACGGCAGATATCTCTAATAGCGCAGCAAGCAGAAGCGACATCGAGAAGTAATGTGGTGGCTACCTCCGGATTCACATTGCTCGGAATGCGAGCGACAGATACGGAATGAAGTCGTGGGCGGCTCGCACATTTGGCTGGCCCTAATGCGAGGACTTGGTCCCCGGGTGCTAAACCGTCAGCCTTGGGCCCTGCTCGTGATATAACACCCATATATTGGCCAGGTTGATTTGGACTTGTTAGTTTAGGAAGGGCGAATCCTCGAGTCTCGATTTCGACTTCATGCTCACCCAATTCCATAGCTGCACTTAGATCATCAACAAAGACAGGGGCCGCACCAAATTCACTGCCAAGACTAGATGCAAGGATGAGGGGTCGTGTTTTATCATGGAAACGACATTCTTCCACGGCGGTGGATGAAGGGTTGCTGGAACCCACAATACTGTTTAGATGCACGCTGCGACGCAGTCGTGGCACGGTGACTGTCCCGTCTGCGGATATGCGATACTCGCGCTCGTGCCGGAGCATTGGCCTCAGCTCAACCACGCTCCGGACACAAGCTAGAAGAATATCTGAAAGACGCTGAGCATCAGAGCTTCTAGCTAATCCCAGCAGAGCAGTCGCAACATGCACTGTTATCAGGCGCAGTTCATCATTTTCAGCATGAGCAGTCCGACCAACGCCAGTAATTTGGTGCATAGAAATTGGATCATCTGGACTGATCCAAATGACACGAGAAGGCAACTTCAATAATTCAAGCGCGGCATTGAAACAGTTTGAGTCGGAAAGGATAGGCTCGGGCTGGTCTTCGACAACGACGAATACGATGCCGGAAGTATCGTTTCGAGCACTTTCAAGGTATGGAGAAACTGTAGATAGTGGGCTCACCAAAACATCAACACCGACTCCGGTCAATGCTGCTTGAATGTGGGATACCGCCGGAGATAGGTTGTCGGCTCCCTCATTCGAATGTGTAAGCAGCACTACTTTTTGAAGATCTATCAACCATTCTTTTGAGTCGATCCGTCGTGCCACCACAACCAAACTTTTCCGGCTTTCGTCGTAGAACTCAAATTGTACCGTGATAGGGTATTTCGAGTTTTCAAGTTCTTGTCGCCACTTTTCATCTAAAGCGTTTTTCTCTTGGGAATCAGCGATTATGATCAGAATCCCGTTAGGACTGACAAGCTCAGATGCGGGTGCCAAGTAGCGCTTTAGCTCAGTTGGCGACAGCATAACGGCATCGTATAAGTCTGGCTTGAATCCTTGTTGATTCAGGTCAATATTGGTATCAAAGCTACAATACCGAACACCATTATGTAGTGTTTGTTTGCTCGAGATGTCATTATCGGTTGAGGTTACGATATCGTAAGTTGCTAAAGTCGCGTCATGGTCGAAAAAGGATTGGTGCACGAGGTGCGATTCAACCCCCGGAAACTCAAGAACGGAGAGTTTTGAAGCTTTATACGATAGATGAGCGACCACATCGTCCAGAGTCTTGTTTGATTGCCAATCCTCAGAACGGCAGAAGTCGATATCCGACCCCCATTGCATCTCGTAACATATCCCCTCTTCAGACTGAGCAGCTGCTGATGTTAGACTTCGCATCTCCATTCCCGATATAGAAGCAACAGGGCCTTGAGAAGTCCTGACGCATAAATCGCCAATAGAGGCTTTTGGACCTATTGGGGAAAGTTGAGTTCTCACAGAGACCTCAGCTTCGGGTTGATTTAGCTGTAAATCGGCAGCAGATATGAGAAACTCGCGAATATTGACTGGCATGACCGAACTGGGTCCCAGCCGTCGTTGGATTAAAGGTAGGGCTGTATGTAATATGATGTCGAGCGTTGATGGATGAATGATGTGTGCTTGCTGAAATCGCTGAGGCATGATTTCGGCCACGTTAGGTATTTGCACAGTGGATGTGGCTACTGAGAAGTCTGGTGCCGCAATCAGAGATTTAATTCCAGAGAACAACGGCCCGTATTCGTTCCCTGTCATCGAGAGCTCGCGATAGAGCCCGTCTTTCTCCAAAATGACCCCTTCTTCCACAGGCTGCAGGTCTGTATTCTCAAACGTTCCTTCTCCTAGCCGGCCCTCTACCACTCCCTTGCAATGCTCTTGCCATAGCCCATCTGAAAGGGCCGTGATACAGAATGAAAATTCGAGGTCAGAACTATGTAAACGCTTAAAGCTAAGCTGCATCTCAACAACACCGGGGGAATCCGGCACGACTAATGCCCGGATAAAAGATACGTCGCGTAGGGATAACGCAAAGAGTGCTTTCTGGGCATGGTCTTCACGTTGAATTTGCATAATAGCCTCAATGACCATGCAAAGATACCCCGAGCCCGGAAAGATCGCAAGGCCATCGATGACATGATCAGCAAGCCAAGGCAATGTAGACAAGCGCAGCATATGTCTCCAACGCCGTTCGATTGGTGTCGAGCCAGGTATTCTGACTCCGAGAAGATCGTGATATGGAGTACTCCGCGTGCGGTATTCTCTGCTGAGGCGGGATTCATACCAGTGTTTCGTAGAGTGGTCCCACGCGTATGCCGGGAGATCTGGACAGACGACACCACCGTCGCTGTCGGGAGTTAGAGCGAGCACTTGTTCAAAATTCACGCTGAATCCCCTCTCAAAGAGACGTCCCGCCAGTGTCAGTGCACTAGACACTGCGTTCGTTTTCCTTTGCAATACAGACTGGTACTCGAAGTCGAGTTTAATGGTGCGCTCTGCGGCGAGACACTGGCGGACCATTCCGGCCAGTGCGGGATGCGGACCTACTTCAACAAAGAACACAGGTCGTCCCACGGCGGCTGTGTGGCAGTGAGAGGCGACATTCGCCACCGCCTGGCTAAAGCGGACTGGTGATACCAAATTCGTCGCCCAGTAGTCAACTCCAAAATTGGAGGTTTTCCTTGATCCAGTCACGGAGGAGATGAATATGGTATCTCTCTCATCTATTTGCTGTTCGCTAGATTCAAAGTCAAGGTCTTCGAGCCGCCGGCGGTATTCGTATGCAACGGCCTGCATGTGATGCGAGTGGTAAGCCGTATCTACCATCAAGCGGCGGTGGAAAACACTCGCATCGGAATCACTTATTAAGGTCTCAAGTTCTTCGATAGCATCAGCGTCCCCTGACACAGTCGTATTCTTGGGGATGTTAATGCAGGCAACGCATACAACGCCCTTGGTGAGTCGTTCAAGATAAGGTGTCACAGCCTCTTCGCCCAGTCCAACCGCCATCATACCACCGCGGCGAAGGCCAATCTTCTTAACAGTCTCAGACATGAACCCTCGGTGGTACGCCACAGCGATGGCTGTACGGTGCGAAATATAACCGGCAGCATAGGCGCCAGCAATTTCGCCACTTGAGTGGCCGACCACTACCTGTGGTCTCACCCCTTGGCTTCTAAGAAGAGCGAGAAGCGCAACCTGAACTGACGTAGTCATGGCTTGGGCTCTTATAGCCATGTTGATAACTCCAGCATCTCCCTGCGTGCCCAATAGTTCCTCTTCTAGATCCCAAGGGGCGCCCAACTCTACCAATATATCACGCGATTTCCGTATGGACTTTCGGAAAGGGGAGGATTGTGTTGTATCTCGTAGCAGTTCGCGCCCCATTCCGGCCCATTGGGCACCTTGGCCGGTAAATACGAAGACCAGATACGGCTGCGTTGCGATCGGTTTTGATGGTAGTCGCTCCGGTCCTTGGCTTAGGGCTTCCTGGAGTGAGAGGTAGTCTGATGCTGTGAAGCTTAACCGCCAGGGAAAGGCAGAGCGCCGCTGAGACAGGGTATATGAGAGATCTTTCAAAGAAGTATCTGGGTGCTGTTCAACCCAGGTCTTATAAGTATTCATCGTCGAGATGAGCGAGCTCCGGCTGTTAGCTGAGAGTACGAAAAGCTGGGGTCCGCGATCCCGTTCTGGAAGATTCTCCTTCTCGGAGACATCGTTAACGCTAGCATCTTGCCATTCCAGCAACGTGAGGCAACAATGGGCATTTGTCCCTCCGAACCCGAACGAGTTGACAGAGACGCAAGGTGTGCTCACTGTATCGGCTACAGTTTTTGAGGCTTCTGGTAACGGTATCGGTTTCACGGGGATTTGTAATCCGTCGAGCGGAAGTCCGAGCTTAGGACTTTGGAAGTTTACCACAGGGGGTATTATGCGACGCTTCATGATAGAAATAGCCTTCACCAGCCCTGCAAGACCGCTGGTGCACTCTGTATGACCGATGTTTCCTTTGATAGACCCGACAGGTAGGGGCAAAGGCCTTGTGGGGTCGGCAAAGACTGCCTGGATGGCAGCGAGCTCTTCTTCATCTCCCGCTACCGTTCCAGTGCCGTGTGCCTCTACATAAAGAGCGTCCCGAGGACGCAGACCAGCGCACGAGTAGGCTTTGCGAATCAAATCCGCTTGGGCTCTCCGATTAGGTAGAGTGATTCCGCCGGCTGTGTGACCATTTTGGTTGACTGCCGTTCCACGAATGACAGCACGGATAGGATCACCGTCACGTATGGCATCCTCTAGGGGCTTGATCACGAGCACCACGAAACCCTCGCCTCGCCCGTACCCCGTGCCACGGCTATCAAAGGGATAGCTCCGGCCTGTGTCACTAATCATGTGCATATTACTCATACCGACGTGTTGGTCAGGGGCGAGAATCAAATTCGCCGATGCGACAACAGCGGCTCTCGATTCGCCTGTCCGAAGACTCTGGCAGGCATGGTGCAGTGCTACAAGACCCCCTGAACAGGCTGTGTCGAGAGCCATACAGGGTCCGCGCAGGTCAAAAAAGTGTGAAATGCGGTTTGCCATAATAGATCTCTCAGACCCCGTAAGATAATATCTAGGCATATCTAGCGGGTCTTTGTAGATACTGCGCTCAAAGTCTGCGGTGAATGTGGCGACATATACAGCGGTGTCGGTGCCGGAATAGCTCTCACGAGTCCATCCAGAGCTCTCCAGTGCCTCGTGCGAAAGTTCGAGTAATATGCGCTGCTGGGGATCCATAGCCGCCGCTTGCTGAGGCGGAATCTTGAAGAAAGAATGATCAAAGTCTCGCACATCATCTGTGATGAAATGTCCCCCGACATGATTGTTGGTTCCATTGGGGTCATCGGCGCTGGGGTGATGAAAAGCGCTCTCGTTGTAACGCTCTATTGGGACAGGAGACCAGGCATCGTCGCCTTTCTCTAATAAGTCCCATAGCTTTTCCTCGCTATCTACGCCGCCAGGCAACCGGAAGGAGAGTCCTATTATGGCTATAGGTATTGATTCTGCGCCAGTTCCTTTTGTTACAGTCATGATGCAGGCATGTAAAAGGACTGGCTTATGGGGAAATGCTCAAAATGGCGAGGAGGCACACCCCGATCAAGATATGGAGAAAAGAAGCTTATGAGATGGAAAGCGAATCACTCCAGGCAACTGAGTAGTCTTGTTCTATTTAGGGAGTCCTTCATTGGCTTTATGGAAAAGATAGACATTGGGCTATATTAACGCGCCCCTGGAACATAGACTCTGGATCTGAGTTTGTCAGACCAATTTACCATACAGTAATACAACTCACATGGCAGGGGGAATCCTAGAAATCCACAAGCAATTCATGGCGGTCAATATCACAACTGCATGCAAAGCAAAAGGAATTGATAATGTCAGCAACGGCGTTTACGGGATCGTACTTCTTTTCCACCGTCACGATGATAGTTTTCTCAGTATACCCAAGGAAGTTAGCCTTCCATAAAAGGATCCACGAATATATTTAGACACAACATTACCTAAGAGTGTATTAAGACCGCCGGCGCTCTTTGTGTCACGTAGGCCTTCCCTAATTCGGCATGATTTCCACTGAATCCCACACTGGGATTCATGTCAATGCCGCGCGTTGTTCACATACGGTAGTCTTGGGTAATACGATACAGTAACAGGCAATCTTAGTAGTCTCACGCAGGACGTAGTGTACTACATTTCGTACATGTACCTAGGTATTTTGACGGAGCCAGCCGCTCCTTCCAACAAAACCCGCTTTTATTTGCCGGAGCTGGTAGCCAATCAGATCGCCCTCAATCCCGAGAATCAATGCTTATATAATATAACTGATCGAATAAAGATGGGCCTGCGGGAGAGATCCGCCTGTATGATTGGATGGACAAGGTCACATGATAGCCTGCCGCCGTGGCCTTGCCTTGCCGAGAATTCGACCCCGACTGACAGATCTGACAGACCTGGCAGGCTGGCTGGCGGCCCATCCCTATCTTGGCAGGTGGGGCTGCGGATGAACCAAGTTGTAACGCCGAAGAGGAATGCCGTGATGTGCTTACGCTAACGTGAGGCCGGAGTGAGGCTAAAATGTAAACACCAACACAGCTTCAATCATCGTCAGTACATGTCGAGCCTATGTCGAGCCATGTATTCCTTTTGAATGCCAAGGTTTCCGCCACTAAGTTGGCCGTGCCGGTCCGCTATACTCCCTAGTGTATTTTCTAATTGGCTTCAATACGCTGTCTAGCGGACTTGGCTTCGAAGGGATAAGTATCTTAACAAGTTGCCCGTCGAGCCTGTGCCGTCCGCTAGATCTCCTAGTTTCTAACCTTTCCTCCACCTTTTCATGCGTTAACCCGTACCCACTGCACGGTAGACCGCTACTTATCTCCACCTCTACTTTTACGTCTACTTTTACGTTATGTGTGTAACCCTGCCTGCTTACGTCTATTTGGACAGGTTTCAGTTGAACTACTTGGATATTGAAGTTTTCAGGGTCCCCTTTCTGCTGACTAACCTGCTACCCCACACTCCTTCAATGTGACCGTTAACAAAGCAGAGTTCAAACCCCAAAATAGGGCTTCGGTCAGATCAGATCAGATCAGATCAGGTCAGGTCGGTCAAGTCATTGTTATTTGACATGTTTTGCTTATTGCATGTGAGCATGACGTGGGCCGACATACGTGTACGGGCTTAGTCTTTCTGACCGACTACCTATGTGGAGATACAATATCGTCGTACAATAGCGAAGTTTCTTGTTCGGAAGGAATACAAGTCTCTTGGCATCTGGCATCAACCCATTTGTCACACATCAATATCAAAATCCTTTGGACACAGGCGCCACCCGAACTAGCCAGTAGTCTTTAAGAATTAGTCACCTCTTACTCAACGCTACGGATAATAGAAAACGGAAAGAAAAGTATAGCCTTGGCGTGTTAGTAAGTTAGTTAATATAATCATGGCGTTGTGATATCGTTTGCTATTTTTGTACGCTAGTATATGACTTGCGCAGCCGTCATTTAACACCAAGCCAAACGGCATCCACATTGTCCCATTTGAACTAAATGGGCTTGAGAATGCTTTCTTCGTTTTGCCTAATGAACGCCATAAGTCAGTCTTTGTGAAGACGCTCTATTCTGTTTGCTAATGCTCAGAATTGTTGTGAGGAATATTACACCAAACTCTGCCGCCCTGTTAGGTCATGACATCGAGGTGTACCAATCCCGCGCCCATGGATTCTTCTGAAAGATCCTCGAGCGACCCCATAGTCGCTGAGCAGGAGGTTACCGACATCTGTCGTCGAATTCTGGAAATTTTCTTCGAGTATGCTCTGAACAAAATCGACCACTCAAACGCAGGGTTCGAACGAGGTGCACAGAATTTCGTGCCAGTCGTTCGTCGATTCGTCGCTGCAGGGGAGCGAGTAGAGGCCTGCTTGCCAGCATTTCCGTTCAAGTCGGCAAACAAGGCATACAAAGTTCTAGGGAAACTTCCCGATAAAGCGGAAGAGTTAGCCCTGGACCGGCTAAATAGCATATGCAGACGCATACAGGATATCTACCCACCTGGGGCGCGAATCACCATCATCTCAGATGGCATCACGTACAATGGTATGTATAGCGCCATTAACCGTTACACTTCCGAGAAGAAGTCGGCTAATACCGCTATAAGACTTATTAAGCATATCCGATCAGGATACCTGGGCGTACGGAGAGGCTCTACGTACTCTAGCCACAGAAAAGAAGTTTGATTGCATCAACTTCTCTAGGATGAAAGATCTATTGGATTTCCCTCTTCCTAAAGAGATAAACGAGATTACCTATGTTGCTAACTGTACCAATTTCCGCCGGGTCCTTCTTAACCGTTATGGTGACCCAGACCTTGATATTGATGATGAGATTGCTACAAATCTTGATACTAAATTAACTTACCTTGGTTATAAGAGGTTTTTGGAATCTGATTTAAAGTATATTTTTCCTCGAGGGGCTGGCCGAAGTTCCAACTCCTATAAAAGAGACTGCAAGTATATTGCAAAGCAAATGTTAATTCGGGGCTATGTAAGTGAAAAAATCAAGGGGGAAAAATGAAGGGCGACATTTTCATGTCTTAGTATGAAATCTAACGATTGAACCTATTATAGGCTTTCGCCAAAGCTGTTAAGAATGCCTATCCCGGCTACCTTCGTCTCTCTATCCATGAATCCATCGGCGCTGTCGCTAAGATATCTATATCCCTACTCAATACAAAGACTGGATTTACGACCCCATGGCATTGTAGCGTAGCTCACCTCGCGGATGGAGAATGGATCAGCGCCCCCATGGGTGAGTTTTCTAAGAATCCTAGGTTAGAGCTTGTGCACACCAATGGCGTTCCGAGTTACTTCAAAGAGATACCGGATGCAACCAGCGGTGGTCTTTGCATCAGCGCTTCGTTTGCGAAGGCAAGTGCAATAACTACCAAAGAATATTTTGATAGCACTTCTGGATCGTCTTCTGGCGTTGCTACGCCTAGCAGTCGTCTCACTGTCTCGGATCCTCGTGCCGACGATGTCCCAACACCTCGCACGCCACCTTGTCCCAGCGCCAGATCAATCAGCCCCAAACAGATCGCCAAGAAGAACAATGCTAGTTTTCCCGTGTTGAGCGAAAATGATGCATGGGGAAAACCGTATGGCCGAAGGCTTATCCCGCAAATAATGGACAGCCTGGCAGCAGCGGACCCGTCACGTACGGTATACTCGCTTGCCATGCTCTCTAAAAACTCGCTCACTTACAGGCATATTACCGCTCGCGCCTTTGCCCAAGCCGTTGATAAGACCGCTTGGTGGCTTCAGAGCCAGGCAGGAAAGCCCGACTCGATTCAGCCCGTTGGCTATATTGGACCGCGTAAGTTGTTGAAATGAACTTGTTTGTTAAATTCGGTGCTGCAGTGGCTAACATCAAACTTCGAAGATGATTTGCGACATATCCTATTGACCTATGCATGCGTTAAAGCTGGTTATGCTGTAAGTCAACGATGGATGCGAAAACAGACCCTACCCTCTCATATCGCGTAGAGTGGTTTCCACAAGTTCTTACTTTGCGTAGGTTCTGAATATGTCTCCGAAAAACAGCACAGAGGGAACGCTAGCGGTGCTTGAAGCAACGAAATGTAATGTATGGGTCAGCGCAGGTGATGCAGCTCCAATCCCGCTGGTCAACGATGTTTTGCAGAAACGCCCTATGAAAGCTCTACAACTCGCCTCACTTGATGACCTTCTCAACGCGGTATCTGTCGAGCCTTTCCCATATACTAAAACTTTCGAAGAGGCCGTAAATGAACCGTTCTGCTTTCTACATACTTCCGGAACTACGGGCATTCCGAAGCCAATTCCCTGGTCTCACGGTTTGATTGGAACTATGGATGCAGTACGGTTGCTACCCCCTGTCGACGGCGACGGCGGTCTGCCCCCTTGGACTGCGGACTGGAAGGCTGGGGACACGATATATTCGGCATTCCCCATGAGCCACGTATGTTCTTTTTGACTCTACTAGCTTTGTAAAATATGGCTAATGACAGTGTCACAAAATCAGGGCGCCGGCACCATTATGGACATCCTTATGCCAGTCCTCTACGAGCTACCTTGTGTCTTGGGACCTATCAACACGATTCCCAACGTCGATTTCATAGGAAACCTAGCGGAGAGTATCAAGATCGACATCTGGAGTATGGTGCCATCTCTTGTGGACGAGCTAGGTGAAACGCCTGAGGTTTTAGCCAAATTCAAGTCGTCCAAGTTCATCTGTGCATCTGGCGGGCCGGCCAGCCCGGTCAGTGCCGGCAAGGCGAACGAGGTTATACGAGTGCTCAATCTGACGGGCACCACCGAGGGTCTGTTCATCGGCAACCTTGTACCACCGAGAGAAGATTGGTACTGGTTCTGCTTCCACCCTTCTTCGGGGTTTGAGTTCAAGCAGTTGGATGAAGACACATACGAACACTGGGCGCATAAGAATGACCAGTGGCAACTTTTTCAGGGCAGTACGTTACTTTTCCCATTTTCTTATTCCAGAAGACGATAAAATTATTGATATTAATGAGTCGTAGTCTTCCACACTTTCCAAGATAAGGAATCTATCAACTTCAAAGACCTGTACATGAGGCATCCCACAAAACCAAATCTATGGGCCTTCAAAGGGAGAAGCGATGATCTCGTCGTTTTGTCCAATGGGTACAAGATATCGCCACTTGAGATGGAAGCTTACATCACCACTCACCCTGCCGTTGAAGGTTGCCTTATATTCGGCACTGGCAAACCACAGGCAGGCTTGCTGATCGAGCTAAAGGACCCGTCCAACAAGTCGGAAGAGCTCATGGAAAGCATATGGAAGACCGTCCAAGAGGCAAATTCCAAATCTCGCCACAAGAACCAGCTATTGAGGAGTTTTATCACTTTCGCAACGCCTGACAAGCCTTTCTTCCGCACGGACAAGCGTACGATTAAGAGACCAGCCACCTTGGCCCTCTACGCCAACTTTATCGAGCGCTTCTACAACTTACAGAACGATGATAACGAAGACGGAAGCAGTAGTGTTATTGTCCTCAATACGAGTTCAATTGAGTCGTTGCAGAAGTTCGTTCTCAAGGTCATCCAACCCACGTGCCATGGGGCCGAGGGAACAGTTGATCCCGACACCGACTTCTTCCAGCTCGGGATGGACTCGCTCGGGGTTATGTCAGCCGTGAAGGAGATCAGGGCTGTGACGAAACTAGACGACCTCTACCCCCGACACATATATTCCAACCCTACCATTACCAAGCTCTCTGCTGCCCTTGCCAGGATGCTTGCGAAGACCACCAAGCCGGCACAAGAAAGCGAGGCTATCGACATTACCCCTGTGACCAACTCAGCTGGGGCTGCCGAGGGCAGCAAAACGACCAAGCTCAATCGCGCAATCACACGACACAAGGCCCAACAGTCATTCAGGCTCAATCCAATAGACTATATCCATGGAAAGGTTTTCTTTGGGCTCGTCTTTTACATACCGCTACAAGAAGGTGCCAGCTTTCAGGAGACCTTCGAAAATCTTCAGGCCGGTCTTAATCGCACGTTAGAGCTGATCCCGGCCCTCGCTGGCAAGGTCATCGAATGCTCGGAGGACGAGGTTGGCTATGTCAAAGGAGAGCGCAACCTTTCAATCCCGCCCCCGTCCAAGGCGGCTTCGTTCCGCAATCTCCTACGGTATAAGGACCTCTCTGGCGTTGTGTCATCCTTCGCCGAGCTGCGCGAGTCGGGCTTCCTACCGTCGAAGGTCAGAGATCATCTACTTATAGAAATCGAGCCCTATTTCCAGTTTCCCGCCGCCGTCTTTGCGGCACAGGCCAACTTCGTCGATGGCGGCTGCCTTCTCACCACCGAGTTCAACCACACTTGCTTCGATGGCGTCGGCAGTTTTACTGCTCTGCGGGTCTGGGCCGAGTGTTGCAGATATCTGCAGGGCGATGAATCAGCCACGTGTGATTGGTTCCACCCTGAGAGCTTCAACCACAGCCTGCCTGAGATTCTTCACGAACAAGAAGGCTGGGCCAAACCGTTGGAAGAGGTAGATCCTGGCACGTGGGCCTGGGTACCATTTAGCCCACCCGACAACTACATAGAAAAGTCGAAGACAGCGCCCGAGTCGATTCGGAAAAACTGGCATCTCCCATTGCGACCGGAAATCCCCCGACACCCTGCTATGCCGGCGCAGCGCCCCTCGCATAGCCTGGTCCCAACAGTTTTCCGGATTTCGAAAGAACAGCTGGCGTTACTAAAAGAGCACGTCCAGGCTGACCCGGAGACACAAGGCTCTGTACCATCAATCATTGACATTGTGCAAGCCTTGTTGTGGCGAACTATCCTCCGGGCGCGGTACCGCGTGGCAACGGAGATCCAGAAGAAGACTTTTGGCCCCAACGACATCTCCATCCTCGAACTGTCGACGGACGGGCGACCCTACTTCAGCGAGATGCTGCCGGAAACGTACATGGGCACTACGGTTCTGTACAAGCGACCCAGCATCGCCCTTGAGACTCTCTGCGCGCCCGGGACGACGATAGGCCGCGTGGCGCGCCTGTTACGCGAGTACGGATCACTCGTGAGCCCGCAACTCGTCCACGACGTCTTCACCCTCTGCCAGAACCTCGGGGACTATACCCAGGGCAGACTGGCATCCGTGGGCCGAGAGCACATGAACCTCGCCATTACCAACATCATGATGTTCCAGACCGACGACCTCAAGTTCGGCGAGCGCTTCTTCGCGAATGGCGGCGCGCCCGAGGTGATGCGACTCGCGCTCGACCGCCACGGCGACAAAATCCGCGCCATCGCCGTACTGCCCATTACGAAGGATGGTGCTGTTGAGTTCGTGGTCGGCACTATCCCTGAGGAGCTGGATATGCTCTTGACAGATGAGGAGTTTACGCGGTACGCCTGTTTGTGGGATATTAGCAACTAAAAGTGTTTTTATTTTATTTTTTTCGGCTTCTCCTGAAGCAACGCTTTAGCTACAAGTCAGCCTATGGCTTACGGGGATTGTATCTTGCTCGGTGGTTGGGGGAATTCTCCAAGGGATGAATTTTCCGTTTGTGTTTGATAGGGATTATTGTAGACTTTCTTTTGCTAGAATTATTGTTGAGGGGTACTGAATCGCGATGATATGATCGTGCACACAAATGTTGAAGTGTTGGTATGGAAGCCTCCAGGACTTCTATCCGTTCTCCGGAACTATTACATAACGTGCTATTCCTAGTTATTAGCGCCTTTGCCAATATTGATTACCGCCCGTGCACCAGGTATAGCGGCGGTCCCGAACGTGCAAGATATGGAAGTCCTAAAAAGGAGTGGACACGTAATCATGACCTAACGCGCTCAAATGAAGTGAGAATACGGCTCTGAAGCCTATAGGGTTATATACGGATGCTACGATATATATAGTTTATAGAACAGCTAGCCGCGCCCCAGTGCCCTTGCGGAGGCCGGGTCTCGTACCCCTACAGCGTTAAACACTATCAATCAATGGAAACCCGACGACCTAGCACGTCGTTTTTGCGTCGTCGCTCGTGGTCCCCCTTTGTGTTTCTATGCCCGACCATAAGTAAAGGAAGCTGTCGCGACATCCGCAGCAGCAATCTGATTAGGCGAGACGCACGCGTTTCGTATAGTCCGCCCACCGAAAAGGAGGCAGGGTATTGGCCTAGCTGCGCTGGTGTTAGGTCGGGATAACAACGTGATACCTCTCGTTGCCTGTTTCTTCTCCTCTTCCTCTGTCATGGTCATGTTCCTCATCGGTATCACTACTATCTTCGTCTTCCTCGTTGATCACCGTGCTGCTTATTACGCTTGGCTAATAGTCGCATGACCCGTAGCGACAGCGACGATGACGACGACGTATGCCCAACGTCGATAGGTGGGTGCTTGTCCACTTTAGCGGCGGTTGCCAGGAGCCTTGTCTCGAGCTATTATAGAATTGAGTGAGTAATTTGTGAGATTAACGGGGACGTGTGGTATTACTGTCGCGGTTGCCGTCATTAGCGCGTTTAGTTTTAAGGGAACAAGAAGGTCGAGAATAGCAATAGCATAGGGTGTAGGATAGGGGTTGGAGCTGGCAAAAGTGACTGCCAGATACCTACTTAGCCATATCTGCCTGGGTGCGGAGGCTGGTACTTTCAAATGTTTAGGGTAACCTGTCTCTCTGCAAGATCCCAGTGTTTCCAAAACAGCTTCTTCCCTAAATGGTGTGCTACGCTACAATAAATGACGACTACACAAATAGATACGTTCTATTAGTCATGGGACAGGGATCATACCAACCTCCGCCTCCCTCACTCTGAGCCCTTTCTAATTGATTTGTTTATAAAGGGAGGAGTTGGGCTGTTTTCTTACGCATTCTCTAACCAATAAATCAGTGAAGTACTAGTTGCAATGGTACGATTGGGGCATTCCTTACTATTGAATCTCGGACATCTCCGGTCTCATACCGCCAGGTAACACTCCTAGCAAGGGAGTCGTGTTGAGTTGCAAATCAGGTAATAACCAGATAGACATGTATCTTTAGGTACGCAGAGAGTCCCGTGCTTCGATAGAAAATAGATGCAGTTCAGCCTAAGGTGCCACTTAGTCAGTATCATGCGACTGAAAATAGTAGCCATCTTAACACCCATGAGCCGCCACAATGTCTATATAAAAGGCATCAGTTTTACAATTATCATGGCAAGTAATCATTGAGGTTCAAAATCAGTCTACACAATATTGATCATAATTCAACACGCCAACAGACTCAAAACCATACTTATTGCCTTTGCTATGTCTGTAACATTCCATCTCCCATCGCTTCAAATCTGCCCAGACGATTATTTCAAACTTGAACTTACAATAGACGACGACGGCATCAGCAGTTGGAGTCAGCTCCGATATCTCGAAATCCATGTATGGAATACTGACGGGTATCCAACGTTGAGAAAGATGAGGACGAGGTGGCAGGCTCCCGGACCCCGCTGGCACATTGTTTGGAAAACCAAATGGTTTAAAGATCTTGAGCCATGTGAGACATACCGCATTGTTGTATCGCTCCAGACCGGCACGCAAACCGTCAAACAAGTTTCAAGCGAGGCAATAACCATATTGCCCTATTATAGTAATTGAGATATGAAACGTTGACTCAGCCAGCAGTTGTCAGTATCTACCTCTATGAGTGATCAATGTCACTCCGCCCCATGCAGTATTGTCGCATTTACTAACCTATCCCAAGAGCTAAAGTAAACGAAATTAACGCCGACCACTCATCACTCGCTTACTTTTACCTTTATACCTTTATCCTAATATTCTTCTTTGCGGAGTGCTTCTTTTCACATTTGTTTCTCGTCGCAAACTTGGCTCTTGGTTAGGTGTCTTATGAGATAGATGTTATGATTCAGCTTATTATCTAACTCGAAGCTCAGGGTTCTACATTTGCGGCTGCGAGCGCACAGCGTTAATGGGCTAAATATTACAATGAATAAGATTCTGTTCATTCATAAGTCGCTTTCCAGTTCAAATTCTCCTTTTGAGATTAAAGGATCATTATGCCCCAACACCTTGTTTTGTAGTCAACTTCCAAAGTCAGCTGTTTCATGATTCCGCAATATAATAGAATAACATCTCTCGATATAGCAGAAAGCTAAGAGCAAGTAATAATTTCGCGTTGCGTTTAGCGAGTTCAACAACTGGTACACAAGAAAAGCTTCGCCAGCTGATGGCCTTCGAAAGCACTTGAAATTCAAAACTCACAATCAATACCAACGTACAAATGAGCAGAGCTAAATGGGCAGTTATCGGTTCGTTTTCGACTACTAGTTATACATAGCTATATTAGTTACACTGTATATCACCAGAATTAATATAGTACGCTATATAACACCTATATTATGTATTTATTTTAGCTTAACTATGTTTAACAGAGGCATTATAAAATTGATAATAAATTCAAGGCTTATAGAGTTATTAAGAGCAGAAGCATTAAAGGTAAAGGTGTTAAAGTTAAATGTGTATAGTCCATACCAGCTGAACGTGCAGTTTGCCTTGCACTTTGGCCGTACGAAGGACCATTGCAAGCTGTTCATGATCTTTCAAAACATGCAGGCAATATTGGGCAATATTGGAAAGTGAGGTTATACAGACCTCGCTTTATGAAACAGGCCAATGAGACCTAGGCGGTCAGGTCTGGCAGACGGACCAGTTGTATATAGAGTCGAGTCAAGCCACCAGGCCAAGAAGGAGTTGGTTGGTCAAGGACTCCTGTAGCCTTAGTTGATCATGGTAATCTGAATAGCTTCAATTTTAAGCCCAGATCTCTACCCTTGTTATACAGGGCCAGAACGTTATCTACGAATCCTGCCATATAGCTATATCGAAGCTGAAGCTGGGGCTTCGACATATCTTGCACTGCCAAGTTTGACGTGTAATGTCTAACAGCTATCAAATTCTCCATCTGAGTGTGAAAACATAGGCTTTAATCATTTTGACTAGTTCTCAACGTTAAATTCTCTAATTACAACTAGTTCATATAATTTCAGAAAATGAAGATCAAGCCTTGAAATTTGATCTAATTAGTTTCATCAAGCCACAAGATAATGACAAGAGTGTATTAATAGTTTAAATTCTAACATGCATAAACTGAGTTTGATGATATTGTTCAATGGCAGGCTTCGCAGTCATTTACCTAACGGTGCAATGTAACAGGAGTTCCCTAGGCAGACCCCATTCAAAACTCCATGACAGACAGGCTCGGTGTTGTAGTAAAGTTATAGATCAGTACCATCAACGAACCGAATAATTCCTACGGGTCCAGCCTTAATAGTATCTAAGTTCTAAGCTGCATTGCCGTATAACTCCGATGGCTCCGATGATACTGCAGAAAGTATCTCTACTACATTACAGGCTAGTGCTCTTGTGTTATCTTTCAAGGGTAGTTCACTAAAATCCTTTGCGGGTGTCCTAAAAGCACAAATACGCCGTATTTCACCTACCTTTGGGCAGACAGGCCAACAAGTTAGCTTATTTCCGGGATTTGGTTGGCAACATTTTACTTATGGGCCAATCGGATGACATGAGCTACATAGGTCGGTAAGCAGATATTAAGAGTAGAATACCGACGCATTTTTTTCTTGTCTTTGGGTTATATTGCTGTTCAATCCTTGGTCAGCCGAGTAGCTAGTGTAGGTCTTACCAACACCGCTTCGACTTGCCCCTCCCTGTAATACATGGATCGTATCCGAGAGGCCTAAGCGCAACCCAGCACGAGACTACTAAGATGAATAAAGTATTCTCATGCCTAATAGAGTAGACTCAACTGTCTAGAATCATCCCGAGAGTCCTATATAAAGATTCGCGGTTTGTTATAAGGACACACTAGCCTCAAAGTACTATGAGCCGATCGCTGGATTGTGGTCGATAACAGGACCTGATGACCGGTTGACACGGAAATTTACGCTCTAAATATTAAGCACCATCCACATTACGGCAAGAATATTCTTTGATATGAATAACGTAAACAATTAGCGGTTATTAGTTCATGTTCCTCATCATGAGAAACACGCGCCCGCGACTTACAACATGATCTAGGAGTTTCTGCAGCATCTTGTTTCAGCAATGTATAGTACCTAGTTATTTGTATATCACGTTGTCGGAATCAATTAAACGCGCCATCTATTCCATATACTCTGTAATCAATGTATCGTGCCATCGCACAATCGGCCAACACGTGGTACCGGTAGGTCAAATACGAAAAGGCTAATACTTGGCGGCACGGCACGACAACAGCGCTTGCGCACATCAACCGTCTAGGCAAAGACGTGGTTGGTTGCCAAATGCCAGCATGTAAGCATGGGCCTATGGGCCGCAGTACTGGGGAATGCCTGGCAGTGCTGAAAAGATCGTCGGGCTGGCTGTGTGGCTGTTTTCCTCGTGTTCAACGCCTGTTGCCAAGAATAACCCCACAAGGATGAGCAGTTGCGATGATCTACGGTATACGTATGTATGTATGAAGGACTTTGGTACTACGTAATGAGTGAGTGAGTGAGTGAGATTTCTCAAACAAGATGTATAAATCACCCTCAAACACCCGTCATAATTATCGAACACCATCACTATCACCATCGCACAAGTACAAGTACAGCCCTCCCTAGCAAACTTCCGTCGTCTTAATCAAACCTGCTCTCTTCATCTCTTGAATCGATTACGTATCCAATCACGCCAACCAACACAATCCAAAATGCGTGCCACATCCTTCGCTGTCTTAGCCACTGCCGCTGCCACTCTCGCCAGTGCAGCCCCAACCTGCCAGACCCCACAAACCGCTACAGTCGTTGTCGAGACAGCGCACGGTGGCGCATTCAACGACCGCACCAACGTAACTATCTCTGTTCCCGTCGGGCCTGTGTACGTCAACGGAGATGCTTTAGCCGCCGTCTCGACCCTCTACTTGCTCGGCCCAGACACTGTCACCTGCAGCCCTTTCAAGGCCCAGGACGGCACCGTCAACGGCGGCTTACCTTTCACTGTCGGCCAACCCTCGCTACTGTCCACCAACAGTGTCGTCGTCGGTAGTCTTGTTTGCACACCCTTGACACCTGCTTAAGAGTCGCTCAGGTTGCAGTAGAGCTACACACGATATGGCCTCTCAATCAGGCAGAGCACCAGGGCATATGAAGGGCTACAGTCTGTAACTAGACTAGTATCGCTTTACTACTACATTGATCCATCTCGCGGTGGCATGAGATAAGATGTACAAATTTGAATATTCTTTGGGTTAATATAATTCACTATTTCCTCAGGTTTGGCTATCAGAAATAGACCATGAGGTGAGGGGTAGAAGGGTAAAAGGGGGTTTGGCAATGTCGTGGAGCAGCTAAATAGATAATAACCTTAAATATGACACGTTCGTGTGAGCTCATAATTAGACAACAGAAATATAATTGCATTCAATCTATAACTCCGTTCGCCGTGCAAGATATTGATAGGTACCGGACCATGCCCAGAACGGAACCCTGTCAAAAGCAGCCAGATTGCCCGACTCGTCATTCCACAGGTAGTGCTCGTTCCAGGCAATCATGTGCACAATGCCACACAGACTCTCTCTCCCCGCTACAGACCGGAGTTCAAAAGTTTCGTCCCGATGAGCCACCGCCTACATATTCCTAACAGATAATTTGCTCCGGCGACAACTTGATTCATAAAGAGAATAGGGCTAACATATATCGCAGCCATGTTGTGGTAGAGACGACAGGGGATTCGCATTTAATACTTTGGTAGTGCTTAGATGGATGTTTGAGCATGATGAACCTCCTGAGCACCATCTTATCTGCCTTGCCTCCAAGTGTCTCGCGAAACTCGCAATTTTAGAGTTTCCCCTTGTGGCTTGATGTTCTTAGGATACGGAAATTCTAGTTATTTCAAGGCATTACACTCATCGTCGTCAAGATATAATTTGTTTTCGCTCATACCGCACTGTTATTCACAACAAACAGAACAACATACTGTACACCAACCTAATCTCAATGCCCCCACACAGAAGCAAGCTGCAAACACTTACCCGGCCCTTCAGCAATGTTACTCACGAAGAGTCTTCATTATGTGCACAAGGCTCAAACTAAAGCGCCTCCGTAGCGTATCTCTTTGTTGTACGGCACTGCATATTTTAATCGCTAAATTATCCGCTATCACTATCCCAGAAAAGTCGGGCCGAGCATGACAAAAACGGCTAGAAGGTGGCTCTCGGAAGCCTTATTCGATTCCAGTAGTCTTTGAGGCGAACACATCAATATGAGCTTGAATGGATTGCGTCTCCTGCGACGTTCAACACCAGTGGGCGTGCCCTCAAGACAAAATCTTTGCGAGCACTAACAGAAGTTGGTCAGTGTTCGCTGACAGTAAATTCAGGGCACGATATTGCCAGGAGCTCGGTAGGTCTGGGAACCTCTGGTTGCCGCTCAATATATATTGGATAGCATGGTATCTCATGCCGAATGACCGGGAAAGCATCCCGTCGCATTGTTTGCGCTGCCTGTGTCTCCCGAGCAGAGGTCAGACAAACCTCTAAGGTCTAGATAGTCCATTACCTCTTACATTATTCTAGTTGAAATTTCAGGAAGCCTATATGTATAAATACAGTATGGAACCCCAAATTTGACCTGGCCACGGCTATGGTCAAGTTTCTTGCCAAAATCTCTAGGAATCACACGCAAAGCAAGTCGCCCACTATAGCAGCAAGTTCAATTCTCATAAATTGATCATTCTCAGCTCCCTGGGTACTAGCCGTCATGGAGTATCAATATTCCCGCCTCTTGGACCCATCTGAGTATGAGACAGACGGTCTTTGTGAAGGCCTCCTGGTCCGTAAGCATTCAGTCCCAGACCTGGAAGAAATCGGAGCTTTCAAGGCACAAGAAGATTGGAGAGACTTGGTGGGACCAATTACCACTTTCAGAGGATCGCTTAGTCCTGAACACAACTTTGTTGCTGTGACGATGCCGGAATGCGTGCCTGATCGCCTAGAAATTGTATCCTATGCGAATGAATTCGGCTTCCTCCATGATGGTATGCAAAGTGTTCTGAGATCCAATAGTGCATTGGCTTACAATACAACAGACGTCATCGATGTTTCGAGTCAGTCAGATGTAAGTGGGCTTACGAAGAGCAAAATGTACTAGAGCTGAGGATGTGGAAAGACAGACATTATGAATGACGAAGCAATGAATGCGTTTCATGAGGGATCGCAAAATGGAAAGATTGATGTTCTCAAATCTGGGAAACGTCATATGCAAGCCAAGATCCTAAACACTATGATGAGCATTGATCGACCATGCGCGTTGGTGGTCATGCGCGCCTGGACAATATTCCTCGAGCGAGGGTCTGGGCGCCAACATGACCGACAATTTCAAACATTAGCCGAATATCTACCATACCGCTGCAATGATGCTGGCCAGACGTAAGCTTACGAACTATGAGGGCTTAGTCACTGTTCTCACATGTTATCCAGGATCTGGTGCGCTCTCGTCACCTTCGGTTGCGCCATTACTATGCCAGAGGAAGAGATGGACATGTGCGCGGAGCTTATAAAACCTGGCTTCACTGCTGCGTGCCTAACCAATGATCTTTTTTCATACGACAAAGAGAATGAAGCTGCCCAAGCTGCCGGGCTTGGCAGCCTTGTCAACGCCTTATGTGTACTTATGCACGAGCACAATGTGTCACTGGAAGTGGCAAAAGATATGTGCCGGGCGAGAATCAAAGACGAAGTGGCTAAGTATACGCGCATTGTAAAGGAAACGATGTCTAGGAACGATATTTCTAGTGGGGCGAAGCGGTTCGTCGAACTGATGCAGTACACTGTGAGCGGAACTGTTGTGTGGACTCTGGAGTGCCCTAGATATCATAAGAATGTGCAGTACAACGAGCGACAGCTGCTGCGGATGAAAGATGGTGTTGCAAAGCATCCAGCAACACATCAGTGGGCCAGTCAGAAGAACAACACGGCTTCATATTCGCAGAGTATATCTATTGCAAATCAGAAGGAGAAGATGGACGTATTCCCCGACTCGTGTACTTCATCCGATGAAGGGACCCGCCAGAGCTCTCCACCCACAGATGCAACTTATCCAACTGATTCTGCGAACAGCTTGTGGTACGGTTTTATCGAGGGTCGGGACTGGGATATTGGTAAATTATCACATGGTGGTGCGTTGCCCACGTTGAGAGAGGAAGTAAGCAATTTTGAGCCATCTGGTTGGTCTCCTACTAATCAGTTCAGTTTATCCTCGAGCCTTATCACTATGTGAGTTCGATGCCGTCAAAAGGCATTCGCGATATGGTCATCGACGGCATAAAATTCTGGCTGAGCGTACCGCCGCAATCCACCTCTATTATCCGGAATGTGGTTAACGCGATTCATACAAGCTCTATCATGTGAGTATAAAGCCAGATTTGCGCTTCTCAAGCTAACTTCTCACTTCACAGGCTAGACGACGTACAAGACGGGTCACAACTGCGACGTGGAAATCCTTCCGCTCATATTATTTTCGGCGAGGCCCAGACGATCAACGCTGCGACGTTCCAGTATGTGCAGGCAACTGCAGAAATTCGAAGACTTACGAATCCGCTCTGTCTCGATATATATATTGAAGAACTGCGCAGCCTATTCCTGGGTCAGTCGATTGAGCTTCACTGGACTACTAGTTTGCAGTGTCCTTCAGTAACGGAATATCTGCAGATGGTCGATGGAAGTAGGTCTTGGTTTCGTTTGCTCTTTCACGTTTTCCCCCCTTCCATGCGCCGCTAAGCCGAGGTGGCAGAAACCGGCGGGCTCTTCCGTCTATTAGCACGATTGATGGCAGCCGAATCCCCACACGAAGATCAGGCGGACATGGAGCGACTATGCCGGCTCCTTGGACGCTTCTACCAGATCCGCGACGACTACCAGAACCTGGTGTCGGAAGAGGTAGTCATATCTAACGCCCCGAACCTGACAAGGTTGCTAACAAGTTGCAGTATACAGCGCAAAAGGGATTCTGCGAAGACCTTGATGAAGGCAAATTTTCCCTCCCCCTAATTCATGCCTTAGCACACACAGACAAGGCTGTTCACATTCAGGGTCTCCTGCGCGAGCGCCACCGAAAAGGTCGCTTCACCAAAGAGCAGAAGCAGTATATCCTTACCCACATTCGTGGCGCCGGTAGCCTAGCGTATGTGCTGCAGCTTCTTCGGGCGTTATATGGTGAAGTAGAGGCTGAAGTGAGGCGCCTCGAGAGCGTCTTCGGCCAGGAAAACCACGAGATGCGCTTGATGTTGGCCCTGGTTAGATTGTGAAACAGAGCCCTTGCAATACAGACTACTTCATATTATGTCTGCGACTTGAATATTGTCATGATGTACCAATAGTGTGCTTGAATGAGAAAGTATGAACCAACATATGGCCCTGTTGTGTAATTCGAGAAGCGTTGTGAAGAATAATGTATGCGCACAATACAATCAGAGGATCGGTCAAGAAAAGGAGCACTTCTTGGCGCGTTCTCGGAAAGGAGAGATGTTCCTAATCGGGTCACACAACTCAGGACAGTCCAGCCACACACAACAGCCACAAGACCTTGGCCCGTGCGATACGCGATGCGCGTCGTGATAGGTACTTGAAAACGTATGTTTCCCAATTTCAAATTCATAAAAGCATTTGTCCGAACACATCCGATATTGGCAGAACCAACTGCCACATGTTTTTCAGCGGATCTAGTTCTCATCAAATGACATGGGGCATCACAACCACCACTTCGCCGGTGATCGCCACGCACTGAGTGGGGTATGGAGCCCTCCAACAAGCAGCGCAAAGTAATCGAGCCTCCAACCCATTTAGAGTTGTCCTGGTCTTGGCGACTCGTGCTAATTGCATCTAGTTTCTGCGAGGAAGACTATGCCGTGACTAGATATTTCGCCGAGTTCATCAACACTCTGACAAACCTAGCTTATGGTACGGGCTCTTAACATGTGTGCCGAGTATATATGTAGTGTGTCTAGAGCTAACCGCATTAAAACATTCATAGTACTCTTCGCTCTTCAATACATGTACGGCCCTGGAAGCCGTGGTCTCCTTTCGCCAAAGACCGACTTCATGTCTGTTTCTCTGCTTGTTCTCGGAATTGCCTCATTTCTGTTCCACGCAACTCTCCGGCACGGTTTTCAGTTTGGAGATGAGCTTGCAATGCTCGGACTTGTTTGGTCCATACTGCAGGGATCTCTTGTAGTTCGGCGTTCATCCGTTTACGATCGATTCGTCAATATCTGTCTAGCCACAGTCTTCCCCCTCTTCGGGGCGTTTTATGTCTGGACGGGAAAGATCATCTATCACGTAATAGGATTCGCTATTGCAATCGGCCTGATAATTTTACGAGGCATCTACTTGTTCTACTTGCGGAAACCTGCATTTCCGCAAGACAAGGTCGCAGAGTGGAGAGTTCGAGGTCGGATAGCTCTGATCTTGATGGGTGTCGCCTACATTCTCTGGAATATAGACCTGGAGTTCTGCGCAGAGCTAAGGAAACTCCGAGAAGATATCGGGTTGCCTTGGGCTTGGCTCTTAGAATTCCATGGATGGTGGCATATCTTGACAGCTATGAGTGCGGCCCGCGTCATGGATATTGTGAGAGAAGTCCGAAAACGAGTGAAAGAGGACACGGAGGAATAGACGAATTTAACTAAGCCCTAGAGTCAACCGAAGAGCAGTAACAGTACTAGATGACGCTATAAGCTCGTAAACACAAAAATTGACAAAGCGGCCTTGTGCTAATGGATACATTTTTACAGTCTATGGAAGAAATTCATCCGAGTTGTCCGAGCTTCCCGCGGGATCCTCGTCATTAGAACTTCATCTCCACGCTTTCACCTGTCTGCTTCTTCCCGTCAACGTAAAGAACAAATTCTAGTGACGCCCCTGATGGCACCATTTCAATTTCGTATGCCAGTTCTCTCAACCCTTCTTTATATCCAGTTTTCTGAAGGTCCGAGAACTGAATGTCAAGTGCACAACAGAGGGTACCCGAGCGCTTCACATTATCAGCTCGTCTTGTTGGAGGGACCTCACCATCGCATTCGAAAATGCTCACGCATAGTGTTCCATCGAATTCTGATTCCCAAAAATACCTTGCCCAAGACATACGGATTGGCTTCATTTTAGAAACGGGTTGACCCTAGTCCAGAGTCTTGTGTGTTAGTCTTAGTAGATGGCTTAAACAATCATTATCTGGGCCAGAATGGGCGGTGATGCATACCCGGTTTAAGTACCACCTCATCTGGTTAACTGCTATCCACCTATCAAACTTGCCATCCCATCTTTTGTCCAGTTTCAGATGCTTGAGTGGGTTAAACCACTCCTCAAAGTCAATGCCATAGCTGGCCCGAGATACTGTAGATGCTATCATGACTAGCATTTCAGGAGCGTCCGGGTGGTGCTCCCCTATAAATCCTTTGAAGACTGCGCCTCTGCATATTGCCGTTCGCCTGTCGAATGTAAGTCTTGATCACAACCTCACAGACATATTTCACAGGTTCTTATACTCACGATTTCGTCCCACCAGACTGGAGTACCGTAATTTTCGACTTAAGATGGACAGCTTGCAAGTAGTCATATAGATACAGACTTCCTCCTAGGCCACCAACAAGAATTATGCCCTAAAAACACTTAGATCAAGAATGCTAGCTTCATGGTAAACTTTACAGTTATTGACAGGCCTTTTTCAGCAGCCTTTTGGATCTGTCCTTGTATGAGATCCGCTATAATTATTGGCATAGATATGCTCGAAAACTTCTGCGATGTATTTACTATCAATAGTTAGAGGGAGGTGTTGCAGGCCATAGTTTTCAAGACGCAAACTTACTCGGGAAAATGTATCCTCCCCTTTCTAATATGAGGTGACCGTGACGTATCAGTTCGACTGAAATCGTTATCCTCGAATAGCTCTAAGGGCAGCGACACAATGTATTCGCTCTGTGTCCCAGGTCTGAACTTTGGCTTTATTCCATATTCCCATTGATCTTTCATAACCTCATACTTTCCTCGCCTACTTAGCTTTCGCCATTTTGTGGCATCGTGGCCTTGCAGAAAACGCTGCCCAGTCTCATAAGGGAAATTGACGCCAATCTATCTACTCGCGAGCGAGATTTGAAAAGGCTTGGAAGGCCGCGAGAAGAAGCTGAAGACCTCCGAGTATACCTTCTCGACATCGCAAGGAGTTTTGAACGACTCGTCCGCGATGGCGTCGAAGGACGATACAGCAATGAATTCTTTGGAGGGCTTTACGATGGCCATGAGGTTCGAAAACTGCGGGCTCGAATTAGGAGGCTCAATACTGCTTTCTATGTAACGCTAGTCACCAAGGGTGTAGATCGGAAGATACAATGGAGCGACGGCAGGCATTCCTTCCAAGAAGAAAATATACCCTGGATGCTCGATGAAGATGAAGAGATCCCAGAATATTTGGTTCCGTATCTGGAATTTTTTCAGGAATTCCCCGAACCCCAGGTAGTCGAAGAGGGAAACCTCCATCACGAGCTCGAGCAGTTGGCCGCAACTAACCAAGGAACTGAGTTTCCCGGTCTGCCTAATGGCGACTTGGGCTTCCAGCTCTTCAGAATGCAAGTACGTCCGTGGGCTAGGATTGCGGAGTCCTACCTGGATCAGATCACCATGTTCGCCAGATCTTTCGTGGAAGAACTGATCACTCACGTCATTGGATCAGATAAACGCACTACTAGAGCCATACAAGGCAACTACGTCGACGTCTTCTTCGAGAATAAGCATGCTATGTTACGAGACAAGCTTCAAGAAATCCTCAGGCCGTATGCCGAGGCTTACGTCCCACCAATTGACTTTGAGTTCCATAGCGCGGTGCTCTCCAGAACGACGAAGCGACAAGCAGAGCGCGTTGCGGATGTACTTGAAGAGAATTTCCCAGTACTCTTCATAGACAGGGGAGGCAGAAGCATCACTCGCGACCAGGTAGAACATGTCTTCGCCAGCGTCGAGACCTCTCCGCACAGCGAATTTGGCATCGAAAAAATCGTCGACATGACAGAAACTCATTTTCAGGTAAGAGTCAGGTCTGAACCCTATATTTTACACAATCAAAATGGCGGTAGTTAATCGCTAAACGTTGACATGCCCTCTATAGATTTCCCTCAGAGCATTCGCACAAAATGTGGTAAACCTGGTGGCTGAGAACTGCCTCATTTCGGATCTCCATAGCATACTAATTCCATCCCTATTTGTTCGGATGGATGAGGACCGCCTGAAGGAGTTGGCGTCTGAGTCTGAAGATATACGAGTACAGAAAGCGACACTTCAGCATAAGATCAGTATCTTAAGGGAGGGACTACTAAAATGTCGACACTCTCGCACTTCATAAGGAAGATAGGCATCTATGTAGGTATGTGAAAAACTAATGCGTAAGGAGATAGATGAAAATTGAAGTGGTGTGGAGTGATGAGTTAGTCAGCGCCGTAGTTTAGGTGTTTCGGAATTTCGAGATCATCTTGTACAATATCAATCAGTCATGAGAACATAGCTTCATGATACGCGCAGGTTGCCTGCACGATAGACTTTTTGACGGATTCATTGCGTTCCTTTTTCTATGGTCGACACATTCCCCAGTAATTGGAGCTATCCAAAATGCTTATTGAAGTGTAATTAGACTCTTTCTATCTCATTAGGTGTAGATGCCTTCGCCTAACGATTAATTTCGTCCATTTCAGTACATGATTTGATTGGCACGTATTCTGTAGCTAGCGCTGGTAGTTATAACAACCAAAGTAACACCTCTTGGGCTCAACAATTAACTAGAAGTAAACAGTGTCTGAATGTTGTTTCGCGCTCGATCGTTCCAAGATCTTTGCCCTTTTGCCGCAACTCGGCCTTTGCAACAATTTCTGAAAGTTGTCTATAGCTGACGCGAAGCTTGATCTCCAAGTCTATCCCGCTTCTCTTATCAACCAGCCAGCAGCAGCAATACCACTAGTAAGCTAACTCATCAGGCTTTTCCCTACCCTTATCATGCCTGAAAACTTCGTTTTCGATTAGACGTCGTACTTTCTTTATGCCATCCTTACGGAATAATGTCCAAAGAAATAGCGACACCCGGTGTTTAAAGTTCCATTTAATACGTTCCTTTTAAAATACTTCGACAATGTTAATAGTAAATCTAGTAAAGTCAGACTTAAACTCTTGAAAGTACTCAATGGCCATTCCTTGCAACTTTTGTTTAGATCGAATATAAGCAACTTCTATAAGCAAGGTGGGGTGTACATCATCTCCGTAAATAAATTGATCGTCCAGTGATTTTGTTACCGAATGCTTCACGAGGGTTGCGAGCGGTAAGCATAGAGGCTTCTATTCCCGAGTCCTCGAACTTCCCGGTAGCTTCCACACCAACACTTCAACATTCATATTCAATAGGAGCAAAAATTGCACCAAGGCACTCAACACCTACATACACTTGATCTCAAATGAATAAAACCCCCTATATCCCCTCGCTCTCAAAAGCCATTTCCGTCGCATAGTTCCGTCGTCGCATCTCTCTTCCAAGCATACATCGTACGTGAGCGCAATCACGTGACAAGACAAAAAAGAAGCTTCGCGCCGAGACGCACTTAGGCCATGGCACTGCAACCACAAGGCTTTTTTCTCAGTCCAAGAGTCTTGAGGTGGTGGATCGAATACTGTAGATAGACGTCTACTAAAATAAGACGGCGTTAATCGTCGTTGTGCCAAGGTACTAGGTGAGGCATGTATGACTACCTAGACACTCTAGCTGCCTTCTTGCTGTCTCGTATAAAGTAGAGGTACGAATAGTGGGGGTATGAAGGGTATTAAGACCACTTTGCTATGTTGTAGGTGAGTAGATGATGAATATAGTAGGATATTCATCGTGAGATGACTCGGTTGATCTAAGTGATCAAAAGAGCCTCGGAAAGAAGAATACATATTTGACTTCCTCATGATTGTTTATACACAGATACAAACTCGCCGCACAGCCGCCATCGGTGCCTTTTATCATCACAGGATAACACGCAAGACCTTCAAACATAACACATATAGTTTTTCTAGCCGGAGCATATCTTGGTGACATTCCCCGCCGAGGCCGTTAGGGCAGAAAATCTCGCGAGATCAAAAAGTGGGAGAAAACTCAGCATACGCCATAGAAGCGAAACAGCCTTGATGCTACCAAACAGGGCCCCAAATATGGAAAAATCGCTGCATTTATCTATCGTTCATCTCAGTCGTTAGAACCAACCTAGCCTAATTTCCTATACATTTCCAAACCGGCGCCCGCAAAATGCGTGCGAGCATGCAATTCATATTTGTGCCTGTCGCTACTGAACCGTGGGGTGTACCCATGTGCCAATTTCTCCTGCAAATGCATGCATACGCTAAGTGAAAAAAACTGGGAAGATCGCACGCTAATATCGGAAGAGGGGGAAAGAATAATGCAATGATCAACCTGCCCGTCAAATATGGGTGAATTACATAAAGAGGCTACGTTCGGCATGTCCGCCGCTCTCAGCCCCTTCACCATGGCCTCCCGCTGGGTTGGAATGAGCCTCTAGCGGTGTAGGGAAATAGAAGGCAGCAACAGCGATGGCGACGTAGGTGATGATGCAGAGGAAGCCTTCAAGATAGTCGCTCTTCTGGTCCCTCAGGTAATTGCCCACCGTGATGATGGCGATGATGAGAACAGCAATCTCGAAGATCTCGAAGCTGAGATCAAGCGGGAGACCGCGTCCCCAAGCGACAATGACGACGAGTGGCGCGTTCAACATGGCGGTCTGGATGGTAGAGCCGATGCAGTGAGAAAGAGCGAAGTTGATCTGGTTGTCCCAGGCCTCGTCGAGAGCAGTCAAGTGCTCGGCGGCTTTCTCAACGAGCGGGACGAGGATCAGACCGATAAAGGGGTCTGAGATGCCGCTCTCTTCTACAAGCGGTTCGATCTCGCGAACGAGTGCTAGTGCGATGAGGGTTACGAGCGCGACGGAGATAATGAGCGAAACAATGCATTCAGTTAGTGTGAGCTTCGCCTTGGCTTTCTGTTTATGTCCGTCGGCGTCCCGACGCTCGTCGTGTTCGAAGATAGCATCATAAATGCCGTGGTGTGTGCGCATTTGGAACCAGACGAAGACAATATACGCAATTAGCAAAAGTACGGCGACGACTCGTGATATCTGTGTTGTTTTAGTGTCAAGTTGTCTCTCGTCAATGCCGTATCTCGCAAGGTCCGAGAGAATACTGTGTTGAAAGATGGTTGGAATTGCGAGGCCAAGACCACTGAAGTATCATTAGTTACGCCTCCATATCAAAACAAACGAGAGGACATTCGTACGCCATGAGTAGCAAACCAGTGCCGACTTCGCTAAGCGCCGAGTCAAACGTCGCTGTTTCGCGCCGCACGCCAGCCGCGAAGAAGCACGACCCCAGACATAGGAGCATGGTAGCCAGGATAGAGCCTAATATAGCAGCACGGATAATGTAGTACTTATTTTCGCTTGGTGTGTCGAGTAGCAGCACGAGAAAGAGGACAATTTCTACGATGGAGCCAATTCTGTCACACTGTCAGTACTGAGTACTGTGTGGGTTAGTCATGACGAGAGAGGAGAGGACATATACGCACGTTGTCTCGGTCAAGACACCAAGCATATGGGGCATCTTCCTAGCCAGTTCCCCGCCGGCAAATCCAATGAGGTTGGCACAAGGGACCATTGCGATGTAGGCGAGACTGAATCTGAGAGTAGCAGGGCCTGTTTGCGTGTAATAGACGGCGAGAGCGGCAGGCACGAAAGGCCAAAGAATGTTGACAGCGCGTGCCACGCGACTCGACGACATCCAAATGATGGTGAAGAATTGGATGGGATGAAAGCCGCGTCGACCGCTCTCTCCGGCGGATTTGACACGGATCAGGCCGCCGGGGCTTGGATGGTGAGCGGCGCCATGCTCGTCGACGAGATCCTGACGGGACTGCGGTAGTGCAGCATCGCGCGAGCCATCGAGTGACACTGGAGATGGTTTCTCCTGGGAGGCATCACGGCCTGTGTGTAGGGCGGCCATGTCTCAATGGGATGCCAAATAACGAGTGTAAAAGTTTCCCAGGCAGTACTAGTAATTATAGACAAGTAAACGAAAGAGTTAGGATTGTCAGCATCCGGACGCTGTCGTGGGCGGTGAAGCCGTACAAAGGTGATTGTGATGCTGTATGCAAAGAATACCAAAAATGTATAGGGACCCTGTCGTGGTGCACGATGCGGTCATTCTTGGGCCAGGGCATACGAAGTATGAGCAGCAGCAGGAATTATGACAATTTACCAAGGGATCTGCAAGGAGGGAGCCGGCGCTAGACTACCGTAGACTAGCTGGCGCCCGCTACTCGGGGCCACTGCTGTAACGCTGTGATGCTGGGCGTATTAATACCTACATTTTAATCCGAGTATCAGAGAGAGATTATATGGACTTATTGATTGGTGACGATGCTTTCTCCAGCTACCAACATAGTGCCTAAGTAAATACCTAAGTTTAGGTAGGTAGGTACATACACGTAGGTAGGTTAGGTATAGTTAGTGTAGGTATAGATAGGTATTTACGCCTGCCAACTACCTATACCTACCTACCCAATACCTAGGTACTTACCGAACCAACATGGCCATGACCAGGTCTCTATAGGTATTATTGACCGTCCCCCACGAAGCTTGTATCACAGTGCAAGCGGTGTCTAAAAAGCAACAATACCTACCTAAGTACCTGGGCAGGTATATCGTGATGGCGGCGTGTTTGCAGCTGGTTGGCTCGCTGCGAGAGCATGACTACAGACGACAAGAAAAAAGCATCCTTTAATATCAGAACCAGTCTAGGCGCTGTTTTACATGGGCATTTTGAAACAGGGGGGTTTATAAGTAAGTGTTTACGTCTATCTACAGTAGTATCCATTGCTTAGACCCAAGTAGGCAGGTATATACCGAGTATGTCTCCCTACCTGTTCTGTTTACTTACACTACGTACATACCTAGTACAAATGCTGCCCTAAAACTCGAGGTAGGTAGCTTAGGATGGGCTAAGATAGGTATCCAAGAATGTTGATGGCAAGTCGCGAGAGACCAAGCAAGACGACAAAGAGAGAGAGAAACAACAGAAAACCCCCAGGCCTCAGCTTCCCACGATAAAATCAGGCTCCACTCTCCAGGACTAGCCTAGATAATGCTGTATTCTTTACATGATGTTATTCGCTACCTAGGTGTGTTGTGTTAGCAGCAATGACGTAGGCGTTGTGCAAACATCTTTCCATCCGCCGCGAGGAATAAAACTCATAAGATGAAGCAAAAAATAAACAGACGTATTTGGTAAACATCACAGCAGACAGAACGAGCTTGTGCACTCATACACAAGTTGCCACGGCCAGCTCTGAAGGGGTGACTTGAAAATACCATATACCAATTTTACCCAATTATTATATGCATGTAGTCTCAGTGCCTAATATACTGTAATTCAACACGAAAAGGAGAAATTCAAAACCTAATACCCCTTTAAATGTAACACCTCCTGCCAAATGCTTTCCAAATGTGCCAGCAGCCTCATAAATATGTCACAAAGATACGTATCTATGACCAGACAATGTGTGGTTGGCCAAAACGATGCTCGACGTATAAGGGGAGCAACACGACTAGACCCGCTTTCAAAATCATATCTAAAGCTGTCCGGAGAGCAGCGCTTCGGTTGCTATACACACAAAGATATCGTCAGCGAGGTCACCGTGATTAGTGTATCGGATAGATGCTTACCGCTATTTATGTACGCCCGCCTGGATTCAAGCGGAACATTAAACCGTCTTTCCAATTCTTGCTTGATGCCTTTCTTCGTGACTGTCATAAGATCAGCCGTGCGTAGAATCTCCCGAATTTCGGCCAGGAGCGCATCATCGCTAGGCATAGATGCCATATCCACCATCTCAGTCTCGCCATGGTTACCGAAGAATTGTGAGCCCCCAAATTGGCTCATTCGGTTGTCCGTCGGAGCGAATGACATGCGGCTGAAATTGCCCGCATTTTTGATGTCGTATGGCGGCATTCCCACAGTGGAGTTGGCTCGAGACTGCCCATAATGGTACTCAGATACGGCAACATTCATGCCTGGTTTTGTCGCATAACTAAAACCGCTAACCTCGGAACGAGTATCTTCCTTGGAGGTTTGCGCATCCCACAGCTCGGCCTGATACTCCTCCCACCTCTTCCGAGGAATCGAGGCAGGGTCAAATTTGCCCTCATCAGAGATAACAACCTTCTTGCCTTTCTCACCGGCCACGACACGGGTATTACCCCAATTGAAGTCATCCATGTGCCAAAAGGCATACAGTGGCAACCCGAAGGTGAAGACGGGGACAGCGAGGACGTAAAGAATGAGCCAGCCAACCATCTCCCACCTTCTACGTAAGATGAAAATAACAGCTTGCAACCCGTAGATGGCACCCAGCAAGATGAAGGATGTGAGCGGAACGATGGTACTTGCAGTGCCAACAAGGACAAGGAGATAGACGATGTAGGCGAGCGTTACTGGCTGCACGACTGTCGATAGGAGATCAATGAACACAACGAAGCGCATACTGAAGCAGCAAAATCCACAAAGTTGCGACATGGGAACAAGCTCCATAAGATTGTGTACCGTCGAATTGATCCAACGACGACGCTGAGACAAAAAGACCTGCCAGGTATCTGGCGCAATAGTCCAAGCCTTGGCCGAGAAGATGTACTTTGTCTTATACTTTGAATGGTACTTGAGGAGAAGAGTTGTCAGGTATCGATCCTCACCTAGGTGTAGTAGGTTCTTCATATGCAACGTATCCACGCGAATTGTGGCATAATCGTCGATAATCTCGCGGCTAACAAACAAAGGTTTCCCAGACTCGGCAGCACGAATGCGGTACATGGAGAAACAACCCGGAAGACAGGTCACGCTACCGAACAGACTTTCGAAAGCTTTAGCCAGGTTATGAGAAATATAGTACTCATAAACCTGGATCATGGTGATAAACGAAGCTTTAGAGTTTGTGAGCGCGGTTTCACCACAGCAGGCAATCAGACGAGTATCGTCGAGGAACGCCGAAACCATGCGAGTAGCGGAATCAGGGGCGACGACAGTGTCAGCGTCGATTTGCAACATGTACTCGTAGAAGGTTGGATTGACACCGATAACATTTCGAATTTGGTGGTACATTTCCAATTCAAGCGGGCTCATGGGCAGATTGTAGTGAACGCGGTTGAGGAAACGCATGATGACCATTTGCGAATCACGTTTGCCACGGTTACCAGGACGCGACACTTCTGAAGGTTTGCCAACCTTGACGACAACCATGAAGGGAACAATGTGACCTTGAACTTCGTAAAGACCAGAATAGACTTTGCCCATGTTGTGTTGCTTTAGACCCTCACCGAGCGACTCAAAGCTGAGCGGTTCAGGATCAACCGTTTCTGATACACCGAGAATATCCAGTACAATGCGAGGCGTTGGGCGATCATTTCCTTGACCGATAATCATTCCATCACAAATAATCACCAAGAGTTTGCGCTTGTCATCATATCGCATACGAGCGGCAGAATCAATTGCTCGGCGAAGTGACTCCTCGTCTTCAGTATAAGCTGGAATTTGGCACATGATAAACTTATCAATATCCTCTGGCATATTTTTGCTCCCGAACTGAAGTGCAGCAAGGAACTTGAAGCCAATGATGCTAATAAGGATGATGGAAACAGCTAGGATAAGGTATTGCGCGAACTGGCATTTGGTAGAGTTTCGGGTATCGACATCACCAACATAGAAAAGGTTGTCCAGACACAGCTGCATACGGGAACGCAAGTCATCAGACATAGGTGACGAATTCCAAAGCTCAGTCAAGTCGGTGCCTGCCTTGTCGTTGAAAAGCGTGAGGACATCGTCTGCCATAAAGTTGGCCACTTCGGGATCTGTGGGTTTGTCCACATTTTTAGGCGTCATGATAGGGCGACCACCGAGCATATAGTTAGTCAAGTCGTAGACGCGACCGTTCAGTATAGCGATCTGATTTTGTTTGTTCGCAAGTGTTTTAACATATTGTGCTGTGTACCCTATAGTGCCTTTCTTCCAGTTACCCTTAAGAATTTGCATCCTCTCATAAAACCAGTCAGGCTGGTACTTAGAGGTGTAGTACCGGTAGTCATGGTAGTTGGCATTTATGTCCTTGGAGCTGATCGCACTCGCTGTACCGCTAACATTGGCTGACTTGTAGTCAAGCGTCACTGAGGGATCAACCTTGCCGTTTTTACCCTGACAGAGAGCGGAGACTTGAACAGGGAACAAAGATGTAATGTCCTGACCACCATAGTTGGTGAGTTTAGTAGTTTGGATGTAGGGTGGGTAATGATGCGAAGCATATGCTGAGATGTCGAAAACTTGTCCGCGAATCGAGGCATAAGCTTTATGGCCATTTTTGCCGTCAAAGTGCGATAGCTCCGCTGCACTAAACACGTATTGTTTAGGGCAGATGAGCATCGGGAAGACCACGATAAAGAAAATGGCAAAGAGACAACTGAACCAAATGATGATGTTGATTGCTAATTTCTCCCGCCATGCCATGCGCACGTCTTTACGGGGCATTCGTCCGACCCAGCGTATCAGAAAGTCAGGCACGAACCAAGTAAGCATGTAAACAATGAAAACCCAGCGTTTGCGACTGGGTTTGTCCCTGTATTCTTCGACTTCGACTAGGGACTTTTCATTACCACGTTCTGCCATTTGTTCGCGGGTGTCGAGATTCTTGAACATGTCACCGCCACCAAAAGCAGATACGCCAGCCTCAGAGCGCGTATCAATATCACCACTACCGAAGTAGCCCCCGCGGGCTTTATCGCTGTATTGGGGAGTGTTACCGATTGAGACAAGCCGCTCCTTTGAAGCACCAAAAGGCAAGTCACCACCCGGCGTGGAGCCGTCACCTTGGTCGGATGGATATCGACCAGAAGCAGAGGCGCCATCGCCCAATGATGCTACCTCTATCCAGCAACGTTCGCTGAGGAAAATACCAGTAGACCCAATATGGGCTTCGTTGGTTGGCCATTGCCTATTCTGCACCACAGCTTCGGCCTTCTCCCGCTCGCTCCCCACGAAAATCGTTTCAGCATCTGCAAGACCAAGGAATTCGCCAAATGGAAGAAAAATACTGAAATCAGCGGACCTCAAACGTTGACTAATTTCAGCAATGCCAAAAGTCTGGACTTGTGATCGAACACATTTGCTGTCAAATTGGTTTGCAATGCGTCTATCGTTGGGTTTCAAACAGAAAACGAAGTAATTATTTGTGTTAGGAGCCGTGATGGCGTGCTTGACGTTTTCCAAGGCGGATAGGAATTGACCTGATGCCCCTTGTTCTGACTGGCGCGAATTCTTGTTTTGGCCGCTGTGACTTCTAGCATCACCAGCGTCGCTGTCCAAGTCGTCAAAAGTCTCTTCGCGCAGTTTGCGTGGTCTCACAGGTCGGCCACCCTTCCTCGACATAACACTAGGGGCCCGCATAGGCTTTGAGCTTACGGAAGCTTGCATAACAGTAGTTTTCTCGTGAGGGTGCATTACAGCCTGCAATGCTTCTTGACCAAAAAGACGCGTAACGAATTCACTCTTGCTGGAATTCACTAGATTCATAAGATCACCGGAAATGACCTCACCGTTCTCCTCGACAAGGCCCTTGATAGGATAGTCGACTTCACCAGCAAAGTGTCTTACGGTGAAGGTTGCTGCTGTATTCTCGGATAAAAAGTTACTGCCAGGCAGCTTCGCAGTCGCGGAGCCCACAGTGATTGCAGGGTTTTTGCCTTCAAATCGTTTTCTTAAACTCTCCAGCAGTTGCATATCTGTCCGGTTACGACGTGTTTGGTCATCCAGAATGCTAAGCAGCCCATTTGTGGGTTTCAATAGCCCTTTAACAGCATCCGAGTTGTCGAAGTAACTGGTAGCAGGAACTGAGACTTCTTCTGTATCCAGCATATCTGCCTTTCGGTCGAAGAAGTTCTGTAGAGTTAGGTTATAAAGCGATTCCATAGCAGCGTTATTGAGAAGCTGGTCAAGAGTTGAGCCAGTGGAACTCTGCTGAGAAAAGCCCGGGAAGTCAATAATATCGATTGTGTTTGCAATGGACTCTTCCGCAGAACATATTTTCTGGTTAATGCTCTCAATGACGTATGCAACCAGCAGAGAATAAAGAGTCCGAGCCAGCTCATCGGCGTTTGCACGGGCTCCTTGGGGGTCTAGCATGACCGTGACTCTCTCTCGATGAATCATTTTGGTCTTGTAGCCCATGGTATTCTGGAGGTCCTGCGCGCTGACTCCTAGAAATGCAGCAATAATACCTAGCACATCCTTATTTTTTGCTGCGGTCACAGTCTGGGCACCTTCATGTGAAAATCCACCACTGTCATCAGCCGTCGCCTGAGTATTGGCGCAAGTTTCAAATTCGAGCTGCCCAATATGAAGGATACATGCCAATATCTGACATATTTCGGCAATCTCGCTTCGAGGAAACTCAAGCTTTCTAAGGGCAGTCTTGAATAATTGAAATCCTTCGGCATCGTTTACACCGACTTTGAGCTGCGTCGGATGACCCAAGTACTTCCATCGCTTTTGCCCGGCTGAATCTCTCGGAGTGTCGATGCCGAGATGTGCCTTTTCAGCATCACTAGTACCGGCCAAAAGATAATACAGAACATGGAAGTTTCGTTCGCCTGTGGGCACTGCTGTAATCCTACTTCGTTCGAGCCTGTGGTCCAAAAGTTTACCACCAATTAGGATAGGACTGGTAGTGGATGCTGTGTCGTATTGAAGCTCATAGAATAGGCCAGCTTTGGAGGCAGTTGGCGTCGTTGCGGTTTTCGTTGTCGTCAATGAGTCAAAAACGTAGGCAGCTAGCGAAACCTTGCTTGATAAGGGAGTGGAAGACTTGTTGAGAAGCGCAGTGAGGAGATGGGATCGTATAGTTGTTTTTCCAGAGCCCGATTCGCCCCTGAAATACAGTTGGTTAGCTTGGTTCCCCTTCCATACAGTTCACAACGAAGAGAGCGTGTACGTACAGAAAAAGAACTGTCTGATTCTCAGATCGATGGCCCATCCTGAGGAAAGCTCGGTCGGCTATATCCTCGGCCCCGGCCATGGCACTCCCTTCCTTGCCTCCATCGAGGCCCTTAGTCGAAGACGTATACGTATTAAGAGAAATGAGAGCATGTGAGGAAAGTCTAGCGGTGGGAATGGACACATGGAAGCGGCTGGCCAGATGTGCGGTCAAGTGTGTGTCGGACTGGAGATGAGCAGGGAGCGATGGCAACGAAGGCTGAGTATGGGCTCCTCCGCTGCCGCCCATAGAGGGGAGGTGCATGGCCATGTTGAGGTGAAGCCAGCAGGGCGGCAATCACTTTCAAGAAAAAAACACAATGGCAGCAAAATCGGCGATGGTGTGCAAATAGTCTAAAGAACGCTTCCGTTGACAGGTAACGTGCAGAGAACAAGCCCTGGCCCCCTGATTATGGCACGGATTTCTGGGTAGCGAGGCAGACGCCGAAGACAGAAGACAAAATACACAAGCAGCTCAGGGGCGCTGAATTAGGTAAATGGTAGACAGGAAGCGAGCGAGTGTAAGCAAGGACACATTAACAAGGACACAATAACGAATGTGACTATTAGACAAAACGGGAGGTTTAAAGTTAGGATGATGAAGAGCGAGCGTGATGGAAGAGCTGGCTCTCTGTCCCAGGATGTTGGTCGGAGCTTGCGGTCGAAGACGAGAGAGTCGATCGAGGGCGGGTGAGAAAAGGCCAATCTCTCGATTGGTTCAGGCTGGGCTAGTGCAGGTAGTGCGCCGTGCCAGCCTATGCCCACAGTATTTGCGGCGAGATGGGTACCTAAGAGACCTACTACACGTATACCTAGACATGAGCCCACCAGCCGTAATTGGTTGTGCCCGGCGCTGCTAAGGCGCATGAATTAAAAATACATGATGCATGGACAGACGCGCCCGGGCAGAGAGACCCGGGAATTGCGAATGCTGCCAGAACTACAGTAAAGTCAACTGTACTACCTAGTTAGGGCAAGTAAGTACTTAGACAGTCGTGAAGGTGAGAATCTCCTGCCACTGTGTCCTGCCCTCCTTTTACCTGCCCTACGCCGGGTACACGATGAGTACTTTCAGTATACCTAGAGCTAGCGATGTACCTAATCGAATAGTCTAATCCTTCGCTAGTATCGCCTTTCAGCCTGCCGATTAGGTATTTAGTGTTATTAGCATCAGCCACTAGCACTAGTAGAGACGGACTGCTGGTACCAAAGCTGACTTACTTAAATCAGTGTTGATGATGATGTATCTGTCTTGTATTTGACTCAAGACTCGAACAGACAGAAGCTGCCTACCTACTAGTGTGATAGTGACGAGATTGCAGCTTAAGAACTACTTAGGTAGGTAAACTATAAGAGCGAGGGCCCTTCAAAACAAATTTATCACTAGGTACCATACCTGAGTGCATGCGTAAGTCACAGGGCATCGCAAAATCTGTAGCCGTAGTATACTTAGATCCAAGCGAACATCATGCACAGTACAACATACTATGTATACTCCCAGCGGAGCCACTCAAATGAGTACCTAAAGTAGGTAAGTAGGTAGTAGGTGTGCGTGATTCAAGTTATACTAGTAGATGTTTCTAGATATGGAGATTTGTACGGTTTTAATGATCAACAAATCTTTGGCCATCAAGCTCCACCGAGAATTCCAGGTCCGTCCAAGCATTGCCCACAATCCCAAACAACCTCCTGTACCTGCACGGTTGCACCCAACAGCGGTGGATGAACAATCATGACACATAGGAGGCACCTTACTTCGTACCATATCTAACCTTGAAACAGAAACAGGCATGTATGTGGGTAGGTAAGTAAGTAGTCTGTTAACGAGATAATATCGGTTCATAATTACATATCATGATGTGATACGCTATCAGTTTGAATGCCGTACCTACCTACATGATACTAACAGTTTAAGCATGTTACAATGGTACGAGACAATGCCGGTGTGGGTAAGCAGGTAGGTACATGTATACAGAGTGTGTACGTACTAAGACAAGAGATGTGGCTCTTCCGATCCTTAAGTACTACATAGTAGCACCGGCAGGCCACCTCAGACCTTGGATTCCCTTGGATTCCCAGCTGTCCCGTCAGGTTCGACATGAAGATATAAAAATAACAGCTGCATGCTTCCAAGACAGGCAGTTGTATCGACTGTGCAGACTGTCCTTTTACGCCACTTATGATTGTCTGTTGTCTGCCGATCTCCGTCAAGTCAAAAGAGAATGTCATCAACTAACTGCCAGCCTGTGAGCAGACAGAAAGATAAACAAACACGGTATGTGGCGTACAGTACCAGACACTCATGCACGATGTACAGGAGTGACAATTTTCCACCGGATCACGTCACTCATTCGATGCTTGTTTGGCAACACGAGAGATGACCGAATGCTGCAGACACGCGTACGTATCCCGCGGCCCAGGTGCCCCTATTCATTACTATAGGTTGTGCCTAGGTACTGGGTACACTTTAATGTTATTACCGGCGAGATGCATGCATATGTACTTACTTGTCTACTTAATGATAGTACTTACTCGTACGCAAGACAAGGACCGCCGGTGTAGATGCTGTCACACCGTTGTCTTAACTTCTATCTTAACTGCTTGCATACTTCGATATACATATAAAGTGTCCCACAAGTACAGGTGAAGGCCCCCCTCTCTCAATCCAAGGATAAAGTCACACCAAGGCCTGATTGTCGCAGCACAACCTGTTCTGTCTCGGCATTGCTAGGGACAGTAGCCTCCATACTGGTATCTCCCTTACTCATGTAAACCAGGTTGAAAATCATGGTGTGTGCAGGTAGGCGGTGGTGCGTTGAAGCAGCAAGGATATCGATCTACCTTCCGTAAGTGCCCGGTACCTACTTAACTTACACATATGTACTAGGTACGAAGCAAGTATGGGTATGGAAAATTATTTTGGGCTGAACAGTACCTAGTGAAGCTACCTATTCAAAGGGAACTGCTGACCGTCGAAATAAGAAGGCGGGAGCTAACTCCAGCCAAGAGCTATACACGAGCAATGTCAGCAATGATGGGGAGACTCGGGATTGGAGGGCGGCCGGCCGAGCAGGATGTGTTGTCTACTACGAGGCGTAAGACATCCATTTTCGAGTTGGCCGTCTCGTGTTGTCTGTTGGTGTGGTGGCAGTGCTGATGGAAGAGAGAGAGAAAAAAAAAAAAAAAAAAAAAAAAAAAAAAAAAAAAACCATGCTAAGCCACTTGAATCCGGATGGGCGGGCAGACAGGGGCATCCAGGGCCTGCTGCCATGCTGAGCCTGTCGAGCCTGGACACCCCGGGCTCCACAAGACTCCACCTCCAACTTTCGCCGCCTCGTATTGAGTAGTCTAGATCTACCCTATGTACATAGTAGGTATGTATTAGTGGTGCACGGATCCAATGCTGTACATCTTCTGTACATACTGTACATAATACAAATAGTTTCCATTTCAGATTGTTCAGAGAGATGAGAGTTTGGGTGTTTGTTGCAATTCCGGTGCTCTGTTTGCAGCTTCGCTGCTGAGGGCTCTCGAATGTGCGTTGAGGGGCGCGCGAAAGAATAGCATGAGATGAACAATAGGAAAAAAGAAAAAAGAATAATAATAAACAGATCGACACCAAAGATGCATTACTCTAGCGTTCCTGCTAACAGGTACTTGGGATGTACTTAGAGGTGCTGCTTACACTGCAGTATGCACTCCAAATTCAATTACCTACATACCTACCCTCGCCTACCTACTGTACTGTACTTACGTGTAGCACTTATACTGAAGGACTTCGTATGTGAAGTACCAGTCAACTTAGATTTAACTCACATACCTACACTCCATGTCAAATGTCACCATGTACATGTATGCACTCAAGTCTAATGAACACTAAGCCACTGACATATCTGTAGATAGGTAGGTAATGTGAGAAAGGGAGCTCAAACATATCTTGAACAGTTTTGCGCCCAGCAGATATGCTCTACACAAAGGATATAGCAAAGACATAGGTATTCCGACTGTACTACCTAGGTACTTAAGTAGGTAGTAGATGGTGCATGATTGACCCATACTTAGCGTACCTCATACTAATTCTTTTCATGCCATACTAATTTCGTGAAATACCATATGTACAGTAGGTGTACTAGTGTCCAGCTACTTACATACCTGCTAAATGTATAGAAACATACCTATTTTGGTATGTAGCAGGTACATCACACGCTAAACAGACGAGGCGTACAGTAAGTGCGCACTGTATGAGCATCAGGCGCTTCGTGACTCTCCCAACTCCCGGGCCCTAATACCTACCTAGAGTGGGTGTTTCCTTCTCTGCTTCCATCCCACGGCTGCGGGCACGGGAGTCCTGTAAGTACTGTAGAAACGGAGGACCTTAGCTTGCCGCAAGGTCAGTAAGCCAGTACCTAGACAATCGATCGTTTACTTTCCTTGCATCTTGCATCTTTGATTTTCTGTCTCACCACCTCCAAACGACCTTCCTCCCACTCTATAGCTCTTCTAATGCTCTTCTAATTTGCAACCACGTCACTCGCTTTCGTGCTGTTAATAGTCTATCGTTCATAATAATCAATTTTAGCCTTGCTTCGGGTTCCATTTGCCTTCGTTTGCACACAGAAGTGGAGGATTCAGGGGCTGTCACCAACGGACGACGACCAGCCCATCCATCAATACCGACGTCTACCTACCTCCCAGGTCCCCGTGATTTTGAGTCTCTTCGCGTTCCTATCTATACGATCATACACAGAGAGCATATTTATTAAGGCGAAACCAAGTTCAGTCCAGCTGTCTTGACCTGTATACTCGTACCACCTGCGATCGGAAAGGTTTCGCTACTCATAGTGACTGTCCGAAAGGACAAGCACGTCCCAACCGACAGTAAACATGGCGAACCATCAAGCCCGCATGTCCATGTACTCGGTCACCTCGGATTCGTTTCATGGTACTCGAGGCGGCGGTCAACAGTCGCAAGTCTCCACAACGACGCTGCTCAACGCGATCCATAACATATATCTGTCGTCGCAGTCTTATCAATTAGACGCGGGAAGTAGTGTTGTCGTTAATACATGGCTTACAGCAACGCAACTTGGTCCGGATGGCCGATCTGGCGGGACTATTGATAAGCTTCTGGCCGCCAGAGCCTGGGAACACGCACGGCGCCGAGCCGAAGATGGATGTATCGTGTTGAGGTGAGTTTTTCCTTCCATGTTCCCACAGCATAAGTACTAAACGCTCTAGTTCTCTCCACACTTCAACGCCGTCACTTTTGACGCCATTCCTTGCTTCTCTGCCCATCTCTATCCCTTCGTCCTTGCTCACTTCCCTCGAGGCGGTTCAGCCCTTCCTTCGATGTGTAACACCATATAACCCATCCACTCCACGTCAAAGTGCGCTTGGTATTACCTTGACTCTCAACCTTGCAGGTAATCTGACAGCTGCAACTCTGGCATTGTCCCAGGGCGGGATTGATACTACCCAGGGTCTGCTCAATATCCCTACTCAGCCTGGCTATCGTGCCTTTGATGTGTTCTACTACTTGTTGACCTCAGCCTCAACTCCTGCTGAGCGCGAGTTCCTCAGCTTGAAGTCCGCGGCTGATTACACTTTACTTGCACGGTCTGGCACCTATGATCCACCCTCATATCTTCCTACTGCCGACGACTCCGCTGCCGCTGATGATTTCAGAAGGGCACTGAAAGAGATAGGCATCAAGGGATCTTCTCACCGAAACCTGATATCTGCTTTGGCAGGCTTGCTAAAGCTTGGTAACACATTGGATTACAATGTCGATGACGAATCACTGGAGGTAATTTGTGAAGATGTGAGCGGATTACTCGGTCTTGATCCCGACGTCCTTCTGAATCAGTGCACAACGGAGGATCGGCAAATACTTGTGGGTGGACTATACGAAGCCGTTGTTGACTGGGTCATCACCAAGGCCAATGGAGCAATTGCTGCTCAGATGTCCCGAATCCGAGATGGCGACGAATCGCTTGACGGTCATCGAACGCCAACCTCAGCGGAGGATAATGGAGATACCGTATGCATTACAGTCATTGAAGTTCCAGACCCCAACTTGGGGAAAGCGCTGTCCATGCGAGGTGTGTTTGACGACAGTGCAGGAATTAATGCTGAAATGAAAGAAGATGGTGTCGATGTTGCTGCAGTAGAAAACTCTGTACAGCGCGAAATGCAAAGCGCTATGGCAGATGCTGCTCTAGAACTAGGCACCACTACCGGCTCAACCGCTCGTGAGAGACAACGCCAACTTGAGAGGCGAGAGATTATTTTGGAGAAAGTTGGATTTGCTTGTGAGGATGAAGGGTTTCTCAAGAAGCTGTTGTTTCCCATTCCAGGGCAAGGTATCACTCTCGGTCGTACTGCGAGGATGGATTTATCTTCAGTCCTTGGAGCTAGCCGAGTATGGTATCACTTGTCGCTACATCCTACAGACGAGAACCCTGCCAGTTTAGCAGCTCTCCCATCGGTTACATCTGCTTGGTCAGCAGGCGCTGTATCACGACAATTACGGGCGTGGAGGTTGGCAGAATGGGCTAACCGCAGGAATAAGAATCTGGACTTCACCGCCGACTTTGATCTGGATGAGTTCTACCAACGATTTGCCCCATTGGGCTGCAGAGAAGGCCGGGATGGCATTGAATCCTGGATCCTTGAGAGAGGTTGGAGCAACGGCGAAGTGGTGGTTGGACGAGAACGCGTCTGGATGCGAGAGACTTCATGGTGGGAGGCTGAAAGCATGCTTGATCTCAAGCCTCCACATGAGCTAGTGCCGACTATGAGCAACCCATTTGCTACCCCCGCTCGCGACACTGTCTATGGCAACAACAATGGCAGCGGCTTTTTCCCTCCCCATTTTCCCGACCAGGCTTCAAATAATAGCAACGAAAATCTGATGACACATCAGCGTAATCAGAGTCAACTTACTTTTGCTCAAAGTCAAATCCGAGCGCCATCCGTCAGTCCTTCAGTCATGCGCAATATGCCACAAGGCGATTATGGTCTGGGAACTAAGGGTGATAATCGTCGGGACCATGTTTATTACACTGCGGATGGGGAGTATATCAACACTTTAGATCCTAATGATGCTCAAGGCAAACATGTTGAAGAGGAGGAGGTAGGTGCTGGCCGACGAGCTTGGGTTGGGTTTGTTTGGGCTATGACCTTCTGGATTCCGTCGTTCCTCTTACACTATGTTGGCCGGATGAAACGACCAGATGTGCGAATGGCCTGGCGAGAAAAGGTAACGCTGGTCTGGCTGATCTTTATCATGAATGCCATTATCGTCTTCGTCATCATCTTCCTTGGTCGGATTATCTGCCCCAATTTCGATAAAGCTTGGCTTCAAACGGAAGTTGATAATCACTCGGGCAAAAACGACTTCTGGGTCAGTATTCACGGCAATGTTTATGATATCACAAAGTTTTGGAAGATTCAGCACAGTGACTCCGGTATACAAACAACAAATGACCTAATGGAACCATTTGGCGGCCTGAATCTGGATCGATACTTTACTCCTCCGCTCCCCCTTTCTTGCCCAGGCCTTGGTATTGCTGAAACCACCCAATTAAGAGTTAATCCCGAAGACGAGCCTACTTTGGTAAATGGCAAACACACTTCAGGTTTCTTTGCAGATAAGAACTCAAAGGCTTTGTCTAGTGACACATGGTACACAGACAAATTCCTGCCCAAGATCAAAGAATACTACCACGGCGAGCTCGTCTGGAATAGGAATAAAGTTCAGCGAGAGAGCGAAGATTTCAGTCTCATGGTTATTTTCTATGAGGGAGGTATCTACAATCTTACCGACTACTTTGAAACTATCAACTACAGCAAAACTCTGGCCTTCCTTGATGACAAGATAGTGGACATTATAAAGAACAACCCTGGTCAAGATGTGACTAGCTCATGGAACGGCCACTTGGAAGACGTACAGGGCAACTCAACTGCTTTTGCGTTAGCTAAAAACAGCATCAACTGCATCAAGAACACCTTCTATGTTGGAAAGCCAGACTTTCGGTATAGTCCAAGGTGTCAGGCCCTCAATTACATCCTACTAGCGTTTACTATCCTTATCGCCGGTGTCATTCTTATCAAGTTTGTCTCCGCCTTGCAGTTCGGCTCGAAGAGGCGTCCTTCTCCTCAAGACAAGTTCGTCATTTGCCAGGTTCCCGCATACACTGAAGGTGAAGACTCCCTCAGAAAGGCATTAGATTCACTCACGGCGCTTCAATATGACAACAAGAGAAAATTGATCTGTGTTATTTGCGACGGTGTCATTATTGGTGCCGGCAATGATCGCCCAACGCCAAAGATTGTTCTCGACATATTGGGCGTCGATCCAAAGCTCGACCCCCCTGCTTTGCCCTTCAAATCAGTCGGTACCGGAAGCGAGCAGCTTAACTACGGCAAGGTGTATTCTGGTCTCTATGAATTTGAAGGAAATGTTGTGCCGTACATTGTCGTTGTGAAGATCGGGAAGGAGTCTGAGCAGACCAAGACAAAGCCGGGTAACCGGGGTAAGCGAGACTCACAAATCATGCTGATGAGCTTCCTCAACCGTGTCCATCATCGTGCTCCTATGAACCCTCTTGAGCTCGAAATGTTCCACCAAATCAACAATATCATTGGTGTGGACCCAGAGCTATACGAATACCTCTTGATGGTTGATGCCGATACTTGTGTGCGAGAGGATTCCCTGAACCGACTGGTTGCTGCATGCGCCAATAATTCCAAAATTGCTGGTATTTGTGGAGAGACAGCTCTACAGAACGAAGAGCGCAGTTGGTGGAGCATGATTCAGGTCTACGAGTATTACATCTCTCATCATCTTTCCAAGGCCTTCGAGTCTCTCTTCGGAAGTGTGACATGTCTTCCTGGATGGTATGTTTTGCCTCCTTTTTCTCTTCACATAATCATAACTAACAAGATCAGTTTCACTATGTACCGTCTTAGGACAGCTGACCGGGGCAAGCCTTTGATTATCGCCGATGCCGTCATTCAAGAGTATAGTATTCGGAACGTCGACACCCTTCACAAGAAGAATCTTCTTTCACTTGGTGAAGACCGTTTCCTCACTACTATCATGACCAAGCATTTTCCTCATATGTCTTATAAATTCCAGCCGGATGCTTATTGCCAAACTGCAGCGCCGGAGACATGGAGTGTGCTGCTTTCTCAACGACGCAGATGGATCAATTCGACCATTCACAATCTATTCGAACTTATGTTACTAAAGAACATGTGTGGTTTCTGTTGCTTCTCTATGCGATTCGTCGTCTTTTTCGATCTGTTTGGAACGATCATCTTACCTGCAACGACTGTCTACCTGGGCTACCTGATCTACCTTCTCGCCTCGCACACTGGTCCTATCCCTTATATCTCGTTGGCTATTCTGGCTGGTGTGTACGGTCTTCAGGCGATCATCTTCATTCTTAAACGGCAATGGCAGCATGTTGGATGGATCATCATCTATCTGCTTGCGTTCCCAATCTTCTCGTTCATTCTGCCAATCTACTCTTTCTGGAATCAGGACAACTTTACCTGGGGAAATACACGTATAGTCATTGGTGAGAAAGGAAACAAGCAGGTCGTTGCGGTAGATGATAAAGATGGATTCGACCCTCGCTCCATTCCGATGCAGCGCTGGGATGATTATGCGGCCCTCAATAATCTTCCTGGACGCCGAGGCGCACAAGGCGAAAAGGCCCACGAAGTATATGAAGATAACTACGAGATGGATGACATGCGCTCTGTATACTCGTCTGTTCGACAGCCGTCTGTCTTGACTGGCCTCCAAGGTCGTGGTGGGTATATGCCTCCACAGTCACCTGCACCCTTCCAGGGAATGTCACGACAGTCCACATATGGTGACGGCTTTGGCGACAACCACATGCGTCAGTCAACTGCTTCGTTTGGGGATATTCAGCGTACCGCTTCACCATATCAGGATTTGCCTCACGCTGGTTACAGGCCAAGCATGAGCAATCTGCGAGCCGTGTCAACCTCACCCCAATTTGATGCCCATAGAGCCTCGAACGCCACTCTCGGCCTCGCCGGTGGTAACCGTCCTACTTTGGGCCATGGTCATCAGTCTACCACGTCGTTCGATTTCCAGCGTGGTAATACTGGACCCGATGATGGCATGATTGTCGAGGCTATCCAAGCTGTGTTACGAGATGTCGATCTCGACACAGTAACCAAGAAACAAGTTCGCGCCCTTGTAGAACAGAAGCTACAAACCGAGCTTGTCGGCGAAAAGCGAACATTCATGGACCGCCAAATTGATCATGAGCTAGCTAACATGTAAATGATCTAGCCCTAGCTCATCTCTTAAGCTCTAATCTCAAAATTTAGATGTTGGCACGACCATAGGAGTCGAAGGCTCATGTTCTCGGGAAATGTATTTATTGCATATAGTCGCGTCGTTTGGGATCGTTTTCCTTGTTTATTTGTTTCTGGCGGTACGGACATCTTGGAAACCTTTTCGGCATCTGTTCCTCTGATCTTTTTTGCATATGAACCAACCAATCTCTGGCCTACACCATTCTCTCTAGAAACAGAAAATAACGAGTTGGCTTTTGGTCGTTGCCACTTGGAACTACATATATATGATGAAATAATACAACGACTTTTTCCATATACCCATATATGTACCTCGCGTTGTTCTAATACTTAAGCTGTAATGCCTATATAGGACTTGTTTATACTTTGAAAAGGTAACTCTATACATATCTAATTGTACCTTTGCTACTTTCCATGGGCCAAAGTACCTGTATCATTCAAGGCCACAAGTCAATGATAAAGCCTTCGGTTTTAGCCTGTTAGAGCAATGACTATTACTGTACACTTACGGGATAATATAATACCGTGCAAATACTCGAAAGGTTGCAAGCATTATCCTAGCCAGTCAGACACGCAGCCTCGTACTAAAAAGAAACGGTCCGTAGATTTCATTGGCAATGAGACATCTCAGGCTTTAAGGATTTCCAGAAACGAAAATAAAGGTCATACCAATGTAGAGAGTATCAATATAGCCAGCCACTAAGGGAATCTGGTGGTCAAGGACCTTAGCAGCATTACTGTATTGTTGTGGATAGCTTCAGTCCCGGGCCCTATTGTCAGCTCTTATTATATCAACGGCCACGAAGATCTGGGTATACGTACTTGTTTAGAAGACGGGCTCCTAGACGTGTGTTTTCTACTATACGCCAGTCATCACGTCTCGGTTTATGAGTCGTCTATCGTTGTGGCGGCTCGCTGATGCCTGATTGTTGTTGTTGTTTTTAACGTCAGTGAGCTTTTAACTCTGACCTCCCTGGGGGTACGCAGACGTGGTAGGCTATAGAATACCTATATATATTTCCAAACTACCAGATTATGCGTTCCATGGGCTCAACGTTCCATTGTTCGTGGTTACTACGGTTTAATCCGTTAAGCGTATTTCAATCCTATCCAATACCTTCCCTCCGTAACTTTTGAACGTTTGCTAAGGGGGTTAACCTCCTCCCTTAAAGTTCATACATCCCCTCCAGACCCCTGGTACTCACTCTGTAAAACCCCTTGAGGAAAACCCATAAGTAACTTGAACGGGTGCCACCTTCGCCTCCCGCCTCCAGCCGTAAAGTTTGTATATTATATAGTTATACCTAGCTAAGTAGGTTAATTATCTTTGTTTGAATACGTATATACGTATTGCGGGCCTGTTGTCGACTGTGACTAAGCCGGCGCTAAGGACTCATCGCCTACCTTAGTAGGTGACGGCTTAGCTATTGGGAGTCAGTTTAATCACTTGCCCAGGTGGTCTGTACCTCTTGTTGAGTCCATGGATAAAAATATGCATCAGCCGTGAATCGAACACGGGGCCCATCGATGGCAACGATGGATTTTACCACTAAACCACTGATGCTGCTGGGATTTCGCTGATGCCTGAGAGATATGGGATGGGCGAATATATTCTCCTTGCAGGAAATTCGACGCGCTTGCTTTGTAGCGCATTCAATGTTGTGCTAAAAGACATATTTGCCATCCCTCCAGATTTGGATTCCCTCTTGATAGAAGCACACGGCTGTGGTTATTCTGTCCTGATTTCAAGTGTCCAACGCTAACCAGACTGTACAAAATCAGGAGCACGGCATAGAGCTCTCTGCCCTTTCGTAATTGATTCCTTAATAATTCACTCGGGCCTAGGTATTCATAGATCTGTCTACCAGGAATCATTAACATATAATGGAACGAGCTATGCTTAAGGAACCTAGACTTCGAGTCCAGTAGTAACTTGTACACCTGATTTCGTTCGAGGGGGGATATCTCAAGGAAGAAGCGAGCTATTCAGGCTCGAATCTGCTCAAAGCACGATCCATCAATGCCTAGCGAACAACAAAGGCAGAATCATTAGGTAGTTCGCCTGCTAAATATAACCAACGACTAAAACCAAATAAAACAATAACGATTATTTTCTCGGGACAGTGAGAACAGGACTTTTTGATAAAGAGCGCTTGTAGAAGGACCGGGCCATACGGCTATATATCAGACCTATGTGTAAGGCTATTAGACTGCACAGCCTGAGGAATCTAAGGCACTTACGAGCTTACCTAGTCGCGGATACCTGGACATAGATATATATATAGGTATATATATACAAACGAGCGCAGGCCAAGCTACAGAAAAAAGTATTAGAATAGCAATATCACAGCTAGTTAGTTAATTTCTAGAATGTCTATCTCTATCTCAGCCTTCTAATTCCATTACAGGACATAGAATATACAGATGCAAGTATTATGTAACTATGCCCATTACAAGGTAGTAATAATAAGTGAAAGTTAAAGTTGAAAGATAAATGGGCTGGTTGCATTAGGTTGGCGTGTACATCAAGCTCATCACAACTTAAAAAGAAAAAGCTCGTCAAACATCATTGGAATATGTACTATAATGATACTAGTAACATCATCAATTATTTAGATAAAAACTACCTTCATGATACATGAAGTGTTTCCCTAGCTATCGGGGTATTTTCAGTGTTTCGCCAACTCTGCCTATGAGAACTGCGCCTCGTGGCATCTATACGACAATCTAGCTAGGACATGCATCAGTACTCATCTAGCGTCATTTTCCCGACTGTTCAGCTTGCTTTCTATGCAAGTATTTCCAGACCGGGCCCGGACTTTCATGGGGAAATGGCGCGTCCTACAGCGGGGAGTGTCCGTTGGAGTACCCATATCATCAACGCCTTTCAGTGTATTTTCCCAACACCTTTCAACCTCAAATACACGTCGGTTCCCCAGCCGTATAAGCTCTGCACAGCGATGCCACCGCCGAAATACTCGGCGTATGCACGACTCAGCGGCAATCCATAGCCGAGTCCTGCAATCGAGCTCGCACCGGAGCTGGCTGCCGATATCATCCCTAGCGCATCTGCTTGGGAACGCCCACCACCGCCCCCGCCGTTATTTGACATGACATCGTCAATGTCGTCTTCATTGAAGGTAGTAAAGCTATAATTCCAGATATTCGGCAGTATTTCGGGGGAGATACCGCCACCACGGTCTCGGATGCGGATCGTGACTCCGGGAGCGTTGTCGTCAAGGGGCTTGATCGCGTCGCCGCGGAAGGCCCCTTTATCGGCGGCTGGGGGGTCAAGGGTCAGATGTGGTGGACCAGCATCTGGGGGTTCGGGCGCGATGGTGATGACAACAGGCTGACTGCTGTCGCTTTCGACAGTGGCGCGGAAGGCATTCTTGAGAAGCTCGGTCACAATGTAATCAAGATGCATGGGTACAAAGGTGAAGACCGTGTCAGGCTCGCCGTCGATAATCCACTTGGGCCGTTTACCGTACTTAAGCTCACATATATCAGCTACAAACGCTGCGCATGAGTCCACTATAGCTGCTGGAGAGAGCGCAGTATCAATGACGCCTATGTAATTCGGATGTTCTGGGCATGGGGTCGGCGAGGCACCGGGGTTGAAATGCGGCACGCTACTATAGTGGAGGGCAATATGCTGTTCCGCGATCAAACGCGTTCCAATGCGCGTGCGAAGGTGAGTGTTCAGGAAACGAGTGACCTCTTCCGGCGCAATGTATCGGCGACATTGGATGAAGCCCTTGGCAAGAATCGGAATAGTATCCGTATGCGTGGCCACGAGCTCCGCCAGCACCGATGTGAACTGGATCTCCTCTTCGAGGGTGGATATGGTTCGATGTTTCCAGGGGAGGAGTGTTGACAGCGACTGCAGGTAGTTGTTGTAGATGCGCGACACATTGGGGTCGGCGACTACGATGAACGGCAAGTTTCGCAAGGCTTGGATGCGATGAGCTAGGCGGATTGGAAGGAGATTGAGGGTGAAATTGGCAGAAGCGAGCAGGGCGGTCTCGGATAGCGGAGGGCGTCCATGTCTATTGCCGGGGCGCAATGGCTGCAAGTTAGCACTTGGTGGAGTGTGGTAGGGGAAAAGAAGGAGAGCACTACCTGACTAGATCAGCCAGGCTCAGCGAATGTTGTCGTTTATTGGTGAGGTCTGCGATGGCCTCGTCGGTGACGGTGATGGTCTTGGCGGGGCGGGAGGAGCCATTGTCGGTGTTGCTGCGCTCTGATGACGACGCTGGCGATGTTGATGACAAAGACCGTGCCCAGGCGGCGGAGGGCGCAAGACGTGATGGAAGCCGACGAGTGGCGTGTGCAGATGAGCCATTGGATGTGTAAAGACACCGCAATGGTCTAGATATGGTTTTCATGACGGCATGATGTGTCGGTCGTACATATGGTTATCTCGGCCAAGGCGCTTTGTAGGTTCAATGTCGGCGTAATTGATGCAGTACGCACGTATGGACATGTATGAACATGTATGTATGGACGTTCATATGTCGATGCTGCCAAAAAGGTGGCGGCGGTTGGGTAAGACGTAGGCAATTAGTCATGAGAGCGACATTAGGACTGACTGACTGACTACTACAAAGTAAGTACCTCGTAGGTAGATACGGACTTGCTCACCTACCAACTTCGGAATGCGTCATCGTCAATCGTGCGGTGACGGAGCGGAGCGGAGCGCTTACCGTCGGGAAAAGTCCTGTATGGGCTATGTGCATATCAGACAGGCTGTCGAGGCTGATTTGGCCGATCTGGCTGATCTATTTCGTACTTTATACGTACTTCGTAGGTAGGTACTGCCAAGGTTCTAGATGGAACATTGACGAAAGCCTCCAAGCTCGGCCTCACCCCTCTAACACCTTTTGAGAAGGTACTGCATTGGACATAAGTACGATATGTAAGGAGGGAGAGCGAGCTTTCATGATAGGTAGATAGATGATTGTTGTTTAGGTAGGTGGGTATCTACAATTACACGCTGTTGTATCTCATCATCACCCCGCCGTCTATTGTAGCTGCCCCTCATCCGTCTGTCATACCAACTAACCTAGGTAGTGATGCCGACAGAGACAACCCGCCCTGATGCCTTTCACATGTAGTTTTCGCACATACATACAGACTTCTGATCAATCATTGTTTATTGGGTTGTCATTTGCCCATCCACTTCGACATGCTTGACTTGATCGAGCTCTGCTAACGCTACGACTGTATCCTCGGGGAACTCGACCCTGTTATTGGTCCGTTGGTAAGCCGACAATAACATGCAGAACCGCGGGACAACTGCTACGAAGTAGAAAGGTGGACTTACGCAAAGCCCTTGGTGAGCTTGTATTCGTGAGTGATCTTGCCGCCTTGGTCCTTTGCCTTCTGCTTCGCTGCTTCGACCTGTTCGGGACTGGCATCCTGTTTGCAGGTAATCTGGTTCAAGGTAGGTAAGTAAGTAAGTGTGTATTCATTAGGTACTATATTGGTAATGGTGACCGGCAACAACGCCTGCGAAACATACAATGTAGGAAGGCATCTTTGCGGATGATGTGATGTATAATCGACAAAGAGATTGTATAGTGAAGACTGGTTGGCAGAGCTCGAAATCTAGATGTACAGGAGAAGATTGAATTGTTTGACGATGTCGAGAAGACGAGGAGTAGGGTTTGGGAGCGAGGAGGAGGAGGGGAGAGGCGCGGGGTCTTTTATCAACCGTGTTCCGTGACTTGCGCAACCCTCACGTTGACTGCGAGAGCTACATACTTCGTACATAGGTAGTACTAACATTCCATGCAGTAGTACGTGTGGTTAGATGTCATGGACGCTACCTGTCTAGCTACATATCGGACATTACTACATAGGTAGATGGCTGGGCTTTCTGGCTCAGGCGGCCTGCTTCCATGCATCTACATCTGCCTCTCAGGACGCGGGAATCTATAGTCTACGTCATGGCGAGGTAACCAACGCAGCAGCCTAGTTGATTGCGTGCAGGTCCTCGCAGGCCCTCGCAGGCCCTCGTCCTACGCGCCGCCTTACTAGAGGTCTGACAACTGCCCAACTCGTAAGTGGCGCCAACGAGAGCTGGTGGGCTTGTCTCACCTAGGGATAGGGATTACGTAGCCCTACTACAAAGCAGACGTTCTGGGTCTGTTCTGAGCCAATATCCAATGTTTAGCTTCCCCTAGATGCGCTCGAATCTTTGCCGCCATCTGCGCCGAATCTGCGCCGAATCTTGCATTTGCATGGCTGATATGTAGAGATATCTGTGGTAATCCGCATCAGAGTCGTACGGTCCAGAACACTACCGAGACCGCGGCAGTTTTCCCTTGTCTCACTACTCTCAAGCCTCTTCTGTCCCTGCCTACCAAGCAAACATGTTTCCACCTAGATCCCGCCCAATTCAGTTGAATCCGGACAACATCAATATATCATGATAGTACATACATCGTATATACAAACCTCTCTATATGTGCATACCCTCGCATACCTACCTAATCTCGAGGACGAAGCTGTATACCTGCATGATGATGTATGTATGTACCGTAGATGGCCAGCTGGAAGCCTAAAGGGAGATCGCTATGAGCCCCACCATCCCACCACTCTGTACCCCCTTGCTCTGTCCTTACCCATACAAGTTAGCGGGAGATACAAGGATGAAAATGTCAATCTTATCTTTTATCGATAAGAACAATTGGATGCTTGCCGTGAAGCCTTCGCCATAATTTTTGGCCGATAGATAACCATCACGCGATCACGGTCAGAACATCGCGTGGCAAGTCGAGCTGCTGCCATTGTAGTGTCGCGCACCATGGAGGACCAGGCGCACAAACCTCATAGGAAGGCGAAGGAGAAGAAAAGGCCTCAAGGGGGTATGTGCAGATCATAACTTATGATAATACCTTATCTGGATAAACTAACACTGAACTCTCTAGATCATAACCCTAAGGCCTTCGCCTTCGCCCGGCCTGGAAAGCTCGCGAGAGCCGCCGCAAGATCGCATGATATACGGTATAGCTATGATCTCCTCATTACCTATACTCACCGCTAGAACTAGAACTGACGAGCCTGGCCCCTAGCGAAAAGCGACTTCACGTCCCTCAAGCCGACCGTTCTCCCGATACGGAACCGCCCCCTCGCCTTGTCACCATTGTTGGTCCCCCTGGTGTCGGCAAGACCACATTATTAAAGTCTCTAGTCAAGCGCTATACCAAGGAGACCATTACCGATCCTACAGGGCCGATCACCGTCGTTACCTCCCGAAAACAGAGGCTTACTTTCGTGGAATGCCCGGCTGAGCTAACAGCCATGGTTGATATGGCTAAGATCGCAGATGTTGTACTGATACTGATTGATGGAAACTTCGGATTTGAAATGGAGACAATGGAGTTCCTGAATATTCTATCAGCCACAGGCATGCCGGGAAATGTCTTTTCGGTGCTCACTCATCTGGACCTCTTCAAGAAACCCCAGCACCTGAAGGATGCGAAGAAAACACTCAAGCATCGACTTTGGAACGAGCTCTATCAGGGCGCCCATCTTTTCTACTTATCAGGTACCTCTAACCGTCGACACCATCTGCCATGCGACTAACCATAATTACAGGTGTTATCAACGGCCGATACCCCGATCGTGAAATCCATAACTTGTCTAGATTCCTTTCAGTCATGAAGAACCCTCGTCCCCTCATCTGGAAAAATTCGCACAGTTACATACTGGGTGATAGCCTTCGAGACCTTACGCATCCTAACCAGATCGAGGAGGACGCCAAATGCGATCGCTCAGTCGCCATATATGGTTATCTGAGAGGAGGAGTGAACTTTTCCATTGAGAACCAAAAAGTTCACATCCCGGGAGTAGGTGATTTTACCGTGAAAAGGTGCGAAGCCTTGCCGGATCCCTGTCCTTCCCCCGCTCAGCAGGCCGCTATAGCTAAGGCTACCGGCCAAACCGGCCGGAAACGGCTAGATGAGAAGGATAAAAAACTGCATGCTCCTTTCTCTGATCGCCAGGGGCTCAAGATTGAAGGCTCTGCCATATGGATTAATCGCGAAAAGGGGTTTAACTTCGACAAGGATGCTCCTGCAGATGGAGAGCGTGGTTTGGGCGAAGAAATGATTATTGGGCTTCAGAGCGGCGGCAGAGTTCTCGGGCAAACCGGAAATGGACTGCAGTTATTCTCAACTGGTGATCATGTCGTTAATGCGTTAGATGACGATCCTGGTGATTCTGGGCGAAAGAGCCAGCGAACAGTGAGAGCTGTGGAACAAGATGGTTACGATGACGGTAACGGCGCTGAATTTGAGGACGACCTCTCTGAAGAGGAGGAACTCGCTAGCGGAGAGGAGGTTGAAGAGCCTGACTTGAATCATCGAAAATTGGGCAGATTGTTTCAAGAGCAGGATGAAGACAAACCAGGTGATGATCTGGCGTTTGCAGACAGTGACTCCGATCTGGGTTCGGATTTTGGAAGCGGGGCTGAGGACGAGGACGAAGACGACGAGCTAGCCGCTAAATGGCGAGTAGACCTCACTGAAAGAGCTAAGGCTCTCCAACGACAGGCGCCATCCTACCGTACCGCAGACCTAGCTAGGCTGATGTATGACGAGCAATTAACCGCTCGTGAAGTCTTGGAGAGGTGGAAGGCTGAAGTTGCTGAAGATGAAGACGAAGAGGACATTGAAGCAGACTCCGAAGACGAATTCTTCAGCTCCAAAAAAGAGGATGATGATTATGTCGAGAACACTCCTGTTCCTCGGTTGACCTCCGATGATTACGATCAATTGGCGGCAAAGTGGTCACTAGAAGACAATGCCAATTTGCTACGCCAACGGTTTACATCGACAAAGGGCCGTGATGATAACCCCGATGGCTTTGAAGGGTTTGGGGATGATGGTGATGAAGGTGAAGGAGACGATGAGAATGATGAAGAAATTGAAGGCTGGGGTGATTTCGAGGATCTGGAATCGGGTGAAAAGGAAACAGAGGAGCCACAACTGCAACAAGCTGAGTCCCTCGAAGCAGAGAGAGCAAGGAATGCTGCTAGAAAAGAGGAACTCAAACAGCGCTTTGAAGAAGAAGATCGCGAGGGTTTTGGAAAGGAGCAGCTAAACAAAGAAGAGTTTGGGGAAGATGAATGGTATGGAACCCTACTCTCTCTAGGCAACTCAACTCGTTCTCTAACAATTTTCCCTATCAAGGTACGAGTCTCAGAAAGCAAACTTGCAGAAACAGATCGACATCAATAAAGCCGAGTTCGAGGGTCTGGATGAACGCCAAAGACTCGCCGTGGAGGGTCTTACAGCAGGAAAATACGTTTCCGTCATCTTAGAAAAGGTCCCTGCGGAATTCATCTTGAACTTCTCAGCCCGCAAACCTCTCATCGTTGGAAGCTTAAGTCCTCTAGAGGAAAGATTTGGCTTCCTTCAAGTGAGGATGAGAAAACATAGATGGCATAAGAAGATCTTGAAGAATAATGATCCTCTCATTTTCTCAGCTGGTTGGAGGCGGTAAGTTGTGTTGAATCTTCGTTGGTTTTGCGTATAAGTTCAATTCCTCATACATTTTATATGGCCCATACTTGGACGGATATTTGACATCTAGAGCCTTTACTAATTTTCATCTACAGATTCCAAGCCATGCCTATGCTTCATTCGTGGGAGGAACGAGTCCGTCACCGAATGCTAAAGTATTCGCCGGAACACTCATTCTGTTACGCCACTTTCTGGGGACCCCTGATTGCCCCAAACACAAGCTTTACTTGTTTTCAATCCTTTTCCTCTGATAATCCAGGATTCCGCATAGCAGCGACTGGAACAGTCCTAAGTGTTGACCAGAGTTATGAGATTGTAAAGAAGTTGAAGTTAACAGGTACACCCGCTAAGGTCTATAAAAACACCGCTTTCATCAAGGACATGTTCAATAGTAGCCTCGAGATCGCCAAGTTCGAAGGAGCATCGATAAAAACCGTCTCTGGCATTCGGGGTCAGATCAAGAGGGCTTTATCCAAACCTGAGGGACATTTCCGAGCGACCTTCGAAGATAAAATCCTAATGGGCGATCTAGTATTTCTGAGAGCATGGTATCCCATCAAGCCCCACCGATTTCATAATCCCGTAACGGAACGTCTCGGTGACTGGCAGTCAATGCGCCTGACAGGCCAGGTGCGTCGAGACCAGAACATACCGACGCCGCAGGACGCCGACAGCAAGTACCGCCCGATCGAGCGCGCCGCACGACACTTCAACCCACTCAAGGTACCTCGGGCACTGGCGGCGGAGCTGCCGTTCAAGTCCCAGATCGTGCGCATGAAGCCGCAGAAACGCGACACATACATGCAGAAGCGAGCAGTCGTGCTGGGCGGCGAGGAGAAGCGCGCGCGCGACCTCATGCAGAAGCTGACAACAGTCCGCAAGGATACCATCGCGAAGCGCCGCGCCAAGAAAGAAGAGAAGCGCGTCGAGTTCCGCAAGAAAATGGCTGCGATGAACGAGAAGAAGGAGGCGAGGGAACGTCGCGAGAAGCAGGAATACTGGCAGCGTGAGGGAAAGAAGAGAAAGGGGGAGATGGAGGGGGGTGGCGGGAAGAGGAGAAGATAGATAAATATATGGCTAGATAGATATTGGGGATAGGTGTATGTAGATATTTGGGGCTTGATTTTGAAAATGAAAAAAAGTAATTGTTTTTGGGATATTTGTATTGGTGTGTCTGTTCAAGTCTACTCTACAGCCCTCCATTTGTCCATTTTACCTTTATCGAGTTAGCATGAATTTCGTAAGTCAGGAGACATTCTCAGCGCGAGTGGTCTGTTTGCTCGCAAAGTATTCATTCATTCATTCATATAGTGCTATTCTGGCCTTTGATCTCCATCATTCGAAGAAACGGATGACAATAAAAGTAAAGTAAAAAGGCATTGATTAGTTAGTGGGTGAGGTAGAAAAAACCATTCTTTTGGATTTCGACCATGTCCGCTTCCTTCTCTTCTGCTGTTCGTTCCTTGTATTGCTATCTATCCTGAAGGAAAAAGGTTCAACGAATTGGTCAGTTTTGACTCGGTGCTTTTCCCCTCTCTTTGAGCCGTAATCCCCTCCTCTCTACCCAAACTCAACTCAACCCCCTCACAAAGCAGCCCTGAGTCAGCAGCACCGAACCTCCTCCTCAAGCGGCAAGATATCCGGCAAAGGGCCGACAGGGCAGATAGAGAACGGGTTGATCTGCGTGTGGCTCTTGGTGTAGTGGTTCTTGATGTGCAGGAAGTTGGTCGTGTCCTTGAAGGCCGAGGACGGGTGCGTCCAGTACAGATTCCGCATCCACTTGTGGATGGCGGGGTATCCGCTGCGGATGTCGCGGATGTTGCACTTGAAGTGCTGCACGTAGACTGGGTCGAATCGGACGATGGTTACGTAGCTGTGGTGTTTGTTAGTCAAACATTTAGGGTTTTGGGTAGTTGATTGGTTTGTTGGGTTTAGATCGGGCCAGATCAAGTAGGTAGGTAGGTAGGAAGGATGTAGGTGAGTTTGTTGTTGAAAGCCTGGGAAGACAGATTTGCGGTGAAAGTACGTAAGATGGGTGAGTAAGGAGTTGCGTAAGTTGTGCGACGTCGAAGAACATTCATCCATGAAGCAACACAAATAGAACGAGAAGCACACTCACAGTCTCACATCAGTCTCAGTCAAAACATCGCCAAAATAATACGGACCCTTGCCATTCTTCAGCTTCTCCTCGACCTTATCCAATGCCTCAAAAAGCTTGACGACATTCTTCTCGTACGCTTCCTGCGTCGTCGCAAAGCCGCTCTTATACACGCCGTTGTTAATATCGTCGTACGTCCAAGCGCCAACCTCGTCAATCTCCGCCCTCAGGTTCTCGGGGTAGAGATTTATCTTCGCGTACTCCGCAGGTAATTGAGCGTTGAAGACGGTGCTGAACATCCTCAGGATCTCAGAGCTCTCGTTGTTGACGATCGTGTCCGTCTTCTTGTCGAAGAGCACGGGCACCGTGAACCGCCCGCTGTAGGACGGCTCGACCTTGAAGTACAGGTTGCGCAGGTGTGTGAATGATTCGTGGCCCGGTAATGGGTCTGGTACCACATTCTCGCCTGCTGCATCATTGTCTTCGGCCGTGGGGAAACGCCAGCCTAACAGGTGAAAGTGAGCGACTTTTTTCTCTCATGAAAGCGATTTCGGGGTAGAGGAAAGTCAGAATTCAGGGGCAGGGGATGAGAAGCAGGTCATTCATGTGCAGATGTATTGGTGAGTAAGGTAAGAAGGCCATTCAGGCCATGACCATGATGCAGAATAGAACAATCCGGAACAGAGTGAACGCACCTTTCTCTCCCATATGCCAATGCACAACGGAGAAAGAGACGAACTCCTCCAGCCCCTTCAACTTCCTCGCAATAAGGGTGCGATGAGCCTGGAATGTATCATCAGCATGAGTTTTCCTATTGCTTCTCCCCAGCAAGGTTTCCTCCTTTTAACTCCCAATAGCAACCGTTCCCAAATACAATCCGGAACACACACGCAGACATATATAAAAAAAGGAGAGGAAGAGAAAAAAAAGCAGACCAACTTACCCAAGGACAAGCATAGCTGACATACAAATGATACCTGCCCTTCTCAGGCGGGAACCTGGCATCTGGCGCATCACTGATCCAGTCGCGGAACGAGCTCGCCTGGCGCTTGAACTCACCCGACTTATCGCCGGGGGCAACCCAGTTGGTGATCTTGTCGTTCGAGGCCTATATAACATCACGGCAGTGATCAATTAGTTTAATATTCCGTGTTCGCCCATCCAATTACGCTATACACGCCACCAAGTACAGATGAGGGGGGGGGGGGAATATTGGGGTAAGGTAGAGAGCAAAGGAAGAAGAAACGACGAGAACGCAGAACACTCACCATTCTTCTCTGCGTAAACGGTCGCTGAAGATCCAAATTCAACTCGAGCCCTCTTCGCAGTGCGCCAGCAGAAGCGACAGTAGAATATCCACGGCTCAATCCAACAACACGTAGTCGCGAACTCGACACTGACGTAAGCGAGGCGCTGCTCGTATATATCTGTTTCGTGATGAATCTCGCTGTACCCCGCGAGTGCGGTCGGAAGTGCATAAATAAAACGATTCGAAGACCCGAGCCGAGCAAGGTAAAAAATCACAGGGCTTTCTGTATCTCTGCAAGTAAGTAAGTAGTACCTATGCCAATCTCGTGTCTGAGATGTGGTTGGTTATATACCTACCTATCTACCTACTTAAGTACCGCTACTCTAAGTAGAGCTGGTAAGAAAAAAGAGCACCTTACTAAGGACCACCTGAATGCGGGGTTCCTATTTTTTCTCGCGTCTTCGTGTAATTGATTGATGCCTCCTACCTACCTACTTACTTACTTACTTACTCGGTAGCTAGTCTAGAGTCGTATCAAGCTAGGTAAGTCCACTTTGTATTTACAATACTTACAGACTTCCTCGGAAGCTAGCTCTGCTGGCTGATTATGTCTGACCTAATTCACGCACTTTTATCACTAAAGAGCAATCATCAGATGACTGAATTTCAACATCTACTTATGTAATCCTTCCTGCCCAACGTCATCAGTCAAGTTCGTGAATCAGTCAGTGTCCCGGGACTTTGATGAATCATCCTGGAAACGTGCTATTAACCGGCCTTATCCATATCTACCTACCTACCCACATGGCCTCTAGGTTAGTATGAATGGGCATCGTGCTTTGTCATGTGGGGTTGTCCACATTCTCTTCAGGAACTAGCTAAGTACGGAGTATCTAATAGGATTATTTGGTGATTACAATATAGTGACATAACATGCGCTACACATCCACAGGCCAACATCATCACTAATCAAAGGTAGGTAGGTAGGTAGTCATGTGGGGAACACAGGAGGATCATTTTTTTACCATCCAAACCCCTACTGTCACTGTTTTCGTCTCCCACCTCGTAACGAATATGGATTCTCACTAGATAGCCGCAACCATGAGTTGTTCTACAGTAGTGACTACTATGTAAAACATTCAAGACCCACGCTCATTGTCCATAGTGACCCCAGGGTATGTAGAGGAGTTCTTATCTTCTGGTGAAAATGAGAATAGCCAAAGAGGCCAAACACGACCTATAACCTAGCTATCTCTTTCAATTGAATCTGTGTATTGCCAATTCGTGCACATGAAACAGTAGGAATTCCCACCCAACATATATTCTATCCCATGAGGGTCATCTGACATCAGCTAAAGTGGTGAGCGCCTCCCAAAATTCTAATTGCTATTGCTGTTTTTGATTCACCAAAACCTGAGCATCGCATTGCGCCCCCGGATGCAACCTAGTATCCATCAACCTATCATGATCGTATCACCCTGATATAAGGCACCTCGACATCTTCTTCTGTCGTATCCTCGGCCACAATCTCGACGATGATCTCTTTCTGGTGTGGAGGAATCTTCTTCTTAGACACGTTCTCAACGAGCTCACTGAGCTTCATCGCAGTGCGCTCCTTTCGCTTGGCAATCGGGAAGAAGCTGGCGTATAGCAAGCTCACCCCAGAGCTAAGCATGCTAATAGAGAGCCCCTTCTTTTCAAAGTTCTCGAGCAGCTCGCCCAGTGTCACGTCTTCCGAGTCAAAGCGATCCCAGATCTTGTCCATCTTGAGCTTAGCTCCACCAGCACCCGTCCATTCTACGACAGGACTGGCGATCGGCTCGCTGAACCCGAAGAACGGAAGTGCCAGGTTGATGAATCCGTTCTTGTAGTCCTCAATCTTCGATTTTCCATCGACAATCTTGTAAAGCTCCAGAACCACCAGGCCAGTGACCAAAGCAGTGGTTGTAGCAATCGCCGGGATAATCTTCCCCGCAATGAACTTGGTCTTGTGTCGGTCTGCCTGCTCAATTTTGTAATTCTCAGCCCGCAAATTGCTGGCAAAGGTAATGAAGTCAATGTGATGGTTGGTGTCATCATCCTTCTCGAACTCTACTGGGGTCAGCTTGAATCCCGCCAGCTTGTTAGGCGCCGGTAGGCTGTCAATGATCTTCTGTAGCTCGTCATTGTCGTTGAAAGCGGACGATTTGTTCGCGTTCGGATCCTGTTACGCAATTCTCATTAGCACTAATCACGTAACATATATCTTTACCAGTATACTTACAGGGTCATTGTCATTAGCCTGAATCTGGACGCCAGGGTCAGGAGTGAAGTCCGGAATGATCATGTTGTCCAGAACCTTGCTGTAAAGTTGTTTGTCGATACCCTTAGTATTGATGTTATAGTTGAAAGCATGAAGATTGGCAGCGGCGACGACGAAACCAAAATGGTTGGGATTCTTAGAATCAAACTTCAGCGCATCTGGTGCTCGCTTCGGTCCAGACCAAAAGGGGGCGCCACTCGACGACACGGAATCCTTCGGGAAATTGTACAAAAGCTGCTGTATCGCATTGTTATATTTGCTCTCGAACAGCATCCGTGCCCAGATGATGCAGTCCTCGAAGCTCAGCGGCTTGTCCGTCACAAGGTAGTCTCGGATTGTTTCTAGTGTCGGCTTTTCACTGCCACCTTGCTTCAGTGTAGTCTCTAGATAATTTGGCTGAGTTAAGTAAAGGTTAACCGTCTCTGCAGACTTCACGAAGGAGGTTTCAAAGAGCTCTCGAGCCCAAGCGATTGTATGTTCAATCTTGTTTGGGAAGCTTCTCAGAGTGCACATAGGGAACGACACTTCAGGAGGGTCTTGAGAGGATGAGTATGACTCAGTTAGCTTGGGCAAAACGACCTGAGTATTGCCCTTAGTACCTAAGGTGCCGCTTTCGAGCAAAGGCTTCTGGAAGAACACACATCGTCTATCGACGTAAGTTCTCGCCTCAACGTTGTCAAGCGCATTTGTAACACCGTCCAAACCCTTCCAAAAGTCTTCATTGAAGATGTGCTCAGTCTCGGGACTTACGCGATCTTTTAAGCACACAATGTGGCCCTCTAGCTCCGGGTTCATGGCTGTTACTGCCTTGGCGGCGCAATCGCTCTTCATTTGACCAACATCCTTGGGTCTAAACAAGAACTGTCGGTTTAGATTGCTCTTTTCAATGGAGTCCATATCGGTAATGGTGATTTTACCGTTGGGCCCTACACCAAGACCAATCATGGCCCAGTTCTTGAGCATCTCGCATCCAATGGCACCAGCTCCAACAAGAAACTGTTTCACATTTGCCAACTTTTCCTGATACTGTGTGCCAAAAACGGCGATTTGCCCGTCGTACCGTGACCCAATAGGCTTGCAGAGTGCTTCACTTCGTTCGACGCTTGCGGGAAGTGATTCTAACGAGTCAAAGTAGAACCACTGCTTGATGGGATGGAATTTCCCAGACACGGCTTTGAGAGTTTCTTGAGCAGCAAGGCCACCGAAAAGTGCGGCCATTGGGTTAAGGTCTCCTTGTGCCTGATAGCTAAGCTCCCGAATGATCTTCTCTTCATTTTCACCGATTTCCAAGTCAATATTCTCCTTCTTTGCGAAGACTTTGACGGACTCGACTAAGACAGTCGCATCATCATCATTCATTGGGCGGGGCAGACGACCTTGCGACTGCGTGTATGCGCTGAGGGCCTCAAAACCTACGTGTAGCAATTGAGGTCGGTCAAACTTGGCGAAGTCAGACTGTACAAATTCAGGGTCACGCAGAGACGCGGAGATTGATTTGAAATCAATGATGGCCGGCATCTTGACTTGCTGGTACAAGCCGCCGCGTTTGTACTGACCTAGACCGGACACATCACCAATGGAAAATGTGTAAGGACCCTTTACCGTCACTTTTCTGGGCTCGGCACCATTGAGGCCTTCCATCCCTTCGATCTCGGAGAAGGTGACATAGTCGCCATCTGTCAAGCCGTGTCGCGTCTCATCAAGTGCTGACACCAAGCCCTCCTCATCGATTCCGGCTACAATACCGTTGATAGGATTCTCGCCCGTGGGATCTATGCACGTGAACTTGTCACCAAAATCGCAGAATATAGAGCCGAATAAACCGTACAGGTTGGCAGACACAACATATATACCCTTCGAGTGGCAGTAGTCGCCAATGACAAGTTGGTCTTGTAAAGATTGGTTCGTCAGTACTACTACCTGGTATTTGTCGTACTGCTCCAGGTTCTTGGTAAGGCTGGTTGTACAAGGATTAGCAAATAACTCTACCCACAAATAATGACCACGACGTGGAATCCAAGGCTATGTAACCTACTCAGAAGATTTGTGGATATGAACAGGTGTATATGCATTCAGTTCGGCAACACGGGGCGCGGTGACAGCATCGCGGGGTTTGCCGACATCTTCGGGGTGGAGGAAGAACTGAGAGGAAAGGTCGGAAATGGCGGTAGGTGTAGGATCGTAGAGAGTCAAGCTCTTGACACCAGCAAGAGCGATGTTCTTTGCGATTTCTACACCGAGGCCCTTTAGACCGACGATGAGGATGTGGGAGGCACCCATTCGTTTCATGGCCTCGTGACCCAAGACATATAGCTGTCGACTGTAGAGGGACTCGTCGATTTCAGTGGTGTCCGAGATGACCGAGTCGTCGACCTGGAGCCGGGTAACCAGATCTACCTCACTACCCGAGGCCATTTTGGTATCCTGTAAAAGCAAGAGAGTATGGTCAGTCAGACTGCATGGGCTTGAAGCAAGTAGATATAGACCATTTTCTGGGACTTTTATTCTTCTTGCGCCTCCCCACTTTATCCTAGAGAGGTGAAGGCGCTCAAGGTGAGGATGTTGTTGTTGACGACTCACGGTCATGGTTCTCTTGGGGGAGAAGGGAAGGCCTCCGTTCGAGAGTTTGCGCTTCCCCAGCTTGTCCTGTTCGCCCTTGTCGGAAGGAATCTTGGCGGCTTCTTGTTGAATCGTCGCGAGATATGGATGGGGTGGGATGAGGTGTGAGGTGTGAGGTGTGAGGTGTAGAGAGGACGGGGATGGAGAGGTCGTTGTCTGAGTATCAAAGTTTGATGTAGTGAACGTGAATATCACGTTTAGAGTCGATGTAAACAGCGAAAGAGAGGGTTCACTCTGGTTAGTTGACTTGAAGGTAGTAGGTAGATAAGTAGGAGATAGAGGTAGAGGTACGAGTATGTAGGTGGGACGAGAACCCCGCCAACTCGGGACCTGGAAATGTACCCGAAGAGGTACCTACCTACCTACCTAATGTTGGCTGAGTCCTGCTAGCGGCTTGCCTTCTGCTCAGATTTTCGATACCTATTATCTGGTTTATGACGTATTTACACTCGTTTCACCAAGTGTCGGTTCAGCATAGAATAAATAAGGGGTTTCAAACAGCTAGAAGAGGCTATCGCCTGCTCGATATTTACCACAGAAAAAAGGGAGCATTATCTTGATTCAGATAACATATATAAATAAATAAATGTAGGGTGCATGAGGTACCAAAGGTATCGCATTGATTGGGATTTCTCAGCAAATCATGCAGCTTGTTGCTGGTGAGCTATCAGGTACCTACCTACTACTATGTACCTGCCTACCAGCCATGATGGCGGGGTAGGTACATGTCGGATGTTGTACCCAAGCCTCTGCCTAGAAGGTACAAAATAGGTACATATCTGTACACATGTACCTACTGCTACTGGAGTAGGAGGTTAGGTACTTGCAGTGGCTCAAGGATAGGTGGCGGTGCCGTTCGCCGTCTTAGTCAATGCCTATCAGCTGGCAGTAATGTCTTCCATCTGTTTCGCTCAGTATCCTCCAAGTCTCATGCCAGCGGCTGACTCTGCTCTATTGAGTGAGTGAGCACGACTTCGCCTACAAGTAAGTACTTACTTACACCTGTATTCTGATCTACCGGTAGAAGTTTCTGAGTGATGAACTTGACAGAGAAAGAGTATATTTCTCCCATGTGTAATACAGTTATTGGTACAGGTAGTTACCAGTAGGACGGATTACTTACTAAACGGATTCAAGGGGCGTTGTAAGGCATGAAATGACGTGTTCTGATTCTATGCACCAGCTCAAGTCGCATACTACACATGCATGTGGTAATCCGATGCCTAATAGATTGGTTGGTGGATTCGCATAGTTCTTTCATTCCAAGATACTTGTGTTCCTACACTTCTCATCTGCTCAGAATCACCATTAGGTACCTCCCTCCCTCCGACCCGATACCTATGGTATTCGCGAATCCCCTTCTCCTCCAACTATGTGTCATAGCTTGCAGTAACCCCTATTAATCCCGTCGACCTCTCTGGTCGACCTCTAGTCCATACATACATGATCCCTATCTCCCTCTTATTGAGAGCAATATAAGCATGTGTACCTAACAACAGCCTAATCGCTCCTCGTCCCTCTCTGTTGTATCAGAGGGCTTTAGATCCCGCCTTTTCCTCCTTGGTCCATCCCACCTTTTCATCATTCGTGCCAGCATTCATCCGCGTCAGAAGGAGCGTCCTATCGCAACCGGGTATATATGATAATCCATTCCTACCATGAAAAAGTAGAAACCCCTCTATAAAAATGCCCATATATAATGTGAGTAAATGAGTGTGTGTGTGAACATGCCATTCATTGATCATACGCCATTGTAAACGAAACCTCCCTACTCAGGTAAGCAAGGTTGGTGCGAGTGAAACTGAAGCAAGGGTGAATGCAGAGAAGAAAACAGCATGCGCAAAAAATTCAAAGTAGATTATAAGGATAGACTTGAAACGGAAGACGCCGAAGAAGAAAGTTACTCTGCTCAGATGTTCTGTAACGATGCTGAGTTAGAATACGAAGAGAATAGAAAGAAGGGTGAAGAAAAGCGACCCGGGACTCGCGATCGCGTTCTTATGTGCGCCAGCGGTTACCACGGAGCTGGTTGAGGCGAAGGTACTTGAAGGCACCGTTGTCGAGATCGTGGGATTGCCGGTTGAGGTCAGTGTAGCTGGCGGCGTGGTTACTGGCGAGGTTACCGACGCGGAACCCGTACCTGCACCAGGTGAGGAGCTACTGCTTTCTTGCGCAGGACTGGATGGGGATGAGGATGTCACCTCCGAAGATGATGTGGGGAATACCGTCGACGATGTTGGCTCTGATGAGGTTGCTGTAGCTGTAGCTGAGGATTCAGACGAGACTGAGGGAATTGACACAGCGCTTGTTACGGATGTTGGCTGCGAGCCAGGTACCGTTGTCCCGGAGCCTGTGGTTGAGACTTGGCCTTGCCCACCGTTGCCGCTGGAGGCAGCAGTAGGGCTCGTTGCATCACAATAGTTGATCCATTGAGCGAAGGCTGGTTCCAAATAATCTCTCTTTGAAGCCTGTGCGTCCTCTGTATTATCATCGATACAGTCGTTGCATGACTTGTAGTAGTTCCGGAAAGCGGAACCTGCATCGCACAGTTGTGGAGATTTTCCTACGGCTTGGGCTTCCAGATTGGCATTCTGGCATGTATCGAAGCACACAGCTGGCGCCACAGGTCCTCGCTTGAAGAGTAAATCAGATCTACGCTGCTTTGGCTTCGATGTGGGATGCGCCGTTCCAGTTGTTGACGGGGGGTAGGCCGTCAAGTCTGTCTGAGTCCCCCAGTTCCCGGTAGCTATAGTCGTGAGGACGCCATCTTCGACGACGGGGACATAATTGACCTCGAATATATCATTGCTAAGCCCGAAAGCTGCAGGCGCGAGGTAAAAGTACCCTTCGGTAGGGGGGTAGTAGCTCGTGCTGTTCTCTTTCCATCTGACGTTCGGATATGAAGGAGAAGGGATACACCACGCCTGATTTTCACAGACATACGTGACGTCTGGTAAGTCTGCATAGACATTGCAGCCACCAGTTTTCGGCTTATTGCAAACTGTCCCGGGCAAACAACCCCATGTTCGGTTTGATTTGGGATCGTATGGAGGGACCGCTGCCCCGGGACTGTTTGCCGGTATAGGACACGTGCTTACTGCTGTAATGACAGATGTAGTTGTCACCGTAACAGGAGGGATCGTCAGGGTAACCGGCGGCAATGTTATGGTTGTCGGTGACACGGTTGTGATCACCTGGGTTGTTGTAAAGCTAGTGGTGCTCGTTACCGAATCAGTGACTGAGATCAATGACACTGTAACAAATGTAGTCGTTGTAGTCAGAGTCACCAGAGATGTGGTGACCTCGGTTGTAACCTCTGTTGTGAATTCTGTTGTTGGCGATACGGAGATAGCCGTAGTAGTAGCGGTCGTGGTGTCCGTCACGGTATCTGTTGTTGGCGACACTGACACTGACACCGAAGTAGTTGTTGTCGTAGCAGTATCTGTCACGGTATCTGTTACGACTTGTGTAACATTCCTGGTAACTTCGATCTCAGTCGTGTAAGTTGTAGGGATAAACTCAGTTGTGGTTGATGTGAAATTAACCACAACTGTTGTAGGTACAAAGTCAGTCGTTGTTATTGTCTCTGTAGAAGTTGTTGGGACTATTGTGGTATACGTAGTTGTTGCAGTATCAGTCGTGGTGGTAATATCGGTGGTAGTGGTAGTATCAGTAGCAGTAGTAGTTGTAACGATCGTCTCCGTAACATAAGTAGTAATGAACACTGTGACCGGATATGCCGTGGTAACATAGCTCGTGATCGTCGATGTATGATCAATAATGATTGTTGTAGGGGAGACAGTAGTTGTAGTTATTACGTCTGTGATTGTCGTCGGTACTACTGTAATGTAAGTGATTGTCTCGATATCAGTAGTGGTAGTAGTATCAGTGGTGATATCAGTGGTAGTAACGACATCGGTAGTAGTAGTAATATCAGTAGTAGTGACCGTCTGTGTAACACTACTAGTAATAAGAACAGTGGTCACAAAGGTTGTGGTTATATAGCTTGTACTCGTCACTGTATGATCAATCGTAGTGATTACAGGTATGAGGCTAGTTGTAGTTATCACCTCCGTGATCGTTGTTGGAACCACTGTTGTATAAATCAGCGTATCGGTGGTGGTGACCTCATCCGTGGTTGTAGTGGTAGTCTCGTCCGTCACTGTATCTATAATGGTGATATTGCTAGTGATTGTCTCTGTTAAAGTAGTGGGTTCAGTCACTGTCTCTGTGATAGTCGTCGGTACCGTAATGACGATAGTTGACGGCGTCGTAACAGTGGTCGTCTTAGTTCTTGTTTTCGTCACAGTAATTTCTTTGGTAATGATTGCAGTTATAGTTATTGGCTTAGTAACCGTCGTTGGCCTGGTAGTTGTCTTTGTCGTAGTGATCCATTTCGTGACGGTGACGCACTGTGTGTTCGACGGGTTGTACCAGGGTGCAGAGCACGACACGGTGGAAGTGGGATATGAAGTTGGATATGTCTAGATCTTGTTAGATCAAAAGTCGCTTTCCCAGAACGCATCTTAGACATACCACATATTCGACATCACTAGTAAACTCAGTGACCTGCTGTGCTGGAGTGCTAGAAATCTCAGTGACCTGTTGTACTGGAGTCTCTGAATTGGTGATGGATATCGTCACTTCGTGAGTAATTGTAACTGTAGGTTCCTCTACCGGCGTTTGCGCATAACTACTATAGAAAGACACAGGAACAGTCGACGTGTCACTGCCCCTGAAGTGAGCATTTGTCTTCATTGTAAGGCATTGATTGGTCTTCGGTGCACTTACTAGCTTGTTATGGTCTCAGTCTCAGTGACAGTATAAGTCTTGAGTGAGTAGCATTGATTTTGCGGAATGCTGCTTATGTTGGGTATAGACGCGAATGCGGCTGCCGCCCCAAACGAGAGCCAGTATGTGAAGATCATGGTAAAAACGATCGCGGGGCTCAACTAAATAGTGTACTCGGATTCGAATTAGGTGTTCCAAAGCGAAGGTTGAGTTGATCTCGAAGTGCGTCTTGAGCGAGCGGGTTGCACGAGAAGAACTCTTTGATACGTACTGAGTAGCACGCTGTCGCCCCTAAAGATCTATCTCGGAAAGAGACACGAGGATATTTGCGAAGACCATCAGCTGAAATCCCCAGTGACTCTTCGTATTAATCAAGAAGATCTCAGAGGTATTCGCAAATCTTTATCAAGCCTTATTTCAATTGATACAGATCAATGGTGTGTGCCTCACGCAACCTAGCTCGTGGGCGTCTTGACAAGCGAAAGTCGTCCAATTACAACAACACCTAGCCGCAACAAAATCAGCCGATGTAAACGAACGCGAGGACTCGGCGGGAGCTTCGGTTTTCAAGAAAACGAGGGGCATGCTGGGCAAGGCTGAAGACTACAAGGGAGAGATTCATACGCGAATATACGAGTAGCCGAGCCAAGAGAAGGATAGCTACCCAAGCAAGGTTACAGCTCTGGACGGAATACCCCCTCCACCCGTTCTCCCACAGTTGATGGGACAACTGATCCTTGTAAGAGGAGATTTACTTAGTAACCGTAAGTGATCCCGGTTATTATGCATCTCGGCGTAGCACACAAGTGCTATCAGCCTCCAGTAGTCCGATTTGCTCTCCTAGTTACTTGGGCAAAACGGCTGACAAGGCGTCCGACTAGATGAAGCCACCTAGCTACGCTCGTCTAGAACTTGGGACTAGACATCAGGTGAGAAAGACCTGAGGCGATCTTACTCAGAGCGCCATATGAAGCTGGATCAAGATGTCGAGAGGGGCGTATAGTCCTAGGAACTACAGCAACTGTGCTCACGGGGCGTCAACTGCCTGGCTCATGAGCTCCTGTAGCTACCAAATCAGTTATGCCGGGACAGAGTCGCAACCGAATCTTGCCAAGAGCGGGGCAACAAGTGACTCGCTTGGTAACACTGAGATTTGACATTACAGACCAGGTTAAAGTAACGGTTCTCTTCCATTTTCTCTCTCTTGAGGGCGTCGAGCCTCCCCAAGCAAGTAGTGAGAGGGCTGCGACTTTCCAGATACGGCATCTACCTCGATCCAGAAGACGTGCGGCGGACGTCTAAGCTGCGCCGGGATTCGGATCCGATCCCCTACACAGGTTTGCCATATACGAAAAGAAGGCCGAGCTAGGGTGCGTGCATATGCACGGCGTTCAGTCTATTGAATAACAAGCATGAGAGCAGCAGGGGTTCAGTCCACGCAAGTGGCCAGACAGAAATGTGGTGTAACGTCAGAGCTACCTATCGTCTCTTCTAGAGCGTGCATGCTGCCTCGGACGACTAAATGCTGACGGGTCTCAGTGCTACGTAGGTATTGCTTGCCTTCTTCGAGCAACACGGGCGAGTGTGGGATCATGCTATGGATATAGCATCAAGTCGGGTAGTGTGCGCTACAAGGACCAGAAGAATCGTGTGTTGGCACTACCTGGACCCTGTCATCTAGTGGGATTGTGCTGTCAGGTCGCCGACGTCCTATTATATGTAAATGTCAAGTAACAGAATCAACTGCCTACTTACGTGTCTACTACAACTAGGTAGTTTCTGCCGCTTTCCCTCCCTCTTTCTGTTAGACCTCTCTCTTTCTGTTAGATTATCGACTGGCCGAGACACCGCCGATCACGGCAGGTCTCGGGATATAGTGTTGATCATGTTGGTATGCCAGAGACCAACGCCGGCAGCCTAAGAAATGAGTCTCGATGAGTGACTTTGCACTCTTTTGAGCACCGGCAATATATTACCATTGTATCTGACCAATTGTATTATATCAGTGCCCACTATAGTAGTAGATGATTGGTAGCGTATTTGTGTTACCAACGGGACCAGTTTTGGTGTTTGCGGCTAAGCTACCTGCTGTCAACGGGGTTGGCTATTTACTCCATCAGCTCGTATTAGCCCGACTGACTGGCCCGGTTCTGCAAGATTTCGTGCTGGCATGTGGCTGCCACCATCGCCAACGTCAGCACGGAGTATACCGCCAACGGTAGGGCCAAGGAAGAGCTACAAAATACGGTCTTTTGTGTACTTATAGTGCCTACTACTTAAGTAAGCTGTAAGCCACCTAGAGTGCTCGGATACCTCTAGCTATAATTAGCCTCGAGATCTATCAGCTGCTTCGTTATCCAAGCCCTATATCAAGATTGTTGGTATTTATAAGTGATCATTGGTTTGGTAGACAGGCATTCAGCCGCCTACGTTGGCCGGATCTCAACTCAGATTCCGATACCATGACCACACTAGGCTGAGTGTACGCCAAGTCGGCACAGAATAAGGACATGCGTTGGCTCTAGAGGGAGGTTGAAGCGAGTAGGTATTGCAATGGAATCGCTCATTGCCACCAAACGTGGACTAGGTACGTAGGTACCGGTAATGAAGAGCACCTACATTCTGAGTACCTAGCCATACATGTACATGTAGTACAGCGGAAGCGGGGTAGGTCTCGGCGGCCCGTGAACCAGGCCAGGTTCCTGAGTCGGCAACGTTCATGGTAATACCTACTCCATACCTAGTACATAGTACAGTGGATATTTCGAGAATGTCTTGGCCCAGGGTTCCAATCGTTGCGTGTTGCTCGCTCGCAGGTAAATCAGGCTTGACATTGGTATCCGTCGGACCACATACGGTAGGCCTTTCCAGAGCCTTTCAATCACCGTACATTCACCCAAGGATGGTCAAGCAATCAGGTGTGTTGACAATCGCCAGTAATACTGTATGTATGTACTTCTCTGTACTTCGTAAGCTTACTTCGAAGGCGCCATAGAATTCCGCCTAGGTACTTTAGAAGACGGTAAATGAAACCATCAGCAAAACGGCGCTCTAACCTCAAAGGGTAAGGAGGCGGCGATGATAGGGCAGAAGAACAGGGTCTGACAGGGGACAAGCCCTTCCCTTTCATTATCACACTAAGTTAAGAGGCTTGGAGAGACAGGTCCAACTGCTGGGACGTGTGAAGCGATCTCGTTGGTCAGGCTGGGGGAAGAGGGGATTGGACATATGCAGTGGTCCTAACTTCAAGTTCCAACAACGACTGCGACTCTGAGATACCACCGCCGAAAATCTCTGCTCGTTCTCCATCTACTGTTATGTTACCTTACAACTTTACGAAGTTGGACAGCAGAAGATACGAGAGAAGAATGTGAGGCCGCGAGTTAGCTCGGTTACCTAGGCCCATCAACTGAGGAATAGTATCAAATTCTATATCGTCAAGTCCTTTGATCTAATGACCTAAGCACGGATCGCCGAAACACCTGCCACAGTGGCAGTGAGCCTTGCGATGGTAGGTACTGTGGGTTGGGAAGTTCTCCCACGAATTAAGTAGGCATCTCATATGATGTCCTGCCCCGAGTAGAGGAAGCAGAAGGTGGTTGGTATTCTCAGCCCATGGACGAGCCTTGGTCGAGTGACCATCCCTCCCCACCCCAATCAGCAGCCGCACGTACATACAACCACCTGCACAACAACCTCAGGTTCCTCTACGGCAGGGGTGCGGCCATCCAATGGGAGAGACCGCTCGCAGCTCTTCACCTGTAAGACATGCCACCGCCGCCATACAGATGACGGTCCATACTACGTAACAGTACTAAGTCACGACAGGCTCGTCTAGCTAACAACGCCCTTGGCTAATTCGCTTCTTGTGTGTGTCCATCCTCTGCAACTATACGTAGCAATCCCATTGGGGCAACCTGTCCCGGACGGGTCTAAATACCAGTAAATATATTGGTTGCTGACTTGTACTTGCAGTCCGATCTTCCAGCCATTGCGGCATGTCAGGGCAGCAACAACGTCTTGGCATGTTGGCTAACCCCTCCATTGCCACTGGCAGAAAATGCTCCAGATACCTCTTCCCGCATGTTATGGGGTCGATCCAAGCAGGCTCGCCCGACAATGATCAGCCTCTCCGACTAGTTTCCTTCCCAGGTTTGTGAAGACTACGGCGTCTGAATAGCTTAGTCCAGATAGCAAGAGAGCCAGTTAAGCGGAGAGTATACACATATGTGGAATTTTTAGAGTGGATATGAAGATATTACGAGAGGATAGCTAGATCACTTCACCAACTTGGTCTGCTCTTTCAACGCGAAGGAGATGCTATCTCCCTCCCACCCCAGATTATATATCAGCTCAGCTTACTTAGTGGCCTAGGCGTAGCAGCGGTGGGCGAACGACTTTTCGCTAAGTGGTGTAGGAGCCTAGCCTGCATGGATCACCAGCCTAGACGTTGTGTGAAAACTAGATTCACACTAACATAGATATCACTTGTCAACTGGCAGACTAGGATGACGACCTAATTGGAATCCAGGTCGCCCTTTCAAAGCCTTTCTATCTACTAACCAACTCGGCCACAGCTTTACTTGTTTGATGCGCCGCCAACTTGGGGGTTTCACCTTCGCCACCTATTCCAACGAGGAGCTTCGGGCCGTCTTGTTCCCTGCTTCCTTGGGTTATTCCAGGCTCCGTCTATTGGCCCCTGGGTTGCTATACTCTTGATGGTTCTAACTTGAAGTCATTATTGACCTATCGTTTCAAATGGTCGGGCGGCAATCTGTTATCAAAGCAGCATTACATCTATCCGTTGTATTGTTTCGTTCTCAGGATAAAGATTCTGTATGATGGGATGAACTCATTTCCCATCCACCCCCATTTTCTCGATTGGAGATTTTGTTCTGTCAGCAGCACAAAGGAAAGCCGCATCCATATACAAGATGCATCAGAACAGGATATTAATCGCCGCGCTTGCTGCTGGCGTCCCGTCATTGGTTAACGGACAAGAATCAGGATGGGTCGAGGGTCAGAAGAGCGCTACGATGTGTGCGTGGAAGGGACTACGGGGTACGTTGCCGCCTTCATTCAATGCCTCTTGAGCATGTAGTTCCAAGGTTGACCATGCACAGCGGCACAGATAAACGACACAGTTTACATAGACGGTGGTAACCTTTACTGGGTGCCAGAGCTCGCAAATGGCGACTTCGGTCCGGCATTGCCAGATGGTGAGTTGCTCAGGTGCCTAGAGAAACCTTGGGTCCGCATCTCACAACTATCCAGGTAACCCGCTCGGACTCATATATACGCTGAATTTCAGCATTCCATTCAACACCAGCACCAACATTAGCAGCATCTTAGGGAACATATCCAAGGCCCCAGGTGGTGGTGCAGCCAACAACTTCGGTCCAAACTATTATGATGGCGCAATGCTTGCTAATAACCTCGAGTTCTTCCTTTACGGAGGATTACTGAGACAAACTAGCGCGTACGAGCTTCCTGAAGCAGATGACACGCTCGCCTATATAGTGCATGATGGGTTGGATAGAGAGGGTTGGCACCCAGGATTCCTGAACAAAAAGCTCCCAGAAAACATGACTCGATATGTCACGTACGGCGGTGCTGCGAATGCTCCGTCCGAAAACAAGGCATGGTATTTCGGAGGATCTCGAGCGCAATCTTGGGGGCCAATCTACCAGCCAGGCTATAATGACACCACAAACCCTCTCAATGCTTCTAACACTCTTATAACTCTCGACTTCAACGTACAGCAATCGGAAATTTGGACGAACACTACTCTCCCTCCCGGAACAGAAAGCCGAGCAAATCCTTCGGTAGTTTGGGTACCTGTGGGAGAACAGGGAATTCTGGTTGTTCTAGGAGGTGTTCTTTACCCTAGCTACAGCACTGGGAATCCGAAATCATTGAATGAAGCTCAAAGTGTAAGCTATCGGAACTGTGACAAGAATGACCACTAACCTGAGAGAAGGAAAAAGATAGCCCGCGCTATATGACCAACATTGATATCTACGATGTCGCCGGGAAGAAATGGTATCAGCAGCCCACTACTGGGGCACCGCCTGCATTGGCTATGGGCTGTGCGGTGACTGCGACGGCTCAGGACCAATCGAGTTATAATATTTACTACTACGGAGGATATGACGGAATCCACGAAAAGGAAAACTTCAATGATGACGTATGGATCTTGTCGTTGCCATCCTTCATATGGACAAAAATACCGGGCACAGCAGGCCACGCTCGTGCTGGCCACCAATGCTTGACGCCATATCCAGATCAAATGGTGAGTATAGGAGGATCTCGGTCTCTGCAAGGGGCTTCCATAAAGTGTCTTGATAGCAGCATCGTTGAAGTTTTCAACCTCACCGAGGGAAGATGGCTTAGTTCATATGATCCGAGTCGCTGGAGCCCGTATGGCGTGCCTGAGGTGGTCCATTCTAAGATTGGTGGTGACTATACTGGCGGTGCTACTATAAAAACTCCAACTCCAAGCGGCTGGGCCGCCTCAGGACTCGCGGATATTTTTGCCACGACATATCCGGCCTCTAAATTAACGACCTACTATCCTTATAGTTCCCAGAGCTCGGGAAACGAAACAAGAGGACCATGGAACGAACCCAAAAAGGGAGGCGGCACACCATCTTGGGTAGCGCCCGTCCTAGGTGTGGTTCTCGGTCTCGTCTTCATCACGGCTATCGTTGTGGGTATTCTACTATATCGACGGCGGAGCTTATTGTCGAAGAGGAACAATCGAAGCGAAACCCCAGCAGGCGATGACTATGGCCATCGCCATTATATTAGGGTATGGCTAAATAATACCCAAGAGAAGGCCCAGACCGTCACAACAGAAGACCCGTCCACCCGCTTCGACTTCACGGACAGCCGAAATGAAACGCCGATGCGCTCAGTAGGCTTCACCTCCCCATCTCCCATTCCTGAGATGACGCAGCACGTCGAAATGCCGGGAGATCATCAACAACTGCCATATGAGCTGGGTGGTAAGAGCTCGAACCATGTCCCCCAACTCGAAACATAGCTAACAAGGCCCAGATACCAGCAGCCCCCGTGTTGCAGAGCTCAGCGGAGGATCGCCGCGTTCAGCTCTCAAAGCATCCTCATTCTTCACGGGCTCGACCCCGCAAGAGCAGCCAAGTAGTCTCAGCTCGTCACAAGCTGCCCTGCCCCCGCCTTCAGTAGCCGAAACGTTAGGCCGCGAACGACCGGACTCGCCTCCACTAGGAAACATGCGTAGAACACCGCCACCAAACCGCCACGCAGTGGTCAGCGATCTGAGCGGCATAAACGAGCAAGCTATATCACATCTGCGCAATCTGAGCGGCGGGACGGTAAGCTCGACAGCGCCCAGCATGGCCTCGACACCGCCCGCCGTGCAGACTGGCTTCAACGGGCCGGTGAGCCCTCCGTTGCCGAGCCCACCCAGCGCGCTTGATGACCACGATGCTGGGGATTACATAACTGCGCATCATCACGCTCGGTACCCGCCCGGTCCCGGCCGGATGCCGGGGACAAACAGCGCGTCAAGATTGAGCATGTTCCACGAGGACGCGGAAGATCTCGGCGACTCGTCGACACGTGCAGGGCACAATACGCGGTGACAGGCCCGCGCGGGCTGGCCACGTTGTGGAAAACGGGGAAGGGGGTATAAAGATACAAACGGCGCGCTCATTTAGGCATGTTTTTCAGCTATAGTGGTAATGGCGATGGCGATGATGATGACTCCGATGACTTCGATGACTCCCTTTCTCTCGTTCAAGACATCCATTCATCGACTGCGCACCACGGCATATCAGTATTGTACGGGAGTTAAGTCAATGGGAGACCGAAATAAAGGTAATAGGGTATATTGGGGTTCTGTATCCGGAACGAGGTTTCAACTGGGAATTATATGGGATACATCTGGCCTTTTCTTAGCATGCCCACTGGTCTTACTTCGTATATATAGGTATTATTTTCATGTTCCCTGTTTGGTGGTTGGATTCTGTGACTGCCTATACGTAAATACCTAACCAGACTCTGCAAGTGATGACTTGATCCCAAAACTTGGACTAGGTAGTATATCACTCTACCTACCTAGATAGGTATGTGGAAATACCACAGCGTAGTTGTACTACTACTATTTAGTTTCTTCTTTTCAGAATCATGTATCTATCTTGTTGCAAACCCGCGCCTTTCACTCTACAATTAATTGTTGGTACCTGTCTGAGGCGGGCAGGTTGCCCTGAATGTGGTAGTGGGTCGGTCCCCTGCGCCTTACCTAGCGCGGATAGGCTCCGTGGCCTCTCAGAGCGTCCCTATCAGGCAATCATTTAGCAAGCTATCGTAAGCTTTCAACGTCAAGCTCCCAGCTTCGCAAGTCCGTCCACCGATTTGACCAGATCCTTACACGCGCGCGTAAAACGTCCAACGATCCGATCTCAAGGCAGATTCCTCACACACGGAGAATTCGGTCATTTCTAGGATTGTGCACAGCAGAGCTGGGAAAGATGTCTGGCGCGGGTTATGATGCTGTCGTGGATGTGGATGATGATGTGAGTGCCTAGCTATCTGTCACCTTTCAACGCATCGCTGCGTCAAACAAGCTACCGATTTGTCTGTCCTGATAGCTTGACCAACTCCGCCGTTTTATTCATCCCGGTGGCAATCAATCCGACGAGCTGAAGAACCTGACCTAATATTTCATTCAATAGGGCGATCTCGGCCACACCGATCTCCAAGAAGACCTAGAGTTCCACACGTCGACATTCACAAACGCATCGACGACGGGCCGAAAGTATACGCCCTCGTCGACATCGGGTCTCCCGCCCCCCGCAACGGCTGGGACCGGCGGGTCCTCGGGCTCTGCCACGTCGAAGCGATATCTGTGGACGCTGTCGTTCTACGCGCAGTTCTTCGATGTCGACACGAGCTCCGTGCTCGCGCGTTGCTGGGCCGCACTATACCCGCGCGACAACTTCCTTGACGTGCTCGAGGGTAACCCGGATCTCTACGGTCCCTTCTGGATCGCAACTACCGTCATCCTGATACTTTTCCTCGGCGGAACAATCAGTCAATACCTGGCGAGTAAGGGGGCTGGACCTTTCGCGTACGATTTTGAGCTGTTGAGTGGTATGTACTCCTTGGATGTATCTCATTAATTTTGCTCTGTTCATCTGGGATATCAAAGTCATGGATTTATTATCCCAAGCAATGCCCGAACCATGATTTTACCTTCAATCAATTAGTAGCCGCGTCGCTAACATGTGTCCCCCAATAGGTGCCGCGGGCTTAATCTACGGCTACACGCTCGTGATCCCCATCGTTCTCTACGGGGCGCTGCGCTACTTCGGCTCCGAGTCCGCAAACCTGCTCGAGTGCTGGGCTCTCTATGGTTACTCGAATCTGATCTGGATACCCGTTGCGCTCATCAGCTGGTCGCCGCTGACGATCCTTAACTGGGTGTTCGTCGGCGTCGGTTGGGCCGTATCAGTAGCTTTCTTGTTACGGAACTTATACCCCGTCCTCAGCGCTACCGATCGCCAAACGAGCAAGATCCTTCTTGTTCTCGTTGTTGCCCTACATATGGGTCTCGCGCTTGCCATAAAGATCTTATTCTTCGCCGCCGGTAGCCCCGTTGCGAATGACCCGCATGTTCCGAACGGAAATGATAAGGACGCTGGAGGTAAAGATGGCGGTGCTGGAGATGCGACGCGATCCTTATTTTAAGAGGGAATTTTATTGATTGATTAATGGATGAGATGGGATGAAACGGGATACAATGTGTCGACCAGCATCGCAAATCTAACCGACTTGCATGGTTTCATGCCCGATTACCCAAGGTGGGTAAATAAAGATCAATTTTTTGTAAGAAATAGGCTTTCGAAGTTCGACACCCGGCGTTTTTTGAGGATTTGGCTTGTACCGTAATATATATTGTACTGTACAGTAGCTGGGACATATGAGATTTAGCCAGAAATGTTTATTTATGTTGGACTTAGATCAGGTTCACTTTTATATGTTCTGGTTTATTAAGCACACCATACCATATATACATACTTCAACACACAACACCACAAAGGTTGACTACGATTCATAGGGCTATTGATATACTGAGTCTGACTGAGGTACCAGCTATATACTATACACGACCTGCCACAGACCGCAGGTGAATTATCCCGGTCCACGCGATCTTAGCTAGGGAATTATCAGCGAAACCGGATAGTCACGTGTTCACCGCTCTGCTCTCTTGTCTTATCCCATCCCACCGTAAGAGTAAAGTTGACGTAGATATCTTTAAATCCCACAAGTTACAGACACCCCAAGGACGCTTCCCAACCCAACAACAAGCGCCCACGCCCACCCTCCCCCAAACATCAACATCACCGCTCAACAGCACCTCCTTTCCCACTCCACTCGATCCACGAGCCCGGGAACTCGCCAGTATTCGTCCAGCCGGCCTCCCTCGCGATCCCCGCAGCAGCACGACTGCGCACGCCAGCCTTGCAGTAGAAAACCACCTCTTCGTCTTTCTCCGGCCGCGCGAACCCGAAGCGGTCCTCGAATTCCTCGGGCGTGAGGTGGAAACTGTCCGGCGACGTCGTGATGGGGATGTTGAGGGCCCCCGGGATCCGGCCGGTGGATCGGAGCTCGCCGGGCTCGCGGACGTCGATTATAATGGGTTTGGGGGAGGGCGAGGTCGTTAGGGATTGGATCTAACGGGTTTAGTCGGTTGGTTGAGTATGTAGTTCGAGAGATCGTGTAGAAGAACGGCTGGAGAGTAAGTAGATGGGCGAGTTGGTTGGTGAACATACTTCTTCGAAAGTCCAGATTTTGCTCCCCGTGGCCGATGTCGTCGACCATCGCACGGTGAAGGGTACCTTCGCTTGCCGCCTTACTAGCTGGTGTTGCGCTGCTCTCGGCACAGTCGGGACTATATGCCTCTTACTACTGAATGTGGCGCGCATACATATCGTCGGCGCAGCATATACGTTCGCCGAGCGCAAACACGGACGCACAGCCAATGCGCCAGAATTCAGGATGCAACGAGCTGATATGGAGGACATTGCGGCGTATTGGTGTCAATATAAGGTGCGAGTAGGAAGGTAAGGTCACCGGAAAGTTGAACAAGCCGATTCAAGTGTGTATGTATATTAGTATGGTGATTTGTCTGCTCTAAAGGTATCGAGTTGTAGAACCGAGGCCTATCTATCACAACCTACGTAATGGGCCAAGAAATGCTATAGAGGGGTACCCATCCAATCGGCTTCGATACCGGGACAAGCTAGATATGAAGCTCTGATCCCAGCATCATATCCTAGGTATGTATATATCTACTTAATTACAGCAGCGTATTGCTCAGCAGTATCCTCAAGAACTACTATCAGATGGATTCAACTTTGTTCTGTCGGCTGACTATAACAAGGAACAAAGAATGATGAGGATGAATGCCATAATTCGATTAACTCTCTAATAGTCTCCTCATTCGAACTCTTCACCTAACACTTAAGAACAACCACGCCCAAGGCTGACGCAGATATGACAACATAATGATCAAGTGGTAGACAACTCGATTACTTACCTGCCTAGGCTTTATTCTTCACCTGTTAGCAATCTCTACCTACCTACTACCTATTTTAATATCTTGAACTGATAACCCAAATATCTCGGCGCCTGCGCTTTATTTGCCCAGAAAAAGCAGGTACTTAAGTAAGAAATAATTCTCAAACTCACCTATACTTACCTAATACCCATATACCAGCACAGAATAAGCAATTCGGAGTCCAGGAGACAGCATAACAGACTCGTCAACGTTTCAGTATCCCACGCAGGTATACAACCCCTACTCCTACTCCTACTCACGCGAGCCATATTATATCGAGCTCTATCTATCTAACACGTTATAAGAACACGAAGAAAATACCCTACAAAGGTGTATTTATCCATGCACTACCCTACCAGAGAGATTGACCAAAGGCGCATACCACGAACACTAGTATATCTATCGATGGTATAACTGTGTTTGTTGTTTATTTGTTTAGTTCATTCGTTCGGTTAATAAGCTAGCTCATACATACATACCTAAGCTGATGTATTGATTGGCTAGCTTCATTGAGCCGCACTCACACCTCCACGTCTTCCGTCCGACCTGACTTCCAACAACTGATTTGTTTGTTGGCTATGTCTACCGGCACAACATGGTTATCCCACAACCATTTTCAGCACTAACATGAGCATCATTACCACAATAAGACGTCTTGAACGGCCTGATTGTTGCGATCAACGGATACGAACTGCTGCCCCCAACGTTGATTTCAAAGTTTGTTTAATTCAAATATGTACAATGCCATCATTACAATTATTCTAAATAACCGCTCTTCGCATGCTTCAATGGTCTAATCAGCGGGTATTGTCTTGCCCTTTTCGTGGAATGACAAAAAATTTATCGTCCAAAGGGTGGCGGCCAAAACCGTCATATCTATATGCCTTTCTTTGTAGACAAGGCTTGTGTCATCATCATCGTTATTTTACCATTTCCTCTCCTCGAACGTCAAGGGGCAATCATCCTAGGATTCATGTTAGCTACAAGTCACAAAAGAGGAACAGCCATCGATACATACCTTGGGGAAAATGCAGGCAAAGACCTTGATCTCCTCGGACAGTGGCGTAGCATGGTGCTTCCAGTCTAGTTGGAGCGAGGCTTTACCCAAAAAGAGCGCCAAGTTAAGTTGAGCATAGTGCTGACCCAAACAGTAGTGAGGGCCCGTGCCAAAAACGAGGAAGTTCTTCTTGCCCTTCTCTTCAGCATCGCCTGAGTAGTATCGTTCAGGGTCGAATTCGTCAGGCTTGTCGTAAACTTCGGGATCCCGCAGCGCCATATACGTTGTAGGGATAATCATGGCACCCTTAGGAACAGTGTAGTCCTCGGTGATAGGGAATGCCTTCTTAGCCTTATAGGGAACCATGATGACAGGAGGACGCCAGCGCAGAAGCTCACGGACGACAGCACGGGTGTATGTCATCGACTCTAATTGATCCAACGAGACAGGTGCATTAACATCACCGTTACGGACACGGTAGTTCTCCTCGCGGACTCGGTCCAAAACATCGGGTCGCTGCGCAACAACCTGGAACAAATTCGTGGCAGCACTGCTGGTGGCATCTTGGGAGGCGAAGAGGAAGGTGAAAATAGTGCGTGCAATTTCCATGTCCGAAAATTCGCGAATGATAGGAGAGGGCTTGACGAGACCTTCAGTGGAAAGACCCTTCTCAGTGGCCTCGAGCCATTTCTTTGAGTCAATCATCTCCTTGATCCAGGCATCCATGATGCAAGTAATGTCACCTCCAGCGGCCATACGAACCTTGGCCTTGGCAGCACACTTGGCAAACTCCTCCATAGTCTCGCGAGCAGCACGTTGTCCGTACCACGTACGCGTGTAGGGAATGATGATGGGGAAGTTGACGAGATCGAGGGCAGCTGTAACAAGGTAGTAGTCGTCGGCAACCTTCTTGATGGCAGAGTCGGCCATGTAATAGCCAGCAAAAGTACGGAGGGAAACGGCGCACATCAGCTCGCGGAATTCGTGCATGAAAGGGAGGGGCTTGCCACCAGCATCCTTAGTTAGCTTGAGGAATCGAGCGAAATAGCGCTTGTATTCGGATTCCTGGCCCGGCAGGTAGCATTCGAGAGCCTTGCGGGTGAAAAGGTTGTTCAGGCCTTTTCGGTAGTCGACATGTTGTTTTCCATCCATGAAGACCCAGCTGTCCTCTCCCAAAATCTTGGTAGCGATATCGACGACACAGGGCTTTACATATTGAGGAGCATTGAAGATTTTCCTAGCAAGGTCTCGGGTCGAAGCGATAACGACGAATCTAACAAACAAAACTGTAAGCTGATAGCTGGTAGAACGGGAGGTGGGCATTTCCTACTTGTGGAAGACCGAAACACAGCTGAGAGGGCCGCTCTGCCATTTGGCCAGATATTCTTCGAATTTAGGATCTAGAGACTCAAGGAACGGTCCAATAAAAGGTTCCTTGAAAGAAGGTCCCGCGATAGAACCCTTTTGAAGAAGATAGCTGACTACAAATAGAAGCGTCAGTCTCGAATTTGTTCTTCATTGTACTGTAACAAGCGCGTCCTACTCACTCTGATCATAGGCGACAGCCAGGGCGATGATAGACACGACCCAGGTGAGCAGGCCAGTGTTCATGACAGCATCGACAACAGATTCGATCTGGGGCGCAAAAGCTCCCGCAGAAGGGATCGCGTTGGCCAGAGGCGATGTGAAGCTCGCGTTTGAAGCCATGGCCGTTGGGGGAGGGTTGCCGACCAGCGCAAACACGCAAATACCCGGGGGGAAAGCTATCCGAGTTTTAGATATCTGCCAAAGCTCGGGTATTTGGCTTGGGGAGAGGGTATAGAGAGCTGGAGGGAGGAAGAAAAAAGATAAGGGGGAAGAGATGATTTAAGAGGATCAGAGACTGGAAGGTGTGGGCAAGCTACCTAGAGTACCTACATATGTAGAATACTACTACTAATGTAATAAGAGCCGAACGAGGAGGTAGGTACAGTACCGCCTGGTGTATCTGTAATATTATCTGGAGTAGGCACTTTGGCTTAAGCTACTTGCCTACCTACCTACCGTAGTATCCACCACATGTACAGGTAAGCTCGCATTCGTGGAACTTGTTTAACTGAGTACGCTAGTAATCGAGAAGGGAATTGATCGAGAGGAGAAGACTAAAGAAAAAAAAAAAAAAAAAAAGGATTCCCTGCATATACAATTTACCTCCCTAGGTCCCTAGAATTCGCTCAGACCCAGGGCCGAAGCTGGGGAGAGAGATGTAAACTTTCTAGGGTCAGGGTACCGCACACTAGGTATTTTTTTTTTGGTTTTGTTAGCATGACACCATGCGAATCATCCCGTCTGCTTGCTATCCCATTTGAGCATTGTACCCAGGCACCCAAGCTAGGATAGGCATGTACCTCTACATTGGAAACTACATGATTCGATGGAGTGTACACATTGCAGAAATAGTGGTCGCACTAGAGTATGTACAATGACCGGCGATATCACAGAGGAAAAGAATCAATTGGGTCGGTCATGTTGAACTGTACCTTGATAGGGCGCTACCTATGTAGGTACTATGTAGTTCCTCAACACGCGATCCTTTCACACAACCCTGCCAAGCCCAGTAGTCTAATATACTACTATGTACACATACCTATCTCTGTACCTACAGAGATATGTGATTGTAGAGGGGCAGCTGGGAGTACGGTAGACTTGAAGCTATACGAATGCGCGCCAATGCTGACCGTTTTACATTTTCGGATGGCAATGATTTGATAACTGATAACTAACTTCATCTCGAACCTTCAAGCCCAATAACTGCCAGTCACAGTTGACTTGTGTGAGGTCGGCGGAGGCCATGGCGACAGAAATTGATGCAACACCCCTCATGAACCGTGGTCCAGGGCGCATCCAGTACCTACCGAAGAAGCACACTGCAGTACATACCTCGCATAGGTACCTACTTGGGGAGGGAGCAGTGCTCGGTCGTACATGTACCTGAGCGAGTGCAGGTAGTGAGTCGTGTTGTTGGGTTATCAGGGCGGCTTGTTATCCAGAGCTTCCCCCTTTTCGCATTGGCCAATCTGATGCCATCTCCAAGGACGTACCAAGATGCTTCCCCGGTTCGCAGTGGGGCCCGTCTGCTCCAGTCGCAATGGGAGTACCTAAATGTACCGAAAACGAGACACTGAGACGCGTGGTTACAGCGCCATGTACATAGGTTCCGTACCTACCTGTCTAGGTATCTCCCTACCTTTACCTAGGTAATCAGCCATTGCGCCAGAAGACCCAATGGTCAGTACCTAAATTCTCTCCGACAAGGCGAGGTAGCACAACTGAAATTATCCCTACATTTGGTGCTATCCACGATGAAAAGCTCCAGCAAACGTACTACCTACTTACTTACAGCAAGGATTGTACTATGAGTCGCAGAAGGCACTACTATGTAGAGTAGGAAGCAGGTACCTACCTAGTGTACAGCTAGGTACTTCACATACTCTCTCTATTCTGCTCTAAGTAAGTACCTAGGTATGCTATCCCAGCTAGATCGGCAAGCGAGTGGAGAAAGACGAGATTGGGTATCCGGCCATCTGGCCGACCCCACCCATCCTTCCCTCCCGTTAATAAGCAACAAATCTCTAATCCAAGATTTTTTTTTTTTTTCTCTTCACCGACGTAGAACAGCCAGAAATCGTTTGACCATGTGCGGTGAAGTCCATCTAGACCCTCCTAGATCAGAAATACACCCTGTCCATCATACACGTATTCATCTTCCGAGGTCTCTGTCGGTACGATGCTCTGCCCATTTATATATGTCATGATGCGATTTGCGCAGATCCCCAATGGCATTTTGAGTGGACCAATCACGATAGAGCGTGCAGGCCATTCCGCGAGAGTTATCTCCGACTCCACCTTTTGGGATTAGAGAAAACTCGAATACGAATACGGCGGAGGAACAGCACAGAAGTACAATCACAACTACGGTCTCCCTACCTACTTATTACTACAGTGCCTACTTACTTACCGGAGCCGCAAGCACCCGCGCCAGCATCTGGCATTTGCGATGCCTAGGTACTTGTGCTGCGATGCACAAGAGACATTTTACCATTGGTCACGTGCTCCTTTTTGCATACCCGTGCTACTTGTGGGCTACAGTCATGAAACCGAGCACGGTCATGAGTCTACACTCCGTCCAGATCATCAGGTTTCATACTACCGGTATCATAAATTTCCCTAAATCGCAAATTCGCTATTAACAGTACTCCAATTACACTCTGTGTCACCCTCAGATTCAATTCCACGGGGTAAGGTAGCATTACCGCCGGTGCCTCGTGGCCCGTCTCCGTAAGCTAAAAGACCCGGTCGCGAACAACTCGGAACGTTTTAGCGATCTCCCGCATAGCCGGGTCCGCGAGGCACATGCTCACATGTCAATATAGATTGTATACATGTTAACATCATGGAACACTTTTGAAATTGGTGAACGGGGACAATATATATTCGTCAATACAACAAACTTGACAACTTCGCTACGACTTGGAGCTATCAAGAAAATAGTCATTCAACTATGTAGACAGAATATAACGATATCACAACATGATGAGAAGTTGAACCCATTAGGTCACTCAGCAAGCGAACAAAACTCCGCCTAAAACACACCAGTCTCAGAAGGGACGGGCGGGATATATACAGTTTCCACCGGTTGATAACTCACCCACCGTTAGGCAGTACCAACTCATAACTCAACACCAGTCCGCAGGTAACAATCATACCTAATTACCACCAGTCTGGCACTCTGTAAAATCCCCCTGTTTCTTTTTTCTTCTTCCTCCTAAACTCCAAGTCATAATGCCCATTGCAGAGACTCTGAGTGAGTCACACCTCATGCATCCTGCATGTGCCATGTCAGTCAGAAATTGCCTAATCAGGAAAGAGCCGTGGCTGTGCTTCCTTCGCATCGCCAGTGAGCCATCATGGCTCATCACTGTAAACTGTAAAACAAATGCCAACCACCTTAGCAAGCAATAGCGTGCTAGGACAAGAAAAAATCCAAGGATATCCGGGGTGTCAGTAATGCCTTGGCTGGACGTGGATAGGTTGGGTAGGAATGACTCAAACTATGAGGCTTGTCAAACGGGCAGGCTATGAATGGGTTGAAGATAAGCTGCATTTTGGAATTGGGGTCGAGTGACGTGACTGGCGTGAGTTTATGTATAAGTAGGTATGTGAGGTAGTGTTCGGATACGTTGATGTTGAATTTGCGCCACGATTCCATCCATCATCAATATTACAACGTTAACGGTTAACTACACGAATTTCAGAGCCTGTTATCCAGACTTCAGCCTCTTGCCCAATACTTGAAAAACACCCTACACCTCGCTTTATTCCCTCGAAGCGGACATGATAATGCAGCGAAGCACAGAAGGACGTTCGTTTAGTACGTATATCTATTTATTTAGTTTAGACTTATACACGAGATAGCTACAATGAGAACTCAATTCAAACCTCAAAACGTTAACAAAACCAAACTTGCAGAATACCAGAGCCAAGACACTGCATCCATGCGATCAGTCAGCTCCTTTTCAAGCACAAGAACGCTGCTTCGGAAGAAGTTTTTCCCTACAATGGATCAGAAGCACAGCACCGAACATACACCATCGCCGCGAGAGTCAACTTTCTCAAAGGAAGATCAGAAGAAACTAGTCGACTCAGCGATCCAGAACTCTGTGCGGATAGGCATCTGATCGACTCATTCCGATATAAGCGAAACACATACGAGCCAAAGCACGAATGCGAGAGCCACAAATATATCAGACCAGGGACATACACCGCATCAAATCCATGATCCTCTGACGCAAGCCACGCAACCAAACAGATAAATCTTATCCAGATACTCCGAGGAAATCCAGGAGAACGGCCTTATTCACTTACCCACTCACTTCATCCTCAACCTTTCCCCCACCGTCCAAGACGAGCTAGACATCCCCAGACCTCTGCAAGACGTCTCGCGATATCTACTCCGATACACATCCACCTCCTGCAGAGCGAGCACTGTACACATGTATATCCACAGTCCCGATTCCATTCCTTTTCTTCAGACTGTGCGAGCGCCGAGGCCCTCGCCTTGTCTGAGATCAAATGGAATCACGCAATGCGGAGATGAAGAGAGAGTGTTAAACTACGTATGTAGTTGACGAGGGATATGGGGATTTATGCAGGGGATCCAGGAATGGTTGCGTGTCCTGCTCTATCCCATGATGAGAGTTGTGAAGGAAGCAAAGTTGGGGAGGGGGGGGTTAGGGGAAGGGGAAGCCAGAGGAGGAGGAAGGAGATTTGGATTTGGGGTGAGAGTAGGAGAGCATGAAGATGGGGAACATAATGGAGTAGGAGAAATCTATTCGCTGTTAGAAAAGATGGTGAACTCGATGATAATAGTATAGGAAGAAGATGAGGAGGAGGAAGAATATTAACAAAGAATAAAATACATTATAATTATCAATGGAGAAGAATATAACAAGCTTCCCCTGCAGATATCCTTTCAGTTTCTAGCTATTACTAAAGTGTTCCAAAGAAATAACCCACAATATATTACAGGTATTTAACGAAAATACTATTAATCATATTACTTGATTTACTAAGTAAGAAATGATATACAACCAACCATCCATTGTTGTCATTTTAACTTGCTACATATCTAGAGTCTATATCTCCCAAAAGAAAAAAAATGCGAAGACATGTAATGTCCTTTCATGCGTCTGAATTCGAATTCTAATGATGAGTGTACCTATGCAACAAGAAAATGAACACTGTCAAGGCAGGTACTAGGAAAAAGCAGTACAGGCTAAAGGCTGCTCATTTCAAGCTATGTCCTATAAAAAGGGGTATCTTAATTTTTTTTTGGGCTTCTCATGCTTTTTCTATCTATATTCTCGTATCAGCACGCAAGTATATCCCGCTATCTCGAGACAGTGATTTCATGGTCATGGCGACCGTCATGAATAACATCACTTTCTTCCACACGTAATCACACATCCCCACGTTAATGCCAAACCTTTCACTTTCTTCAGAGGTGTCCAAGTCCTTTAACTCGACTAAAATGTATCGTCTAGGATATTATGGTTCACCTTGACCATAGTAGGACTGTCCTCCAAAGATTCCTCGGGGGCCGCACCAGCCGTGATGAGAATATCGTCAACGATGCGACGACTAGCTTCTCGCGCTATTTCAAATCACCATCAGCTCTCTTCATCTTCATCACTACAACTAGCAACCCCTCATCGACAAGCGTTGAGCGAAAAGGATACACTTACCAGGCGTTTGCATGAGCTTACTAGGAGGTAGCGCGAACTGTATCGTCTTCGGTGGACTCATGCCCCCAAATACACTATCGTCATCCATGTCGTCTTCGTCGCTCTCCCAAGTGATCTCATCAGCTCTCCCTTTCCCTTTCCCTTGCTCCTGAGACCGTACCTCGGCAAAGATATCCCTTTTCTTGGCCGTCGTGGGTGTCTGCACGCTGATCCCCGGCGTTCGTGGCCCCTCGTCCCGACTGCGCTGCCGCGTCTTTAGCGGAGACATGTACAAGTCGCTTCGCAGCTTTGGGGCTGCTATCTCGGGCGAGCTCATGGGGCTCTCGGCCCACAGCGCCCGACGTGCCCTGTCTTCTTCAGACTCTTCCTCTATACCCTTTTTCTGGGGTGATCGGCCGCGGGTCCGCCCTGCCAAAGGAATAGTCTTGAGAGGTGTCGCTTGTAGCCTGTAGTTTTTATCCAGGACACGATGTAGCAATAAGTCTTTGGACTTTTGCGTCGCGGGCTGGGGATGCCGTGCTGTCGGTTCGTCGAGGAGTAGCGATGATGAACGCGGCGTCATCGACATGTCGGGTAGTCGTGTGGTACTTCCGTGGTGGTATGGAGGAAGCTGCATCGTGCCATCACCCTCTTCATCGTCTTCTGTGGGTAGATCGCCCTTAAAGATCGCCCCGCTCTTGAGCTCGCGTCTCAGGTCCTGATATGGCGAGTTGAAGTCGGCGAATTGTGCTTGTATGGATTTTGTAGCGGGTGGGCGCGGTGTGCTACCTGTAATGGTGGCATCTCCAAGCATAGAGTCCTCGATGGCCTCATCAGCCCGTTGCTCGTGATCCTGATACTGAGAGTCCTCGGTTGCGTCCTCTTGTGTGGCATCGTAGTCTGACGTAGTCTCATCAACCGTCACTTCCTCGATTGTTGTCTCTTCAGCTTCCCCCGCCAATTCCTCATAGCCGGACAGTGATACGTTTGCGGAGGCCTCAAAGAATTGTTTCCAGAACTAGTACGTCATTGCAATCAGAAATACGAAGTGAAGTGGGTGTGTGCTTAGGAGATTGCACGAACCTTGGAAGCTTCCCAGACATTCTTTGAATGTTCACCATATTGCTCAACGACAGGGAGGATGCTGGTAGTGACTATTCGGTGGGCTTTGCTGAAGTTGTGATCGATTTCTAAGAGACCGTAGTCAGATCAGATAATATCCTAGACGTGGTTGAGGGCTATAGCAGGAACTATTGAGAGCCATGCTGGATAGATTATGTATAATAAGATGCAATTCGGCGCATGGAGAAATAAGTACCTTGCAGAGTGAGGGTAATGGATTGCTCTAATCTCTCCAATTCTTCAGTCAAGGTGAGGTTCCTCCCCGACGACGAAGATGAAGCCATTCCGGGCCGTGACATTGCGGAGACATAAAATAAAACACCCAGGTAGGCTTGATGGGTTTGATGGGCCCGGTAGCGATGTTGAAGTGACTGACTACGGTGCAACGCCAGCTTTGGCGGGGTTCGGGAATTTTGTGGGCTACTAACCAAGTCGCGTCGTAGCTCCCAGACACGCGATGCGGGGCATCCGGACAGCCATCCCACTACATGTACTGTACATCGATTGTATAGAGGTCCATAAGGCCATTCAATGCCATTACGAAGTCTTCTAACAATTACCACTGAAACGGGGAGAAAAAAAAAAAATACTGCCAGCATACACACTAATCCGACGAATGAACTCAATTATTTTTATTAATCTGTTGTGGGTATCTTGGACAACGTGAATATCAGAATCTAGGGCGCGAATAATACCCCAGCATGTCTAGCTTGACAAGAAGCTTGTCAATCGTGTTCTCGTCATTGAAGTTCTCGTTCCGCCACTCATCTTCATTCACTAAATCCCGCCTCGTTCCTCTGCCCGTGGATACTGCCTTTTCACCAATTCCATGACAGACAGTAATGAAGACTTCCACTTTCTTCCTGAATTTTTGATAAAGCTCCTGTATTATGACCTGGCTGGCATCGCCCTCCACCTTCCCGCTCACCTCCAGCTGTACCTGCCTGGAGAACCTCAGAATTAGTCTGAAGGTGTCTTCGAGCAATGCTAAGACAGGCTGTTGCCTTTTCCGCAGTAACAGAATATTCATGACGCGGTCAAGCATTTTCTCATGCTCTTCACGCACTTCGTCGGGACTCACCACACGGGCATTTAGCGTGTCCGCGTCCACTCGTGTGAGGTCAGACTGTACTCCGTCAAGCCAGTCTTCAAACTGGAACCATGGCGTGTGTATGCCCGTATCGAAGAAGTATGCGGCTACGGTTTGCACCAAATGCTGAGCCTCAAACCGAAACCGTAACCACACAGCACCCATATTTCGACCTTCGCGCTGCATCCTAGACGTGTCTCGAGAAAGCTGGCCTGTGACATACAACAATCGTAGGACGCGGAGGAGGAGTTTGAAGATCTTATCGTATTTTATCAAGATCACTGGTGTTAGAATCGGCGAGAGCGGGGCTGGGGTCTTGTAGGCTAGCCTCAGGAAATCGAGTGCTTCGAGCGAAGTCGGATCCATACACTTATCGATCTCTTCAGGAGAAAGATCTCGGAGGGCAAAGCTGAGATCGCCTGGAAGGTCGACACCTTCGTTCCTCGATGCGCTTGATTCTCGTGGCATAGGGGGCATGTAGGTATCGCCGAGCACGCCCATCAAGGCTAAGCGTAGCTCTGAGCTCGCAGGTGGCCACGTTTCTCTTCCGTTCATGCGAAGACCCATTATACCCCCGTTCAAAGCAACACCAGCCTGTCTTTCAGCTGTCTCGAGATCCGGATCGAATAATGCATGGGATAACCGGCTGCAGAACATACCGTTCCCTAGAAGTTGAAATTCCTTTTGCACACGTAAATGCCCTCTAAGATCATGGGTACTGAAGAGGAGTCTCATGTACTCGCGATTGATGAGTCTTGCTTGCGATGTTATGAGAGGCCCAAATGAATGGAGTGGAATGAGTGACCAGTGTAGATCAAATGTGGAAGTCGTGGTCTGCGGGTTGTCGGCTTGGTGAACTAGAAGGGTTTGGATCAAAGACGACAGTGCATCTTGGGCAACTGCAATAGGTGGCGCTTGATCCAATGCCTGAATTGACGCCAGAAGCTGCTTCTCAAGATGTGCGCCGTCATTGCCAAACACTCGGAGTATACCTTGCGCCCCAGAGATTATCCTGGCTTCGGGTTCGTTTGGTAGAGTATCTTGAGGTGACTTCCCGAAGATTTTACGTAGCATCGATCCCTCGTATGCCTTCACCTTCTTCTGTACATCGTTGATGGATTCCCAATCGAATAGCCATCTGAGCGCAGGTGGTTTGCTGGAGGCAACGATGTTAACATGACAAAGTGGATGGTCTGGATGATGTGTTCGAAGTAGTCGTAAGTTCTTGCCGGCCTCAAACATGACTACCGCAATATTGGGTGGTATGAAATTCGGCATGCGGGCTTCATCAAGCACATACTCGTGCTCCTCAGTTTCGAACCCAAAGTCATCCACCCTAGATACATCTTCGATTTTAACGAAGCTCTTCCCTGGGCCATCCTTGGTCATTGGGAAAGCTTCCTCCGCTTTCACCCCTATCCACTGCTCAACAAAGTCGACCCAAGGTCCTGTGACTCGCGATAAAATCTCGCACATGAGAACAGGTAGTAACGAGTGATCATTTTCCAGGATCTCAGTCTCATTGAATATTTGGGATAGCACTTGTTCGTCGTTTCTCATCCGGGATATGCTACGGACAAGGTTCCGTAGATAGACTAGCATGGTGTCAAGGGGCTGTACCAGTGACTGCAATTGCAATAGTGACTTCACTTGTTTCCTAAGTTCACCGAATTGCTGTTGGATGGCTAGGAGGAAAGCATCAACGGCTTTGGCTAATGCTATCCTGGCAGCACTAGCTCGCATGCTGTAGGTAAGCTGGACATAAGATGATAGGAAACGGGTTATCGTCCCCAATCTTAGACAGGTACTCTGTATACCTTGGAGGACTTCGGTAGAGTAGCCGGATATTCTCATGTCTTGTACCGCTGGGATGAAGGCAGACTTCCTACCATCCCACACGAAGAAAACCGAGCCCCTTCCGAGTGCGAGCGCGAGCAATGCCTCTAGATATGGATTACTTTGCACAATTAGATGATCTGTATTTTCAAAACCCAGGGGATCATTCTCGTCTCTGATCGCAGCGTCATACCCTAACGGACCAGCCTCCGTAATGAAGAGGGGGGCTTTTTGTGGGACATCAGATGAGAAACCATCCCATGTCTTGTATTCTGCGCTGGCCGTTGGCTGACGATCTCCTTCATGCCATAACTCATCAATGATATGGAGATCATGCAACACAGTGTCGTGCAGTGGTGTTGTGACATCGTTGGAGTCATCACTGTTGTTATCATGGCCATTTAGGTCGGATGGAACGAAACCTTCGGGGATTTGAAAAAACTCATTGCCACTTTTGCGAAAAAGATGAGCATCAGCATCGTTGCTGGGTTGGGTATTCTCAACTTTCAGGCCGAAGAACTGGTCCTCGGGTTGCGAGGGCAATGTTAGCCATTTGGCAGATAGTTCATAATCTGGGAATGCAAAGACATTGGAGAGTTCGTCTTCTGGCATGGCATTCGAAGGCGGTCTGAAAATAACATTATTGGCTCTTCAGTAGACCATGCAGGAGGAAAATGTGATCAAGCGTAAGCTGCTGGTTCATCTTGTAGGCACTTTGTACACATTTCCAAATGATCAAGGTTACTTGAAGGCGCGCACTCAGCAAGCGCCACAAATCAAGGGAATCGCGTCTGCCCCGCGACTTGCTAAGCCACACCACTAGCAGCTGCCATAGCTGATAGCTTCCATCTGAGTGTAGCTTCCTTAGCTATCATCATCATGCCCGAAATCTGCGCCTGCATTTCTACAGGTACCTATTAACCATTACCCAATTCACTTTTCTCTCTCTTTAGTACATCTAATCATCACAGCATAATACAACGTCTTTCTAATCCTGCTCGCATTTTTGCAATCCCTGGACTGAACAATTGATCATTGGAGAATAGCAGGCACAAGCAATCATTATCCGGTTATCATAGATTCTTGATTCTATATTGCACCATTAGAACGGACGGGGCCTTTGATAGGCTAGCTTGTTCACACCAGGCCTGAAGAATATACAACGAAACTACCATATCTAGATCGACCTTGTATCAGCCTGCGGCCATAAGCTATTAATACAATGCCCCCGAAACGGAAGTCCAAAGCTTTCTTAGCCGAGGTCTCGACGCCTAAGGCTTCCGTAGCACCAGCGCAAGATGAAGATGCGATGGATATCGATACCCCTGGGAAGGCTTCCGAGACGCCTCGTGCCACGGATACACCTGTCGCCGCAAAACCAAACCAGCCAACAGAGTCTGAAGTCCTCGGCGACCCCTGGACCGAAGATCAAATTTCGTCGCTGTTCAAAGCCATCATCAAATGGAAGCCCTCCGGTACGTAGGAAGCTCCTGATACTCAGACACCCATTCCTGTACTTGGTCTGATTGGCCTGTTAACAATGCGCTTATTCAAGGCGTGCACAAGCATTTCCGCATGATTGCTATATCTGAGCGTTTACGCAACCACGGGTTTGACCCTGACGTCGAAACGCACACGCGAATACCAGGTATCTGGACGAAGCTCCGCCAGTTCTTCGACATGGAGATGATCGACGAGCGCGACAACTCCTTTGACTACGTTAAGTCGCTAGGCGGGGATGAGGCGCCCGAGGAGATCTACAACGACTTCGATCTGCCACCCAACGACTTCCACGACCTCATGTGGGCGCGCGCCGCAGCCGACGAGAACGAGCCAGACAACTGGAGCGATACGGACGCGGAAGCAGGCTCTTACGGCGGCGCTACAAGGAAAGGGATGCGCAAGCGCAAGCGAGGCGACACCGCCACAGATGCCGCTAGTGTCGCGGGTAGTGCCACGGCCAAGACGAGGCGATCTAGCACGATCGACTATACGGACCGCGACACGCCGGTTGCCAGTAGTCCTGTGACCCGGAGCGCGCGGAGAGCGCGGAGCCAGAAGCGCGCCGCGGCCAAGGCGAAGACGGAGAGCAGCGCTAAGTCAGAGGAGTCCGAACACGACGCTGAAGAGGACGAGGCAGACGAGGACGAGGACGAGGACGAAGACGAAGAAGGAAAAGGAGAAGAAGAAGCCGAAGACAACAACGACGAAAATAGTAGTAGCGAAGAAGAGCACGAAGAGGAGGAGGCCGAGGCCCCTCCCACGCGATCGGGTCGCGGTGGGAGCACGCGCGGCAGAGGTCGCGGTCGCGGGCGTCCCAAGGGAGGGCGCAAGAAAAACTGAACGCTATTGAGATATCCTATGATTTTCTCTGTTTCAGGCACTGACGCTGTAAGGCAGGAACCAGAGGTGACATCATCAGTAGACTCCCACATACACATGAGATGATTACAATTGCATAGGCATGGATTGACGCCAGGCGTTCATGGGTCGGAAAAGATACAATCATCATAGCCACGGCATGCTGTACAAAATAAGTATGTGTCCACAAAAAGCCACAGGGTTTGGCCGGACAGAATTATTCGGATACACGAGTTGGTGTTTTTGTTTTCGTGGCGGCGGGCTTTGGCATTGTTTGAGGGGTCGGCGTCTTGAGATACCCTTTCCAGTTTTGAAGAGGCAAGGGATGAAGCTTTCTGCCGTGTATATCATGAATGCTGTTGTGTGTTTTCACTCCACATCATGGTTCAATTTTGCTATTGAAAACACATTTGATAGACAAGTAGATTATTAATGAATCAAACAAATGAAACCATCAAAGGTGTTTCATAGTATCAGGATGATCATAGGCTAGTTTTCGGTTGGATAAACCGTATGAGATCGAGTGTTTGTATGCAAATTTATTTTGATTACCGCAGAACTAAACTGATGTCATAATACCTGTTTTTCATCAGAAGCAACGGCAGAAACCCATGAGCCTTCCTTATCAAACACCGCATGCCCAAACACCTCTTCCGTAAACCGTCGTGACCTCGAAGCCGGATGATGCAGACAGGTCGGCCCGACACGACCAGCATAGGTGGCGAAATCGTTTACTTCAGCTTCTTCTTGGGTCGGAGCTGGTTGGTGTGACCGCACTTCTTCTTGCGGCAGTTGGTGGCTCGGGGAGGAAGACGGGCGCTATGAGGGAAATCAAAGTTAGTTTATGCCGAACATACTTGGTTAAGTCGCTATCTTGCAATATGACGACCGCGAGAATGATTTGATGGGTGGCAAACATACTAGCACTTGCGGCAGATCATTTTCTCTGGTGATAAAGTTAGTAATCCAAATTTCACAAGGAGCGATGGAATAGAGTACGAACCGCAGTTGAATTTGCTGGCAAGAGCCTTCAAACTGGGCTCAATGATACCGCCACGCAGCCTGAGGACAAGGTGAAGAGTAGACTCCTGTGAAATTCACCTAACATTAACAATTATGCCCTGAATTTTTTTATTCTTGAGGCTGTTCGCCCGTTCTTCGGTGCTTGAACCGCGAGTATTTCTTCTTCAAATAGGGCTGCTCGGGGGTCTGGAAAGGCACACGAACCTTCTGAATGTTGTAGTCGGAGAGAGTTCGGCCATCCTCAAGTTGCTTTCCAGCGAAGATGAGACGCTGCTGATCCGGGGGGATACCCTCCTTGTCCTGGATCTTGCTCTTTACATTGTCGATGGTGTCGGAGGACTCGACCTCGAGAGTGATGGTCTTGCCCGTGAGGGTCTTGACGAAGATCTGCACTGTAACAGGGAGAGGCAGCGGTCAGCGTGTTGTCCAAATAGTCTCCATCGGAATAAGATGACGCCCTTCTCTGAACGAAGTTTGAATTAAAACGGGGTTTGGGGAATGCGTACTTTTGGCTGCTTTTCCTCGTGATGGTTTGTCGTGATGCAGACGAAAATTGAAGCCAAGTCGAATGGTCAATAAGTCAGGTAGTGGTGTGGTGGGGGTTTGGAGTGTGCGCGCGAAGACGTCTGTCAGCCAGCTGGCGGCTGAGATTCTCGCTTGTGTGCGAAATTCCTAATCGATAACACTTTTCATCCACGTGCCCCAGCCCAGGATTCCCGACTTAGGGTACAATAATTGGTACAACAATTATAGCACTTGATGCATAAATTCTGAAAACTAACGCAGGTATGGTTATAGGCATATTATCAACCGGATGTACCTAGATACATAAAGAGAGGTTAGGGATCCCTTGATCTCACATTCTAGACATTGGATGTGTACGGATTCGCCCATCTCATTTGTCCAATAGGTCTTTAGATAGTCCTCAATATCAATTACTGACTCTTTCTTTACCCTTTCCCTTCATTTTGTTGGATGCACCAAAGCTCTATCTGCCTTTCAACTTGCATCGAACCGCGTATCAATGTTGCCAGTGGTATGGCAGCCAGTTCTGCTGCTTTGCTGTACAAGACTTTCGCGGCATCTGGCAAGTCTACCTCCCGGCGCCAAATTGGGCATAGGTTTCTTGGCTCAGTCTTTACATTTTCTGAAAAATCGGTCGTCGCATCGACTACTTCGATTGCTTCACTAAGCTTGTCGTATTTTTCCTTGATTTGATCGCCTTGGCTCTTGAGATCTTCAGATTGGTCTATTGTGGCCGAGCTCCTCTTCTGCTCAAATAGATCTCGTACCCTTTCAGTTGCTTTAGCAGTTATGTCAGCTCGAGGACCGCATAGTACCTTTACTTGGCTGTAACTTACTTTGAGGCTCTCTGTTATGTAGCCACATCCTTTCAAACCAATCCATATAGTCATCAAGCTTCGCCTTATCCATATTCATCACGTCATCGTTCGTAACCTTGTATTCCTCCCCTGGTGTCAAATAACCGTGTTCCTTCACAGGCTTTTCTGCTACTATATTCCGCCAACTTTGCCAGTCAATCTTCGTCTGTCTTGGGTCTAGCTGGCTTATTGGAAGCCGCTCAACTCCATCGAGAGAATAGAGCAATTTCGTGGAGACAACGACCAAGCACATGAGCAAAACTTCAGGATTGTCCATTGTACGTAGCTTCTTATCGCCTTGAGAGGGATAGCAAAACTCCGCTTTGAGGATTTCCCCGATACATTTAGCGGCGATATATACGTCGACTGCGCCAGGTCAATACTTGAACGACGTAATTCCTAGTAAAGGGGTAAGACGAACCTGGTAGAACTAGATCCGTGATGAAACGAAGTATTATGGGAACATAGTTCAGCGGAGGAATTGTCATATCGTAGTTCAATTTGAATGATTTGACCAAGCGCTGAACCGCATTCTGTAACCGTCCAGCTGGGATGTGGTCTCGCACCTGTAACGCAGAATGGAACTCGGGAGGTAAACGATCACGCACGTTGCGAGGTATTCGATTCAGCTGTAGCAAATTAGCATTGCCGGCAATTCTTGGCATGAAACGAGCATACGGCGGATAGAAATTCTAGATCTCCCTTCTGTGCCCAAATATAAAAATCTGCCGTTGAAACTGGTAGTTGTCTAACTAAGCAACCGAGATAGCATAGTGCGAGAGTATCGATGAGTTGCGGTAACGGCCATCGCTTCCGCGCATTCAGCGTGGCCGTTGTTGCATCCGAGAAATCGACATCAGTGGATTCGCCCTGGGAACTGAACCAAGCCGACGAGGCGCCTCCTTCCGACTCGTATCCTTTACCTGCTCTGCCTTCCGTACCGCTCTCGCGCCTCCGCAAAGGTAGATCACGCACACGTAGTGTCCATAGTGCCCTCACCAATTCCGTGAAATCGTCAGGGAAGCCCTGAGTGTCAACAAGCCATTGTACCTGACGGATAAGAATCAGTTGAAGGACCTCGAGGTATAACTCGCGGCCATCGTCACCCGCAAGCTTGACGGCGACTTTGCGACGGGTCTCTTTCTTCTTCCGTGACACGCGACCCTGGGTGCCAAAAGCGTCCTCATCACCCTCATGATTCACAAAACCCTCAAGACGGTGACCATTTCGGCAATACCGCAGGGCATCTTGCGCAAACCATTGGCGAGCGCCACACTCGTCGCATCGTTCGCCGCCCCGGAATTTGTGATACTTTGTCCGAGGCATAAGAATTATTTTGGCATTCAACGTCTTTGGATCACATTGACAGCACAATTAGGCTTACAAAGTGGGCTGGTAAAGATAATAGGCATTTGTGAGTCGATTTGCGTAAGAGGAGACAGGGTTTATTATGGTAGATTAGCTGTAGGTTACAAATTACACCGAGGTTGACAGGTCGCATACGTTATCATTAACACCACGTGCCTAGCACCAACCTCGACAACAAACTGTCAGCGTAAGTATTGGAAGATTGCCAATCGTTCTATTTTACTTTTTTATTTTATTTTTATTTTTGAGATATTAATTTCATCGGAGTAAAAACACAGTTAATTGTGAAGCCGAAATTAGATAGCTACATAACACACATCAACCTTCTGCAGTGAACATCGCAGGGTTTAAATTATACCTACCCAAGTACCTACCTAAGGTAATTATAATGCGTCACAATATGGCATACTCACCTTTTCTCTCAAAATGGTCTTGCTTATCGCAAAAGTCGCTGTCGAGTGGTTTTCAATAGAACATAGCATGGTACTACTATCACTTCGGCATATTCTACCACGTGGTCTTATGGCAAAGGTCTTCGTAGGTACTACATAACATAACCTCGTCAAATCGCCTTGATGAGCAGTTCGGAGCTTCTTAAGGTTTTGTAACTATAGGATTGAACACACAAGCTACACTTATGGAAGTGCATTCTTCGTTGTGAACATATCTAGCTATGGCTAGATGTCAAAGTCAGATGAATACCTGATGTGTCTTCATTGGCATTCATGACGAATCGCGAGACGTGATATAGTGCGTCCAGATTCCAAACTCCCAGTTACTCGGTTTGAGCGCTTTGCTTCATACATCCTGGAGAGTTTTAATCATCCTTTCGTTCCCTAAGTTCGACCTTAGTCGCTTGGACGATGTTCATGGCATGAGTGAGAGTGATAACTATAATCTGTTAATGCTTCTGTATGAATTGGTCGAGCAAGAAACACTTACGAATGTCCTTGCTGTCATCTAGAATGGCTCCCTCATCCGAGTCTACCAGGTCTTTCAAGACGTAGTTACCGAGCTCATCATTGGGCACCTTGTGCTCACGGCTCTCATCGCCAGTCTCAAGATCCTGCAAGACAAAGAAGTGGTCATCTCCTCCACTTTTGTCGAGCTCGACGTATACCTGAATAGAATGACATGTTATTCTCATAGTTCGTTCTTCTAGCGAAGTCGAGTTTTTACATACAAGAGACTTCTTCTCAACCTTAATGTTGGGAACATCCATGTTGTGGGTGGAAGGGCAAAGATCTTCGTATTTCTTCCCGTTGAAGATATCTGTCGCAACAAGGTGGACCTTGGCGTGGCCGTGCTTGCCAGTCTTAGAGGTAGACATGTCGACAATCTTGCAAGGACGTCCCTTGATGACGACAAGCCCGTTCTTGCGGAGGGCCGAGCATTGTGTGGGAGTGGTTAGAGAGGCGTCGGCACCACCGGTGGTGAACTCGTAATCCTGCTGGACGGGATGTTAGTGGCAAGTCTACGAAGCTTGCAATGTGATTCTGAATGAAATGTTCTGCCAATGGCGACTCAAAAGACAGTGCGGGGTTGCTGCTCTGGGCATGAATTGGCGATTAGATGCCCTTGTCGCGTGGAGGACGGGAATATTCAGATCCAAGTGCGGGGGTGGTCGATCGGTCTGCAGTATGTGTGTGCTATTCAACAACAGAATGACTCACCTCTTCAGCCATTGTGATAGAAGAGTTGTGCTGGTATGGGCGCGGAGGAGGGGAAGTGATGCACAACTGGAGAAGTGACAAGCTGGAAAAAAGATTGAGTGGGAGATGAAGATGGAAGAGGAGGAGGAGGGGTCGAAGTTGGTGCGGAAGTCTTATTATTTTCCAAAAAAAATACTCCTGTGAAAAGCTGGTTTCTCATTTGCCGGAACTTTAGTATCTAGATCCACAAGACGTAGGTACATTCAGTTGTACTGTAGGTACTTCCATTGATTCGCCTGCCTGGGTCTCGTGGGGGTTGAGCAGGCGGATACATTGAGATTTGCCTATGTACCTCTACTGTACTATGTATGTAGGTACATATGTATCTACTTATAGTTCTCTTATAACCTGCCTGCTAGTTATAACTTGCTTGATTATAATAACAAATCATTCCAGGGCGAGCAGGGCAATATGAATGACAAGCAGATCACTTATGTAGAATTATTTGACATCTGATTGACTGTTTCTTACATAGGTAGACTTGCTACGCTGTTACCCGCATAGGTAAGTACATATGTATCTTGTTCATTAGAGCTCAGTGGGTAGGTAGATACATCTAGTGGTTACGCAGGGACCTACATCCATGTGTTAGGTAGGTACATACATATCCAAGGAACTGTTCTCCGTATGTACCTAGGTATGCTTTAGACCGATCCTGTCAGGGTTTGAAGAAAGATCTGGATCTAACCTGGAACTTGGATGTTTCTCGGTTTGGAAATTTTGACTCATTTTATCATCATCCGATTTAGGTTTGTGTGATGTAGGAGAAACGTAGGACAAATGCCCAAAACCTAAATCTTCGAGTCACAGCGTTGGGATTTATAGTCGCAGCAACGAGGTAAGGGACGTGGATGAGATCCATGGATGCAGGCAAGATTGACTCTAATTGGTACCTATATGGAATTCTTTGGGCGGCCCAGTATCTTAAAATCTCCGTACCTACTCGTCGCATATCAGGTATCCTTTCTATCTCACCTGAGCAGCTTCTACAGTAAGTTCTGCCCAGGTCCCTACCAACTGTACATACATATATACATACATACATACCTACATTATACCTAGGAGGTATGTATGTAGGTAGGTATGCATACTTAAGTACCTATATCTGCTTGGACTTGGTACCCTGCCCTGGCTCAGAGAACCCGCAGGGACCTGGGGAAGGGGGAGAATCTATCCCAGCTCCCGCCTATCTTATCAGCAATCTATCTAGTACCTACTTAGACTAGTGTACTTATCTAATCAACTAATCCGCTTTTGCTTCTACATAGTAATAGTACCTATACCTAGATACCTGTAGGTAACCCCTACCTGTGAGTCTGAGCTACCTCCTACATACATACCTACCGTAGCTTACATGTCTTCATTTACATGCCTACTTAGGGGGTATGTATGGAAGTTCGTCCGAGGTCCTCTTGCAAAGCAAACTTCGAAGCGCGATCGCGACCTAGATTCGTTCATTATCTTTTGAGACCGCTAGAAAACACCTAAAAATTACGACTGGGTTTGCAATTCGACCATCCATGTATCTTTGATTCGAAGTTTGATTGGAATAAACCGTTTCATACTACCAACTTAGCATCGGACGCCCAACCCTGAGATGAACCAGTGCTATTGCCGAGTAGGCGAGTCATAGGTGCTGGGAAAAGAATGTGGCTCGATCGTCTGGCCGGGGCGCCATCGCCATCGCCCTCTCAAACCTCCAGTCGTGCCTATTCTCCAGCGACACGGAGGCCTTCGAGTGGTCTCGGCCCCTATCTGACCTCCCAACAACGCCCTGGTCTCTCGCCGAGATCATCTTCCCTCTCCCTTGCGTCTACCGACTCGTCTGCCTCGACTGTTTTAGCTTCCTCCCGGCGGGCCACTGGCTCCAATCTCAAACAAACTACCACTGCTTATGCTGGACCAGATCCTGTTGATGTTTTGGGGGCCCTACTAAGCGGGAGCTTTGTACCGGGTTCACCTCCAACATCTGATCACTCACCAAATTTAACCACCTTGATAACATCAGAAGACTTGGCTGCTACATTCGACTTTGGAACATTGTCTCTGCGCTCGCTAGCCCTGTCGGACGAACCTCGAGCTGTATATACGGACAAGAAGAGACAAGAATCAAATGTAGAGCGTAGGTTTTTATGAGATTGCGGTGTGGTGTCCCTCTTGCTAACATGAAATACTAGATGAGATTGCGAAAGCTAAATTCGAAGACTTACACCAATCGATTCAAGCCTGTGACGAAATTCTTGCGTCTGTTGAGATTAACCTTGCGAGTTTCCGAAATGATCTGGCTGCAGTTTCAGCTGATATCGAAACCCTTCAAGCGAGGTCGGCAACTCTCAACGTTAGACTTGAGAACCGCAAAGCTGTAGAAAAGGAGCTGGCGCCTGCTGTTGAAGATATCAGCATTTCGCCCATCATTGTAACCAAGATAGCAGACGGTCACGTTGACGAGGCATGGGTCAAGGCTCTAAACGAAATCGACAAGAGAGAAACTGCATACAAGAGGAGCGATTCAGGCTTGGAGCAGAACAAAGGATTGCAGGATCTTGGCCCTCTGTTAGAAAAGCTGGTGCAAAAAGCTATCGAGCGGATCAGAGATTTTCTGGTTGCGCAAATCAAAGCCCTCCGGTCCCCTCATATAAATGCACAGATCATTCAGCAACAGAATTTTCTCAAGTTCAAGGACCTCTTCACATTTTTACACAGACATCAGTCTACCTTGGCAAATGAGATATGCCTCGCGTACATGAATACTATGAGATGGTATTATATAAATCAGTTCACACGATACGAGAATGCTTTGAAGAAAATCAAACTTCACGTATTGGATAAATTGGATGTATTGGGCAATGAAGACATATCACGTAGAGGTGCTGTGCTTTCAAGCTCGAGGATAGCTGGACCGCCTCATGATGCATTCAGTCTAGGCCACCGTATCGATATTCTCCGCACTAGCAATCAAGCTGCGATATCCTCTTATTTGGCCGAGGAAGATCAATCCACCCACTACCTTGAGACTCCCTTTCGCAATTTCAATCTTGCTCTCATCGACAACGTGACATCAGAGTACTCATTCCTTGCATCGTTTTTCTCCCCTGCCTTGAGCTATTCCACCATTTCTCGCCACTTTGCCTATATATTTGAGCCCACATTACAACTCGGACAAGCGTTGACAAAAAACCTGGTAGCAGAGACATACGACGCTCTTGGACTCCTTCTGTCTATTCGTCTCAACCAACACTTTCAGTTTGAGCTCCAACGGAGAAAGATACCAGCTGCCGAAGGATATATCAACGGCACCGCTATGCTACTCTGGCCACGTTTGCAGTTTGTGATGAATGCACATTGCGAGTCAATTCGAGCCCTAACCACTGCACTACCAACGCGGCCACCAGGCAAGGCCGACCAGGCCAAATTGTCTACAGCACCTCACGTCACTACGCAGCGATTCGGGCAACTACTTCACGGGATTCTTTCCATGAGTACCGAAGCTGGGGATGATGAGCCTGTTGTTACGAGCCTGAGGAGACTGAGAAGCGAGTTGGAGGCCTTTCTGACAAAACATAGCACAGCCTTTGGCACGGACAAGAGAAAGCGCGAGCGATTCCTGTACACTAATTACAGCCTGATATTGACCATCATCAGCGATGTCGGTGGCAAGCTAGCGAGCGAAGAGCAGGAGCACTTCGAAGGGTTGAAAGCGGCGTTCCAAGAGGCGGCATAAGTGATTAGTGTTTTTCGTCGGTGATTAGCGATTTAACTCTTATGAGTCAATGAATGTGATAGATAACGTCATGTGTATGCGAAGATAAAAAATCGAACTTGACAAATGTATTCTGTCTTTGGATGTACCGCTTTCTTTTTACTATTCGTAAACCAATCCCTCTACAACAAATGAAGCAGTGACCCAAGGGAAAAAACACGTGATTTATTTAAAAAGGCACATCTATTTTCTTCCGTAAGAACTAAACAGTTAAGTAAAAGAAAGTAAAAATAAATCAATAACTTTTCAGTTTCTAATAAATCTAGTCATCCATGCCGCGAGGCCAGCCCAGGCGGGAGTCTTCCGCAAATATATAGCACCCACGCCAACGAGAATCGTAAAGAGTAGGGTGCGATTCGCCCATACGGTTTGCACCATCTTCTGCTGTCGCTCGGCCCAGCGCAGCTCGCGGACCTGTTTTTTGAACAGCTCCTGCCCGTCCCGCAGACTCTGACGGCTGAGGGCCTTGGGGTCGCGCGTCGTCTTCAGCACGCTGGCGCTGGATATGTGCCTCCACGAGCGCAGGGACTCCGGCGGGTGTCTGTCGAAGAGGAGGGCGGCCTCGGTGATGACGGCCTCGAGATCGAGGTCGGGTGGGAGCTTGGACAGCGTGAAGTGGAGCATGTCAGGCTCCTCGTGCTCGAGTAGCTCGTCGCGCCGGCGTAGGACGATCTGGGTGAAGACGTAGATGCTGAAAACCTGCTCGCGGGCGATCAGGGCATCGAAGAGGCGCGCGATGTCGCTGTACCGCTGCACATTGTGTGCGAACATGGTCAGCGTATCCGAGAGCGCGAAATACGGCTCGTTCCGCGAGAGGTGTTGGAAGAGCGACTCGTCCACGGCGCGCAGCAAGTCCGGGATCAGACGGAGCTGCACGATCGCTGGCGCTAGCGTGGGCAGCATGAAGTCACGGATCCGCAGCACAGAGAGTCGGGACATGGCTGGTGCCCGTAAGCCAGCGGGAAGCACGAGAAGGAGCACTTGACAGATATCATGGTAACCTTGGAAGTAGCAGAGATATGGCTGCTCACGAAGCACTTGTTTAATGAGATCCGAAAGCTCGGATTTCTTCTCATCAAGCTGGGCTTGCGAGTTATCTAGTGCGGAATCGTTAATTGCGTGAACATAGGTATTGTCAGTCTATAGGACGTACCATTTGGGTAGTAGACAAAGCTCCTATCGACATCTAATTTGACTTGCTCTTCATCCCGGTGTCGTGGTAGCTGCCTCCACGAACCAGAAGCCTCTGTAGATCCATTGATAATCTCATTGGCATCAATGCCGAGCAATACTGGCCCTGTGAGGCGAGTTTAGTATTGGAAACATGTACATTTCTGCAGGCGAAGAGGAGGCGGGCCAGTTGACTTACACGCCTGACTTCGTAGCTGGTCCGACAGAAAGCCACCTGGCCCTATGGCTAAGACCCTCAGCTCTTCGATATCATGCCGTTCACAAGCACTCAAAATCCGGGCTTCCTCGTATTCGCTGGCTGATACAGAAGACTCCGTATCTGCTTGGCTTTCTTCGGGATGTTGGTGTTCTTCGGTTGAAGCCATATGGTTGCAGGTGATGAGCCCACGCTCAGCCTCGCGACAAGTGGGTCTTACCAGCGACAGAGCCTGGCGTGTCACTTATGACTTATGGGGGCGGCTCTGCACCTCAGCGTTATGTAATCTGGACAGTGTCGGAGATGAGGATGTTATGCGATGGATAACAGATGACCCTGTTTAGGCTACATTTGATGGCCGGCGAGTAGCTAGGTAATAGAAACGAAATCGACCGTCTTTCGTTTTTCCCGATTCCTCGCACGTATCTCTCTTCCCTTCTCTTCTTTTTCTAAGATTTTAAGATAGCTGGCGTCATTGACGCAGATACCCAGGCGATTAAACTCGAAGTTAGACGGTCGTAATCAAAAGGGACAGCGAAGTCCAAGGTAGCGGGAGCGAAGTAAGCTTCTGCATCTGGTGAATGAGCCTCGCAGAGCCTTCTCATTTCCAACACGACTTCTTGCTTCTTATAGAAAAAGTAGGCACATTGAGAGATGAGTCTCATGTGAGAAGGAGCAATGCCTAAAGAGGCCACTTACAAGCCTATGCACGGGCCAAGTATATGGATATCTCTTTGAAGAATATCTACCTAGGTGCCTATATGTAGGTAGTCATTTACTGGATATTTGCAGATAGAGGAAGCCTCTGTACAAGCCCGGTTCCGGTACCTAGTACTGAGTCGACTGTGATGCAATACAATTGCCCACGTTTGTATTAGCCTTATTAAGAATGGGAATCTCGGATATTGGGAGCTATTATCTACCATTATTCCTTAGAAATTTACAAGGCTTACTAATTTTGGTACAGAAATGCCTTACATTTGTATGGTACATGTAGATAGCGAGGGTAGTACATGTGAGGTACCTCTAGCTATGTAGATGTGGGTGCATAAGTATGCATATAAGGCATAAGTTTGATATCGAAGATCCGTCTGAGCAAAGACTGGGGTACGTACCTACTACGTACATGTAGATAGGTATCTAAGTACATCTCACTTCCTGAAGGTGCTGAGTACGCCTCACTTCAAAGTTGATGGTGTAAGTAGCGGGCACGCGTTGGCAATTTACTGGCATCAAGGTGCAGCAATGCCATCTATCCTGTCTTTATAGGTGCGACTTGTCTTGAGCCTCGATTCAGTCTGGCAGCTGCTAGGTATTCTGCGCTCCAGCCTGTCGGATCTCGCCCCGCCTCCTCTGGGACCTGTCGACATATTGTGACTGTGACGTATCATAAGTCGAACTTCTCGGGTTATGTCGATACATGATGATGCAGTGCCTTCTCTTACTCAAAGACCCAACGAACAACTCGAAGGGACAGAGCAGAGTTCTGCACAAGAGCTAGGGTTCGATTCAATTGGAAGTTACACTTAACTGCCTCGTCTTCGTCTAGCTGCCTCGAAGCTGGAAAGCCAACTCGTATTGCAATTTTGGGCCCGACTTGTCGGGCGCTGACAGTCCAGCTTGCCGCAGTCCTTTCCCTCTCTTTGCCACTTCTCTTCTCCTCCTTTTTTGTGCTCAAGGACAGCAGCCAACCCGAGTAGGATCTCCATCGGGCACGCGTTACTGGCACCCGCCTAATCAAGAATCCCCAATACGTATCCTATCTGAGACGGCGCAATGGCATCTCTCCAGACTCATGTCTTGGTCGACGATGAATGGGTGACCCGTACCGTAACCGCTGAGGAACTCATTGGGATGGCGTCCCATTCTCGTACTAAATCGGCGGTGCCGTCGTCTCCGAAAGTGCCAAAGTGTGGCATTCTTACTAAAACAGCCATTGAAAGCCCCGTTATCCGCTGGGTTTTTCCCGCGCAGCTACGGTCGTTCCGCTACAATGACGTAGCTTTAGTAGGGGTATGTTTTGATTTTTTTTATTCCTTTGTTATTCTATCTAAACTCCCTCTGGGAAATGATATTTACGGCTCTATCTGGCTTTGAATCACTCATCCTGATACCCAATGCACCATGGGTTTAAATTCTAGCTAGTCGAGGATGTCTGAAGAAGGCCGTTGCTAACAATAATAGGATCAATTTGTTCAAATCTCCGAACTTGGCCCAGATGGCCAATTGAAATCTGTTACCCGGAAAGTATACACTTGCTCGAAGCTCCGGAAATGCCAGGTTATAGGGGCTCATGACTACCTAAGAAAACGCAACCAGGATGTCAAGGCTAGCCGTCACCAAACCAGCGACGATGTCTCAACTTCTTTGCTCGGAGATATGGAATTGTTCCAGCAGGTACTCGTATTAGTGCTCTCTAATGGCCAGCTTGAGTTTCTGTTCATGAGCGAAAACAGAAATGGTGGCTGGGACTTCGTCTCATCAAAGCATCATATTTCTAGTGGAAAACTGGTAGATCCAGGGTTTCACATGACGGTCAGCCCCGATTGGCAATACATGTCTCTCGCTTGCTCCGAAAATCTATTCATCGTATATCAGCTGGATTCAATAGAAAATCTTCGCAGAAAGTTTAGCGAGGGGCTACCCATACAGCCCATTAGATCAGTACAGGCACGAGCAGTGAGGGGTGTTATTCACAAACTTGAATTCCTTTACACTGACTCAATAAACGCATCCCATGTTGTCTTGTCCACTATAATCGCACGATCGGGGGTGCTCAGATTAGCCATCTACCAATGGGAGGATTCCGAGTCGTTGCAAGATGCGCTGAACGATGAAATTACAGGTATTAGACTCGATGTAACCGCTGGGCTCCCTGTGCTGATTATACCGTTGACTATTGGTTGTCAGTTTTTACTCATAACGGAAAGATCTATGAGAATATGCTCAGAAGTCCTTGGTGGCTCTCCGACTTTCGCTGATTTTCCATTGGCGCATAAAGATGCCACCGATTGGCACTATGGCACTCGCCCTCCAATGTGGATAGCTTGGACACGGCCGTTGCGAGAGGAGTCCTACCACGCAGCTACTGACCTCATATACTTAGCTAGAGAAGATGGCTGGATAAATCTTCTAGAGATCAATGATTATGGTATCGAGTCGAGTTTATACATGGGCCCGCTAGAATGCAACATCGATTCTTCATTTGCCGCTCTCAGCTCATCTCATGGAGATATTATTGTGGCAAGTGGAAATCATGGCCACGGAAAAATTTGGATCGTAAGTTGTGCTGGTCTGTCCCTTTCTACTACTCCAAGGTCAGGCTAACTCTATCCCTTTGCTCAGCTGGAAGCAAGACGTGATCCCAAGCGTATCGGTCAACTGCTTAATTGGTCACCTACAGTTGACATGTTATTGACAAAGCCTGAGAAACTTTCAAAACGACCGTCCTCAACTGAGAAAGGTACGAGTAGTGTGTCAGCCTCAGGGCGGATATTTGCTTGCTCTGGCAGAGACCGATCTGGTGCTATTGTCGAGCTACGTTATGGGATTGAAGGCAAGATTGGCCTGGATCTCTTGTATACCTCGCCCATTAAAAGGTGCTGGGCGGTCCCCAGCTTGGATTCTGCAACACGAGGAGGGTTCTTTATGCTACTCGCGCTTCCGGAAAATTCAGCCGTTCTACATATCTCACAAGATCTCTCTGAGGTATCCGAGAAAGATCATGGTGAAGTAATGTTTGACCTTCTCTCGACTACACTCGCGGTCCATGTGTCTAGGGACACTGTGATCCAAGTAACGACTATGCATGCGACAATTATATCTCCACATGGCTGGTAAGGCAACCGATTCTAATTTGAAGTTTTCGTACTGATTGACTTCCTGCACCGACAGTTATCAACATAGGTTCGATATGATCGAGGATCAATTAGCGACTATAACAGATGCTGCCATAGCCGATGAGACCATTGCTTTATCAATCTACTCACACAACACTTTCAAATTAATTGCATGTCGTTTCGATGAAGCTAGATTTGTATCACATAAAACCCTCGACCTGGACGGTGAAGTCACAGCCCTGTCTATGGCTACGTTCTCCTTTGGAGTTTGCATTCTGGTTGGCATCTCGCAAAGGGACTCGTCGACTTTGGCCATATTTTCCATCCAATGGGACGAACATGGGATGCAAATACCAACTAGCAGTCAGCGAGGTAAGATACCCCAAACTATATGTCTAGCATTAACCCGCTGCTTACCATTATGTAACTAGAACCAATATTCTTAACATTGAGGGAGGGTAAAGACGCCGAATCCATGACAGTCAATGCTGTGACTAGCATAACATGTGTCGGCAATGATAACATAGTGGTTGGTATGAGAAATGGGGAAGTTCTCACAATATGCCCAACGGGCGATCGTCAGCCTGAGCATGGCTTCATGGTAATCAGAACAAATCATTTCGGAATGTCCCCAGCCTACGTGTTCACTGGGCCAGTCCTGGCCACCGGTCCATCGAGTCTCGTCTGTAACGATACAGGAATTGCCATCGTGAAAGAACCAGTTGAATCCCCCAAGCAAGGCTATTTTGAGCAAATTTTCCAAGTTTGGCTAACCGACGCTAATGAGCCGCATTTACCATCCCCCATAGTACATTCTGTCACAGGATTGCACCAAATACCGGGCTACGACAGCTCAACATGGGCTATGATTTCTGGGCCACGTATATATATAACAGAATTACAACCCTGTCCTGAACCAGTTCCCCGGTACCTACCCCTTGGAGGTACCCCTAAAGCGATGCTATACTCGGAGCCACTGGATGCGCTCGCAACTGTGGTTGTGAAGAGTGGCATCTATTCTTTACATTTCCTCGACCCTACGACAGGAATTGACCTATCTCGCCCATTAAAGAAAATCCAAAACTCTGACGATGGGTATGCAGAGGTCGACTACATAACCTATCTAGGCAGTTCAGACATCAAAATCTCCTCTTTACTAAAATGGCGGTATGAGCGCGATGGGTATTCCTACGAGTGGTTTGCCATACTGGCTAGATCGAGAGAAAACCAAGGACTCCTTTTGGTCGTCTCGGCAGAGAAAGAGAAAGAAGCGGCCATCGGAAACACGGAAACCCCACGTCGAATCCGCTTCTGGACTATGATCTATAAGAAATTCAAGGACGCATTGCGATTGGGGGCAACCGACGAAAACGGGCTGTTTGTGAACTTCAATACAACCATCGAGTATTATGTTGTTCGGGACAAGAAATTCAAATGTGCCATGTCATATGAGCTTCCATCACCAGCTACAAGTTTAGAAGTGGTTGAGGGACATTTGCATGCCCTTACTACCCACCATTCTCTCATCGTGCTTGATTACAAGTCCGAATCTGCCCTCACAACCGAGCGGATGATCCGGCTGCACACAGATGAACTCTCTCGTAACGGGCTTGACTCAATTAGTGTATCTCTACCTACTGCTCCAGAACGACAACAACGTCTAAGCTTGGTCTCAGATCCTATGTGCGGCGTCTATGGATTGTGGCCGCCAGGCAAACCCATGTGCACTACTAGTTTGCAATTGATCTTCCAGGCACATTTAGGGGCATCGATTCGGAAGTTTGTCTATGGGTTCAGTCAACCACCTTGGACTCGGGATCAACCTCGATACGCCCGTTTACGGTGCCTGCCATCTCAAAACAGCATACTTGGCATTGCGATAGATGGGTCGGTGACACAACTATCGATTCTTGACGAGGATGCCTGGCGGCTGTTGGAATTCATTCAAAGTCAACTGCTACTCGCGTTAGAGGAACCCTACCCCACCCGTCATGATGGTGTAGGGGACCCTCGGCTGTACACAACCCTTATTCCTGCGAGCAAAGGGCACGTCAATGGAGATGTGTTGCAGGGTTGTGTTGAGAACAGATCCCTGGCACAGGTAATCTCAAATTCACAGCAACTGGTCGAGCTCCAGGGGCTACTCGCGCCGTTCGGACTAGTCAATACGGAGTTGGAAAATCTGTCTGCGACGGACAGCACACTCCTGATTTACCAGTACACTTATGATCTCTTAAATTATTACCTTGCTTCTGCGATATGAGGGTGCTATTCGGAAACTACAGACTTCTCGTCTTTATCTCACGCAATGGAAGGGCTAATTGTCGCTCACTCACGGGGATTTCTGTACTTAGTCAGTCGGCCAGCAAATACGCTGGGGAGGTTGTGAAGGACTGTCGATATCAAGGCTTGACTGAAGGTACTATAATATGCTCATGTCAATAATATGGCTACGGTATGTCAATCGTATTTGCTTTTCTCCTCGTATCTGCGTTAGTGATAGTATTTAAATATCCACTACCTTAAGTACCTACATACTTAGGTACCTAGGTGTAAGGTACCTATGTAGGTCGAAGTATGTATCTCCCTGTAAGAATAGAGACAACCTGGAATGGATACTTACCTCTACATACTGGCTACTGCACACAATCCCTCTCCTGCTTCTGCACCGCGCCCATCAATCCATCATCATGAACAACTAGTTACACTCGAAGATGGCTCCTCCGTTGAGCGACCCCACGGTGGCCGAGGGGAGCATGACGTTTGACATCATCCAACATGGACACAAGGATCTGGTACAAGCAATTGCTTTCAATGCATACGGCGATCGATGCGCCACTGGCGGCGTTGACGGCAAGATCCGCGTCTTCAACCGCCATCGCGACGATGTCTGGCGACTATGCGACAACTGGGGTGCCCACAGCGGCGAGATATTAGAGGTGCATCCGGCCTGGCCCCATCCATTGCGAAGGCACAACTCGCGCCGCGCTGTGCTAACGCTGTAGAACAGCTTCAATGGCTCCCACCCACCGTCTCCCCCAACCTGCTTGCCTCCCTCGGCATCGAAGGCCGCTTTAAGTTGTGGGCTGAAGACCCCGAGGCTGCGCCTGGAAAACGCTTCAGTTCCCGAACCGGAAATGGGAGGGCTATCTCTGAGATCAAGTCCGGTCGGTGTCCCTTCCGATCCTTTTCCCTCAAGCACGACGAAGTCACGCGATGCACCTGGTTTGCGCTACTTGCCACCGACGGCCATCTCTTCGTATACGAGAGCGAGCAACCCGAGATGCTGAGCGAATACGGGAAGATCGATGACTTCCAAGCCTGCTCGAGGCCGAACAGAGGAGAGGAGACGTGTTTCAAAGTCCGATTCGATCCAAACCCCGAGCCATGTTACAATGCCTTGCGCGCCGGCGTCTCACAGGATGCATTGAGTCTCGTGGTCTCAGGCATGCTTAGTGTCAAGATATTCAGGACCCGCGAGACTGTCTCTAGTTCATTCGGCGCGGAAACCAGAGCGCGCGAATTCTATTGTGCCGTCGAGATACCACACACACACCTCGTGCGCGACGTCGCATGGTCCCCCGGCAACTATAAAGGCTATGACATGATTGCGACAGCTTGCCAAGATGGATTTGTGAGGGTCTTTAGAATTGATACACCTTACCCAAAGAATGACGGCAAAACATGGACCGCTGAGGATATCGTTAGTAGTGGTAAAAGTACCGACGATGGCATGTCATCCAAGAAAATGCATCCCCGCAGGTTGTCGCAAGCGCCCTCCGGAATAAGAGTCGAGATCGATAAGTCTGGAACTCACGGGGAGCGTACCTCCACCGGCGAACCCGGCCAGATCGAGCACACGGTCAAAGAAATTTCAAAACTTGATGCCCACCAATCGCCTGTCTGGAGGGTTGGCTTCGATGATGACGGTCAAATACTAGGAAGCGTCGGAGATGAAGGAAAGTTGATGTGCTATCGACAAACACCGAGCGGTGCATGGGCGAAGAGCTCTGAGCTTGGTATGATGAAGACGAGAATGACTGGGCCTGCCTGAGTTGCATACATATGATGGCAGCCTTTACCTTACATGAAAACCATTGCTGGAAGCTGGTTATCCTCGCGTCTATTTGTGATGCTCCGGTTTTCTTGTGAAGAGAAGTCTGCCTCTCAGATTTGTCATTCTACAACATCGAGGCCCTAAACTTCCATTACCGTCAAGAGCCCTGAACTCAACCACCTGATCTCTTAAGGCGGTAACCAGCACTCTGAGCAGGTAACTTGTCACCACACGGTTAAGCAACATGTCTAGCACCGCCTCACTAGTCATCTCTTAGGACTGTGGAACTACCTCACGCTACCGTCAAGAATTAGCTAGTTTGCTGATGATAAGGGGGCAATGCCTTTCAGGTTTCCAACGCAACACGGAGATCACGTACGAAACTTAGGAGGAATCAAAGTATTGCAAACAATATCCCACACCCAAATCCAGTTCTAGGGAATTCCTTGCAGCAAAGGCAGTTTGGACTAACACTGCCATTTTTGATGGGTTGAATGGGGGTACTCGTCGTTAGCAAGCGATGATACTGCAGAGTTAACGAAAGGTGCAACTTAGCAAGCACCTTCATGCTACCATCATTTACATACCTCCTGAAAACACCCCAAGCATGCTAGGATTATTAAAAGGAGAGTTTAGTTCACTGCATAGAGTAATGTGTTAGGACACGCAACAACAGTTGACTAAAAATAATGAGCTGTTCATTATTTAAACGCATGGGTTTATTCCCTAAGCGCAATACGGTCCATATACAGTTAAAAAAATAAAAATAAAAAAAGGCTGAGGGGTCTTGACAATAGGCACTCTTTCTACCACCAGCACCTGACCATCATTTGTCAGGTACTATTCGTCCCCGCGTTAAGACCATTCATCTGTAATCATGCCCCTGTTGCTGTATGATTGAGGCGCTAGCAGCACGATGCCTCGGATGCTTCCAGTCTGGCAGGTAGACAACATATGAAACCACACAAGCTGACTAAGATGACAAGAGAACGAACGCTTCACCTACGTGTACAACTACCGGTACTCAGTACAGTACAATTCCTAGGTCAACCTAAAGACATCAAAGACATGCCGTTTGTAGACAAATGAAATAACACTAGCTTAGAGCAAAGCTTCTCTTGCCAGATTGGGCAGGTATATATATAACCTAGCTAACAGCAAAGATCGTCCTGAGGTTCGAGCCCCCCGTTCTGGCGTCAGCCACCTCTATTCTTGAAACATAAATATTACAGAATAAGAGCTGAAACAAGCAGCTGAATTCATGGCGCCATTGGAAACCTTACCACTCTGCCATCGCACCTAGGAAGTAAACTTCACGTAGTTACCTACATAGGTCATGGGGTGGATAGCCTCGGTCTATGCCCAGGTTGCAAGGGATAATGAAGATCGCCGTTAGCAATACCTGGGCATAGTTAATCGCAGAGTCTTGGTCGAGCCTTGGCTTAGCCTCGTTGCATGACGCGAGGGTATGTTACACTATTATAACGAAAGATGTATATTTATAGTCTCAGCTCCTCTATTCTGACTGCGTATTTAGTCCATGGCGGGTCGACTTTATCACGGTCTCGCAACTTTACATATGAACACTAGCTCAAGTGTTACATCTTGAACCCTTCACTCCCGCCAGCCAGGTTACTTATTCTGAGATTTTTTCATAACATTCGCCTTGCCGACTCTACTTACTCATTCATTATGGCTCCCCGATCTTCTCTTCTTGCCCTCTCCGTCCTTGCGGGTGCCGCGCTTGCTAGAGACGTCCCACAGAATGTCCGAAACTTGTATAACAGCATCAAGAGCCAAGGCCAATGCTCGAACGTCTTGCAAGGCGGGTTCTTCGCCCTCTCAGACGGCAGTGGTGGTGCGTAGACGTCAACACCCTAATAGCGCTTACAATCACGTGCATTCGGTACCCTTTACTCACATCTACAAACAGATTTCACGTATTGCGGCGACCGCCTCGACAGCAACGGTATCATCTACCAACAGGGCACGGGCGGTGCGCTGTCAGACATGGACATCGACTGCGACGGCGTGCAGGGGTCGCCCGCGGATGACGGCCGCTGCGGCAACTCGGGCGACACGCAGTCCATCACGTCGTTTGCCGACACGGTGCAAGGGTATAATCGCGGCATCGAGGATCTCGACGCGAATATCCATCCTTACGTTGTGTTCGGCAATGTCGGGGATGAGCCTGGCTTTACAAGCTTTGATCCGCAAGAGTTTGGCATCGAGCCGCTTAGTATTATGGCCGTTGTCTGTGGAGATCAGTTGGTAAGTCTCTCCAGCTCTTTCATTTCACTCTTTCGTCTCTGTTTTGCTCTTGTTCCTTTCTCTACCCTTCTCGGTCATCTATTTTGTTCACTAGTCATCCGATCATGCGAAAAGCCAGATGTGTGAAGTGGAAGACAGGACTAGACTTACTCCACTCCATGTTTTCAAACGCAGAAAGGGTGTGCGAGGCTCATGCAGACTGACAACTCTCTACCAGATCTACGGAATATGGGGTGATGAGAATGGTGTCGACGGTCCTATGTCCATGATCGGCGAAGCCTCCATCTCGCTCGCGACGGCGTGCTTCGGGACGGGTATCACGGGTGACAACGGCCATGAGGAGACGGACGTGCTGTACATCGCGTTCCAAGGCACAGGCGCGGTGCCGGGCCCTGACGGCGCGAAATGGGATGCTGCCAATTTTGACGAGTTCGAGGCCAGCATCCAGAGCCTTGGTGATCAGCTTGTTGCGCAGCTATGAAGGCGCGATAGCGACGACGAGGACGAAGGGAGAGCGGCTGTGTTGAGGTTGGGTACGACCATCTGGTTTCTTACCGTTTGGGGAGTGATATGGTGTTTTGGATGATGCATACGTGCATGAATTATGATCGCACGTTGAATAAACGGTATGCCTTCAGCCATGAGTCCACAATCCGTTTATTTGTCTCTAGATATTTCACACGTGAGATAGTATCATCTAAAAGGCCATGTAGTAAGTATCTACTACGAGAGTGACAAATATTACCATTCAACCGAGTCACCTGTTTTTTACCATTAAGGCAAACCCCCCATCATTTAACATCCTTTCTTCGCTCACAGCTTAACTGGATGCTTCTTTCTCATCTTTGTCCCAAAGACAAGCACAAAAATAGGAATAGGGATGATTCCGACCGTAATGAATCCCAGCAACGAGCACCCCCAGCCGAGTCCCAGGGACGCGAAAAGAGACGGGCCAGCGAGCGGGAGGAATGCGGCCGCGATGCTTCGTAAGACAGTGAAGGCGGCGAGCCCCGAGGCTGAGTACAGTGGATAGGCATCGATGATATACGCTTGGCTGGGCAAATACAATCCTAGAATGGCGATGCCGAAAGGAATCAAGCTTAGGATGGGCGCGATCCAGTGCACCTTGTAGTAAGTTGTCCAGCCGTACCAAAAGAAGGTAGTTGGGGCTGCGCAGGCTATTGTTGTTCAAGTGTCAGTGGTACAGTCAACGGTATGGTTATGGGCATCAAGTTGGGAACCATGATAGGGGTATCTCGACGTATCATAAACATTGACACGAGACAGATGAGTAGTGCTTACCGTAGTATAGGAGAAGATGTAGCCGCATCTCGGGCTCAAAGACGCCATTGTTCTTTTTGATTAGGTGTAGAACTGTCCGGTCTGATAGAGCAGAGAAGCTCCATAGGCCAATAAGGTAGCCGAGTCCTATGGCCAAGTAGACGAGACCAGTGAGGCTCGTCGGGAAACCATATTGATCTTCAAATGTCGGTGGGATTGTGTTGAACATCAGATACACTGATATGATCTTGTCAGGCGAAACTTCACAGTGAACGAAAATGAGAGCCTGTACTTACTCGTACCGTAAAGGAACGCCACGTTGACTGACATCAGAAAAATAATGGGCGCTAATACAAGCATCTTCAAGGGTCGTACAAGTCCAAGTAGTACGAGTTTCGATTGCGATACCCTCGTTGTCCCGGCTGCATCATAGCAGTTAACCAAATCATCTCTCTCCAACTCCTTACTCAACCGCTGAACTTTACGATCGATGAGAACCTTGTGACAGGTCTCCGGAAGGTAAAACGCCAGGGCAGCAGTAACAAGAGTCGATGGAATGAAGACGATCCAGGGATCCCATCGCCAACCAATTGAGCCAACAATGAAAGCCCCTATTAATGGACCCAGAGTTGGTCCCACGATTGGTCCAATACTCCACACGGACAACGCTTTGCCACGCTCAACGACAGGAAAGAGATCTCCTATGACTGCACCGCCGAGTGTCATACAACCGGCGCCTCCAACACCACAGAGGAACCGGAAGACAATAAGGGCGTCAAGACTAGGAGCCAGCGCACAGCCGATATGCCAAATACAGAAGAAAGCGTTCGCGCTCGACAGGACAAGGGCGCGTCCGTAGACCTCCGACAGCGGAGACAGGAAAAGGGGGCCGACGGCGTAGCCCAGCAGAAAGATACTGACGGGAAACGACGCCTTCGTGGTATCCGTGGTGCCGAACTCTTCGGCCACGGCATTAATAGCGGGGGCCAGAATGGACGATGAGAGCGGCGAGAAAAGCGTTATGAGGCCCAGACAAGTCACGACGATCCATTTCTGGCGCTTATCGAAGTTTAAGGGCATGGCCGGGTCGTCGGGTCCGTCCCAGCCAACGATGCCATGATCGAGGTCGGACAGCGGGATAACGGTAGGCTCGACATCTTCTTTCACGCCGCTTACCCTGCTGAGAGTGCGGGAGATTCCGCTGCGCTTGCTGTGCTGGCTTGTCCTTGTTTCTACTTTGCAGATCTCATCCTGATGTGTGGTTCCTATAAGCTCGGTATCCAAATAATAAGATTTCGAGGAAATGCACCCGAAGCGACTCACCTCTACGACATCTTCTCTCTCGTCTTGGCTGATCTCATGGTCATTGTCAGACGCCGAGTGGCGGCGTTTTTCATGAGACGCACTGTCAGATTCCGGCGACATGATGGCAAATAATTACGTTTTATTAGGACTACGAGAAAAAAGAAGAAGAAAAAAGGTGAAGTAATACTCAATTAGACCAGAGAATACGACTCGGTCATAGTGGTTACTATCGTGTCTAAGCAGCGCCGAAGAAGAGTCCAATGCGTCCAATGCGCCACAACTACATAACAGAGCGCAATAGAAAAGAAATCAAACCGAGGCTGAACTCTTCCTTTTAAAGAAGGAAGGAGTCACGGATCTAACATTCCACTCATGCTGGTGTGATAGTCCACCAACGCCACAGCAATCCTAGCGTTACTGCTTTTAGACAAGATGGACGAAACAGGCGGGATGAGGACAAGCAAGTTGGGGGCTTGATTGGGGGAGGGCGGAGGCGGGCAGGACGTTTCACCCCGCCGGGCCATGGGGAGCCATGCTCGAGATAGCTAGGTTTGCGGTCAACGGCAGGGCGTGAGTGCGGGTTTCCTTGCCCGGCATGTCGTTCGGAGTTATCCTCATCGGTGGTGACGTTGTGGAGTTGCCCGGGGTTGTAGTACCTAGCAGAGACCTAGTAAGTCACTGGGAGATGTAACGCTATATTGCAATAGTGATAGTGCCACATGACGATATGGATCTCGACAACCTTTACTAATAAAGTAAGACACCGGGAAGGTAAAAGGTGACTTGGTATGTCCGGTTATTCCCTGGAGTCATAGAGAATAATCGGATATAGTTAAACCCCACAAAATATCAATCATATACATAGTAATTAGTTGAGACTGGGGATCAGATAGACCAGACTTTTCATTTAGATCGGATATACTTTCAGCTTTTTCTATCTTCCTGAACCTATACGGTAGATATGTTCACTGTTCAACTCCTTGAAATTTTCTTCGAGTATATGGTGCTGTAATCCTTTAGCTGCGCTAGACCAGTATGCTGTAGCTCCTCCTAGTGATACTTTGGCGATTCATTTCTATTTGTGGCGCCGCATAATTCGCCAATAATGATTCTAATGAAAATATGATTAAGTATTAATCTGTACACATGACCGGTGAAGATTTGTAGCACTGCCATCTTGTACAAGGGGAAATAAGGCAGCAAGTAGTGAGCGAAAGAGGCAACTATGCTCTAAGCATATTATCCTTTCAACCCCTGAATCGCAACTTTCCCACTGATATGGCGGTTTGTATTTCTGTGGATAGTTTTCTCAAACTCACAATATGCTCTGCGAGCTGAAGTTCGAAGGACATTGGCAATGGACGTTGCGCAAACTTGCTAATGAAATTTCTCAAATGCAGGATAAAACTTGAATCTTAGGCAAGGTGATCAGCTTTAGCTGGGCCAGATCTTGCTTCTCAAGCCGGACTGGGCGATTCATAAGGTGAACCATAACGACCAATTGCTTAAATGGTATTTCTAGATTGAAAATGTTATCTATGAGATCTGTTGAGATTCAACTGCCATCACGACTCTGGTTATGAGCGAAAGCGAAACAGACGAATTTTCTTTTCTGAATGAGCTTTCATCTGGCCTCTGGAGTCAGTGTGACTCCAAGTTCTAGTCATTGAAGACGAAAACATTGTAACCTAGAAGACTGATACGGTCCGCACGCATTAAAGCAGCTGGCGTGTTACAATGATAGCACACTTTAGGTTTATTTAGTAATGGATATTATACTACTGTCTTGCCTCGTAATCACCTTTGGTTCTCGGCACTTTCAAGCGGACTCGAGTCTGGTGTAAGTGTCCTATACTTATGTAAGGCAGATTAAAGGATTCTGTATGAAATAGGTAGCATTTTGGGCGGGCCGTATAACCATTGTTGGACGATGTTGCGTCTAACATGCATACGTAGTACCACATACCAGGCTCGCAGAGATGTATCGCATTTGCAATTATGTTTTCTTTAGAGAGTATAAATACTCGATGCCTTTAGCACTATGACATCCAGTTTACATGTCAACTCATGATTGTTAAAAACCTCGGCATCATGGCTCACACTAATAGAATAGTCGAGTTATCTTCGCTTATTGCGCAACAGACTACAATTATCAATGATTTCTTTGAAGAGAATCAACTACCGACCCCATCCTTGGACCTAGATGCCCTCCAGTTCTTACCGATCCCAAATGAAGCTACTCACGTCAAAGCTGCTAGGGCGCGGGTAATCGAAGCCTGCTCAGAGCTGAAAGCATTGCTCACCGGCCCTAGAGAGCTACTAAGATTCAATGTTAGTTTTATATTCAACCTTCGATCTGATTACGTCTTTAGTTTGAGGAGATATTCTCTATCCCAAACTGATGTTCTAAGCTTACGTAGACTTTAGTGGACAGCATATGTCAGTGTCAAAGCGATTCTCCGCTTCAACCTAGACAAGTCTTTTGCAGCAGGAGAGACAACATCCTTCGAAACTATGTCCAAGTTTTCAAACCTAGATGTGAAGATCGTTCGACGTATTATTAGGCACGCTATTATTAACCACAGATTCTTCCAAGAGAACGTTCCTGGCGTTATAAGTCACTCTACGCTGACGGCCGTGCTTAGTCGGGACGAAATGGCGAGGAACTCATTGATAGTAGAGCTAAACGAGTTTTGGCCAGCAGGCGTCAAGATGGCTGATGCCATCGAAAAATGGCCTAACTCAGAGGAGAACAACGAAACTGTACGTGTAGCTCACCTTGATTATCACCACGAAGTTCTCATCACATTTTCAGGGTTTCTCTCTAGCCAACAATAGCAATAAAGGAATGTTTGATATATTTGCCGATAATCCGGATCGCGCCGATAGATTCGGACGGTACTTTTCGAAACCAGACTCAACTGCTGATGGCATACTTGAGAATTACCCATGGACAGAGAAAGTAACGATGGTGGACGTTGGGGGATCGCACGGGAGCGTTGCTATCAGCATTGCTGAGCGATTTCCTAACATCAAGTGTATTGTCCAGGACCTACCTGATACCGTCACTGAAGGGGCCTCCTATCTTCCTAAACACCTAAGGAATAGGGTAACGTTCATGGCGCAGTAAGTCAAAGCCCTCGTCTACAGGTTTAAATGCTATGATAGTGTCAAGCGTCGTTAGAGCCATGGGTTCGTCTTCCACTCTTATCAGCATTATACTAAATGTCAACCTCAGCGATTTCTTCAAGCCTCAGCCAGTTAGTGCAGATGTATACTATTTCCGCTCGATCTTCCACAACTGGGCTGATAAATACTGCATCAAAATTCTTCAAAATCTTGTGCCTGCTCTACGTCCAGGTGCAAAAGTTATAATTCATGAGCGTATACTGCCCGGCCTTGAGAAGCTGACTACGCCAGATGCTATGAGGGCAATGTAAGAAACCTCCTACAAACATACCTATTCAGGGTAATCTACAGATCACCGTACCAGTTTAGCTTACAGTATAATCATCAGAAATCTTGACGTCGGGATGCAACAGTTGTTAAACGCACAACAACGCGAGATGCACGAATGGCCTGAGCTTTTTCAACGTGCGGATTCCCGTTTCCGCTACTTGGGAGCTCACCAACCTGAGGGGGCCATTCGTTGGATCATTGAGGCAGAATGGCAAGGGTAGAATGATTGAACGTATTGAGTAATGCGCTGCATGATATTTTGAGTCGGGGTTCTATGCCTGTAAACAGTTTGTTACGAGGCTAAGGCGTCGTATGACTCCCATTAGTCTATGAACTTAGAAGGCAATTAACATAGTCGAGTCTATCTTCTTCTGCGTTCTGCTACTTGTGGAGGACTACTCTTGACGCTATATCTATTTCTTAATGTTCAGTCTATTCCGTTTTCCGGCTTCTCCTTCCCATGTTTGAGTGAAAAGCTCTGCAGGAACATGTCGATGCGTATGCGCCCTAATATAAAGCCGTGCAAACTGTTCTCCTCACAGGCCGGATGATCGTTAGCGCTACACGGCGTCGCAGTAGGAAGGGATCCGAATGGACTGCATAGACTTTGACAGCCTTAGAGCGGTTGACTTATCTACACATACGACTATTCTACCTAAGCGCTAGCTAGCTAGCCTGCACGCTATCAACATTGTCAGTTTCTCAGACGCGCCATGTTAGACCACTACAAGCAAGTGAAGAACAAGCTGGTAGTTCCTTTCTTCATATTGTATTATCATTAATATGTCTGAGTTGTTAGAAACTGCTCGCGTGACCCTCTTCGGGTCTCGGAACGCCGGCAAGAACTCCTTTGAACCCGCCTGCGATATCCCGAGTTTGGCATGCAAAGTCGTACTCATCACAGGCGCCGCAGGAGATCTGGGCCGGCAGACCGCCGTGGAGCTTGCGCGACATGGCCGTCCTGCGCGCATCTACGTTGCCGACCTGCCGCGGGATGCCGATGCCAAACGGGGCGTTATCGAGCGCATTCAGCACGAAGCACGAAGCGATGACGGTTCCAATGATGGCAAATATGAAGCCACTGACGTGCGTTTTCTAGATTTGGATCTTACAGTTTTCGAAAGTGTGCAGAAATGTGCGGCAGAGTTCCTTGCTCAGGAGGAACGCCTTGACATCGTTGTGCTGAATGCGGGCATCATCAGCAACAGGGTAGGAACGACAAAAGAGGGATACGAGAAACATTTCGGCCTCAATTATCTCGGTCATGCGCTCTTGTTAAGACTCCTGCTACCGTTGATTCTGTCTACGGTTCAACAGCAAGTTGACGGCGATGCTCGTGTTGTCGTAGTTTCAAGTGAAGGACATGCAGTTGCGCCTGCTGGGGGAATTCAATTCGCCAAGTTGAAGACCGATTGCGCAGATATGGTATGCTTCACTTTATCCACTCCTGCTTTTCACTTCAAGTCATTTGCTCTGAACGAAGAAACTAATGCGCATCTTACTATCAGTCATACGCACAGCGGTACGGTCAAAGTAAACTGGCCCTTATCGGACTCGCTCGCGAGCTCGCGCAGCGCTATCCATCTTTAACGACAGCTTCGGTCCATCCAGGAAGAATCTTGACGGGGATGGCTACCGCCTTGAGTAAAGAGAGCTTGCTGGTACGCCTGACAGCACCCCTCGCACCGCTCGTCTGTGTGTCGGTGGTCATAGGAATCAAAAACCATCTTTGGGCTGCTACGAGCCCCGATGTCGTAAGCGGGAAGTACTACGAGCCCGTTGGCGTTCCGGATAAAGAGAGCAATGATGCGAAGAATCCCGACTTGTCGAGAAGGCTTTGGGAATGGACAGATCAAGAACTGCAATTAGCTGGCCTGCTTTGAGAGCAAGACATCCATGTTTGGCTCCCCCCAAGAGTGATATTATAACCTGTATCAATTACTTGCCGAGAGCCAATGAGTTTCTCTCGGAGCGGTATAGCGAATTACCGATGGCGATTGTTTCCAGTGCTTGGGTATATTACCTAAGGACTCATCACGCCAATAGGGTCCAAGGCCTCGTTATTGACTTCTTCGGCACGATTCCCTTCACTGTCAATGGAATCAAGGTGAGGCCCGATATTATATATAAAAAGATTATGAAGCCCATATCATGAGTGTGAATCTCGCGATTTCGCGATGCCAATGGACCCTGCAGCAAGTAGGTAACCCCTAACGCGGTACTGCAGGTGTACGCACTCCAGCGCTCCACTACAGCTACAGCTACAGCTACAGGGATCACCATGCGCCATAGCTGCAGGGCGTTAGCGGGCTTCTAGCGCCATTTAGGCTGTGGTTCAGCCTTGTAAGACAGTTGAGGACAGGTTTGCTGTTTGTTTGCGACAATGACCGACGACGACGACCTCGTCATCTCGGTCTGAGGTCGAACAACCCCACCGCAAACACTAAGCAGATCATTGCTTGCTCACTTCTATTACTACTCTGTCCACCATGTGAGCCACCTGTCTTCGGCTTCTTTACTTTCCTTCTCCCCGTTCCTGTCTTTCCTTTCCTACTAGGAATTCAGCCAGACAGACCTCTTCATCTCATCTTCCCTACGGGACTACGACGATGCGCGAGTCTTCGACATGGCCACCCAAGTAACCTCGACTGCGCTCTCGCGCACAGAAACGATCAATCTGAGTGCCTTGTCCCTTGTTTGCGTGGCCGTCCTAGTCAGGACCTTGGAGGGCGAGGGCGAGCCCTTGATAGCTTCTCTCGCCCTTAGCGGATTGGCCTTCGCGGCCACCTATGCCACCATTAAGTGGCTTGGTCCAACCTTCATCAAGGCAGGCCTGAAAGGCCGCGATCTGTCCAAGGTCAACAACAGCAACTACCTGCCCGAGTGCATGGGCGCCATCTGCGCTATCGTCTACCTTCTGATCATCATCGTATTCATACCTTTTCCCTTCTATAAGGATATCGTTGTCGCTACTAGTGGTGGTGGAAACCGGGATGTTGTCATGAATGTCGAGTTTGTCGAGAAGGGAAGACTGCTGCACAAGTTCCCGCACAGCAAGGTAAGCATCTGACGGCCTGTCACGTACATCTTTTTCTTCCATCCTCGCTCGCAACTAACAAGATATATCGTGCAGCTGGCATCCTTTCTTTCGGCAATCATCTCTCTTCAGAGCATCACTCTTCTCGGCATCGGCGATGACCTCTTCGACATTCGTTGGCGACACAAGTTCTTCATTCCTGCTTTTGCCTCGATCCCGCTACTTATAATCTACTTTGTCGACTTTGGTGTCACCTCCATCGTCCTACCTACATTCCTCCAGCCCTACGTGGGTCGCGAATTGATCGATCTCGGCATACTCTACTATGTGTACATGGCCGCCTTCTGCATATTCAGTCCAAATAGCATCAATATATTAGCTGGGATCAACGGCATCGAGGTCACCCAGAGCATCGTCATTGCGCTCCTACTGGTTTTCAACGATGCCCTATACTTATTCACCCCATACCCCCATCCGGCCACGGACTCGCACTTGTTCTCGCTTTTCTTCCTCCTGCCGTTCCTCGGTGTCAGCTTTGCCCTCCTCTACCACAACTGGTATCCAGCCCGAGTCTTCGTTGGAGATACCTACTGTTACTTTGCTGGCATGATCTTCGTCGTTGTTAGCATTCTCGGCCACTTCTCCAAGACATTGATCCTTCTCCTACTCCCTCAAATCTTCAATTTCGTGTATAGTGTGCCCCAGCTCTTCGGCCTAGTCCCATGCCCACGTCACCGACTACCGCATTTCAATGCTCGAACGGGATTGCTGGAGCCCAGTGTCACCAAATGGGAAAAGGGGAAACAGCCGCATCCCATAATTTCTCATACACTACGTCTGCTAGCGCAATTTCAGCTCTTGCAACTGAAGCAAGATGAGGATGGCCGGATAGTCGAGACGAGTAACTTCACCATACTCAATCTATGGTTAGTCTGGCGAGGACCAATGAGAGAAGATAGACTAGCTATAGAGATCACCGTCATGCAGACCATGGTGGGATTGTTTGGTCTATTTGTGAGGCATCGACTCGCTCTGCTTATCTTCCGAGAGGACAACTGGAGCCTCCGAAGCGCCATTTAGACTTGGTGCTGCATACTAGATACCCCTTCTGTATTCCCAGCTGCATTATTATAGACATATGCTGACACATGAATGTGAGAAAGAACTAAATCTGCGGTATGTGCAACCAATAATACAAGCGTAGCTTTTACACCTCTTTATCGTCCCCCTTGATGCCCTCTTTCACGCCTCTTCGATCTCTTCACGTCGTTCTCCAATTCGGCATTGCACACTTGCAAAAAACAAATGACCAAATTACTTCAATCAGTGGTACAAAATTTCTCCCACAATCCTCCAGGCACTTCTCAACGTCTGGTACAAGGTCACAACGGCGCTTGTCCTCGACGTTGGGCTCCAACTTGCCACATTGTTGAAATAGAGAAGGTGAATCGCCGGGTTTCTCTCGCGCAAGGAGTAGGAGCTTGTGTGGTAAGTGGGTGCTTTCAGGGCTACCGCGCACATAGTCGAGCCAGCTCTGCGAAAATTGGCGCGCTGCCTGTTCAGACAAATACCAGAGTCAATAACGAAGAGTAAATACTATTGATAGTCCCAATAGTCGAGGAGTTGGCCAGGGTGATAAAATAGAGGAAATCTCTGCTTGGAACGACACTCCATCCATCGATGTCGCAAGGGGTATAAAAAGAAAATTATACTGACCAGGTAATCAAATTGTGTTTGCTCGTGGAACAAGATAGCGAGGTACAAGCATCTCTCCCCGTCCTCGGTGATGAGCCCAAGGTCAAGCCCAACCGGGGAGAAATCGTGTTTATCTTCGTACATCTTGTACGCGGCCCGTGAAAGGCTCAAGATGAATTCATTGAGCCCGTCCGGGATCGAGTATGTCTCCGTGAACGTCCTCTGCAAGGAAGCGGCTTGCTTGAAGAGCTCCTCGTCGCTGGACTTCTTGGCTTCCTCGAACCCTTCATTCCATTTTTCCACCTTCGCGAGACTCTGGTCTTCCAGACCCTCCAGCCCTGGGAGCGAGGGCCTGTTGTTCGTCTCTTGTATCCCGCTTTCGCTCATGCCAGGGCGAAGGTAATCGGTACTGACTTCGCTGTTCATGGTGAGATAGACACTAAGAAATGCTACGGGTTGGCCGTGGTTTCCGTGAAAGTGTTTAGCTGAGAATAGTTCTACAGAGATTTCGATGCCGCATACGTAGGGGGGAATTCTGGTGGCTAGTTGGTGACCGGAGCAAGAAAAAGTAGTTTGGTAGAATAACTGCGACGGCTGGGTGTACACTGAGTTTTCAGAGCAGATAAAGGGAAGCAAACAGTGATGCATGGTGAAACGAAATGTTGGTGAAATGGAATGGTAGTTGTTGATCCCTTACTTCTCGCCGCCCTTGTTCTCTACGCAAACAATGAATCATTTTCCGTCTTGACGCACACAATAGGCTCCTTATTTCCATGTCATATCCCTTCGAAAGTTTTCTAAGCATCGTATTGGACTGTATCGATCTGTTTTGTCATCTGTCGCGTCACAAACCCCCTCACATATCAGCTGAGCCTGGATCTGATGCCATATGACCGTCCAACAACTTAACGCTTGAACAGATGTACATACTGCCACTCACTTTGACGTCCTTCTATGATATACTTGGTTGGCATATGATGTGGTAAGTCCAATTCTGAAAAGTGTTATATAGTTACACACTTTGAGCTTGTCCGTAATATCTCTAGAGCATAGAATGAGAATTGTGAATTTATTCTTGGAACACCGTGATGCGTAGGCTAATCATGTATAAAACGGCTTCAATGCCTCACTGCTTTCCCAAAGCATATTTTACATCTGCGATTCCTGGGAGAGGTTCAATACCTTCTCAGTGATCTGAGATTCGGCGAGCTTCTCGCTTTTGAGGAATTCGGTGAGATCGAAAGTCCCTTTGTAATCCTCAGCTGGTCCCCAGGCCCTCTCTACCAATTCGATACCCCCTGTTTCTCTTAGCATTGTCCAGACAACCCGGAAGGCTGTCGGCAATTCAGTTGCATCGGTGTGGCGCATTCCGTCGACGAATGCCTCCGTTTTCGAGAATAAAAAGGTGCTGTTGATTGGGAATTGAATTACAGTCTTTAGCTGAATCAGGATAACTGGCCAGTATGGCCAGCATGGAGCTTCTATGAATCTAATCGGAATGTCGGCAGAAACCATGAGTCGAACCTCATGAACCATATGCAAAACTCGAATCAACAATCTCTTGAAGCCTTTGGAATTACAATTGTCTTCTGGTATCGTATGGGTCTGTTGAAGGGTTTCAAAGAGGCTTCCCAAAACAGTATATTGCAGAGCAAGCTGAGGCGGAGAGGTAAACGGAATTGTTGTTTTCTGTTCCGACATCTTGTACGTGATCTCTCTGTAGCCAGCTTTGAGAATGTCGGATGAGTGGCAAGATTAGGAAAGGAAGTTAGCTGCTCATCGAAAAGAGATTCTCATGCGGGAATGTTTGGTGAATATAAGGAGGGAGCATAAACACTTCTAACCATCATCACACTAGTCCAGCAGAATACAGAAATATCTTCACGACGCAAGGATTAAAATCTGTTACCTGAAGCAATAGCACGGCCCATATGTGCTCTATCAAGCAGTTTTTCTAAGACTTTCTGAATCAGAACCCAGTGTGTATGTTTTACCCCTTTTTACTAGGATGTTCGACCCCTGAAAGGATATAGCTAGTCACTCCGAACCATATCTCTGCCAATATCTTGAGGATATGAGCTTAGAGGAGATGAGTAATGCCCTATGGCATCCCATAACTACTACTTATAACATAAGGGCTAGGCTAGCCTTGCAGTAAAATCTTCAAAGTAGCTTGTGGGAAAATATGAGTGTAGACTCGCACCCTAACTCGTAACAGTCTCATGCCTGGTTTCAAGAAAATCACGAGCTAGTGAGTGTTTTTATCACGTATACATAGTGTAGGTCATTAGCCACGCCGGAAATCATGGGCCAATCGTTTCGAATACAGGTTAAATTCAGCTACGTCTCAACGTATCCCTTAAGAGGGACCACCCCTAACAGCTGGTTACAGTGAACAGGCCCTTCTACGGCACCTCGTTGGGGCTTAGGGTGAAGTTGTATGGTGCACGTAAACGAGCCCAGTCCGTCACCGCAGTAGCTGTGTAGTTCCTTGCCTCATCTCTGTATACAAGACCATTAGTGAATGTCCGCACGACGACTATCCATATGATCACAGGCTCAGACCCTACACATACGTAGTTGAGAACACATAGTTTATAGCAATATGTGCTTGTGTGTTGTCCACATAAGGGACGATTCTTGCCGAGACAGAGAGAGCCGATTCGTCGGGGGTTGAGTCCATAGCACAGTCGCTGTAATCCGAAGATAAGGGAAACCCAGCCCCAGATCCCGTGCAAAGAGCCTCAAAGGCTGGGATATAAGATTCGGACCCTATTGATCCATGGATGGAGCCGGATACGGTGAACCCTGGTAACACTTAGCAACATGTTGCTTCTCAGTAGCATCACATGATTGTAAAGTGCATGATATCAATCCTTGTACAGAAAGTTGATGTTTATTAGAGAACGTGAAGTCTTACTATACCAACTAGTCGTCGGGTCAGCCGGGTTACCATGTGAAAGCCCTGCCTGATACTGCGTGATGTTCCAGATATAGTCACCAACATCTTTGGCGAAAACTACTCCCTGCACAGCCGAAGCGGTGATTAAGAAAAGGGAAGCCGTTTCGAAGTGCATGTTTGACGTTCTAGGTAGCCCTTCGCTGGCGAGGCAACCTGTCTGCCTTCAAAATCTAAAATAATTATGCGATTGCTCTTATATGCATTTAGTTTCGTTGATACTTAACTTCGAGATACAATCAGCTAGGTCTATATACGGCGAGCATGTTTGCTAGGCTAAATCAATATTGTAACGTTCAATTCAATAGTGTAACCATGCCACATATAATGGGGCCATTGCACTACGTGAACACGAAACGACATTGATCCAGACCGCGGCAGGCTGACCGGGTCCGAAAGACGTGACCTAATGGAATGCTGGGGGCGAGCCATGCGACCCTCGAGATCGGACTGCCGATTCCGGACCGGCTCGTACTGTCATTTTCAACGATTCTCATGTAGCGCAATCACGTCCGAGAAATTGCTTTCATTCTCAAACTCCAACTTCCAGATTACTTCTTACAACTCAGCGTATGACAACTAAGCTAGACTCAACACCAGGAAGTCACCCGTGTAACATGAGATCAGTTGCCAGTGAGTCATGCCAAGTTCGAAGAGAAATCATTATGACATCAAATCAACAAGGACATCGGGGCTACTCTTTAAGCCCATGCAGACTTGCTTAACTAATCTTAATCCATACGAAATGGTACTTTGCAAGGTAGGAGGTAAGCATACTGATACTCTGACGCTAATTGAATGAGTGAACAAGAAGAGAAAAAGAAACGATCACATAAAAATACCTTCCCATGCAAGGCAATCATGCGTCTAGACTTTTCCCTGTCGAGTTTCGTCTTGGAGAGACATAGTCTTCCAACACTGATCGCATCAACTTACTCGCCAGCTTCTCTGTGATACTCACACAAATGCAAGGTCTACATGTCCAGTTATAAACAGATTCTAAGGTCGCCATGTTAGGTGTGGACTTCATCAGGCAGCAGCAGGATTGCAGTCAGAATGTTTTTCTGCCCCCCTTTTCAGCCCCTTTTTCTCCCCCCAACCCGATACTCTTCCAGTAGTAATATCGTTCAATGCAATAACAAAGTTATTATAGACTCCGGCAACTTCAAGTCTCTAAGTTGTAGTTCACCTTTCACTCGGTTCTGATTGGATCGTCGACCATGCTGTCAACCTTCAAGCTTCCTAGCCACATACTTAGCTTGCTTAGAAACAAACACCCCTCCCATCTCTGTCTGTTTCCTCTCTTCTTGCTCAAGTGAATAGAAGCTTTGAGTAGCCTCACGCTTACTATTCTGGCTATATCATACCGGATACTTGGATTTTATTTGAATCGGCACCGATTGTATTATTGCATTGTTTCTGCTACGGTAGATGAAACCCATCTAGCTCACACACAAATCCAGAACACGTTTCATAGCATTTCTATCTGAGACCCCAGAGTCAGGTGGTACAGATGCTACCAAGCACCAGAGTGTCAGTCATTCACCAGGTTGCACACAGCCCGCCTCACGTCACTGAACTATGCTACCTGCACGGCAACTCAGCCTACCAAACATCCGGCAAGGGTACACAAAGAAAGATCCCCCACAGCCTTGTAATACAAGGCAACGGCCAGACATGCAAGGGAGAGCCATCTTCTCATTCGTCTGCTGTTCAGAGATAACAACCCGACCTTGTAACACTACCACCACCACCTCACATGACAGCCTATCTATATCAAGACTTCTCTCCGCCCCCTTCAACTAGCCCCCCTTTCCCTCTACGTTTGTTTCGCCGGTGGTACCTCCTGTTAACCACCCTATCCAGCCCAGGACTCAAACTCCTTTCTCTTTTCGACATCCCTCGAGTCGACACATACTGTTCGAACACTAATCCACAGCAAGGTAGACTCGCCTTATCCATGTCAAGCCTAACCTTAACACGAATCCTGAGAAGGGGTCAGTGTTCAGCGCCTTCTGCCCTTCTATCATACGCCCAGCTAACCTCAACCCTCTGTCTGACTTATCCCCATCCTCTTTCTCATTTCCCCTCCTCTCCCTTGCATAATCCATAAATTCTATATCGGATCTGACTCGTGTCATCGATTAGGGAATTAGCCGCGAGGCGAAGATATATCTAGCGACTCCTTTTTTTCTTACTTACGTTTACTCTTCATGAGAGATGGTGTCGTGTATATATAGGGAGGAGAAGAGGGATTTGAAGGATAAGTTACGCACTGCAACACCGCGATACTGATGGATTATGTCTCCGTCGATCTAGATCATCGACCAGTTGACACTTCATCATCAATATCTTCTACGTGCGAGACTTGGTTTCCCTCCCTTCTTTCTCTCTCTCTATCCTTAGCCACGCCGATCAGCTCTACGGCCGAAGAAGCCAATGTTGATGACTACCCACACTCTACGGTGGTCATTCCCAGCATCTAGGTATGATAGATTACCACTTCCTTACTTCCTTCCGCCTCCTACAGGCCAAGCACGGGCTCAGAGCCGCCACTCTCTATCCCGTTCACCCTCGCCCATCTTGCCCTTCTCACACCATTCTTCCTCTCCCCATTCCCTACTTTCTCTTTCCCTTCTCTTCCCAAAATCTTTCCCAAGGTAGCCAACCAATCAACACTACAAGGCATACAAACTACACAACTGCATACACAAGAAACCTAAGCACATGGCCATGCAACAGCCAGCCGCGCGTCCCGTTCCGAAAACAAGGCTGGCCGACCACGCCCTCCATTCATCCATCCATCACTCATCAATCCAAACCTTCTACTTACCATATCTCTATCCCTCGGCAAGATTTTCCCTTCCGCACCAAACTTTCCCATATTTAATTCCCTATCTACGCCCCATACCCCATTATACACTTACCCTCCTTCCCTCTCCCTTTCTTCCACTCCCCTCGTCAAATAACACTTCCTACTCGATATCTCTACATCCATCTATTCATCTGGCCATTCTAACAAGTTATCTATCTACCCAGGCACCTTCTCACCTAACTCTCCGAGTATTCACGTGACAGAAGAATATCACATGAGCCAAGAGAAAACCCAAGTTCGACCCACGAGTAAAGTTACAAATCATACCTACAGTATTTCATCCGCCGTCGCCCAAATGTCTACCTACCAGAGTGTCCCGGCTAAGTCAGCCAATCAAACCACTTTATTTTCAACGGGGCTACGTACCCTAGCAATTTTTACCTAACAGCCACACCACACCAGACCCCTCCTCCTGCTTCCCTCCCTCCATCCAAACTAATGTACTCTACTGTATGTGTGCCAATCTCATTCATTGTCTACACCCTATTCATAATTCATAATCAATATATCTACCTAAAACCCTCGCAAAGATACCCTACGGTCATCACAGAAAGACGAAAATCGCAGATGCACATATATATGCGGGTTACACACAGACAGAATACTCCATGGCAGCACATTCAGGTCCCGAGTGGTGACTTGAGATTTTCCCTTATCTTCTCGCTCCTCCCTTCGCTTGTCTCTATTCTTGCTCAAGTATAGTTAATGAGCCATGTAGCATCTCCTGCCGGAGACACTTTTCTGTTACACCCCCACTTATGCATTTCAATACGTACAAGTTGTCATAAAGCCCTTTTTTTCTTTACCCGAGACACGTCTGCCGCCTTTTCTTAGTAATACACATACGGGCCGCCCTTGTAGCATTCAGCAACACCTTATTGTTCCTTTGTCCGATACCACCCCAAGTCAAGGCTGGTGTGATAAATAAGCTGTGGCGCCCTCGTGATCTGTATTTATACCGGGAGGTGGATGCTATTATGACCCTGATGTCTCGTACCTCAATAGGGGCCTCAAGGTGGAGGAGTTTTTGGCCCAACAGGTCGAGCTGAATCGAGCCATTTACTATATATATCCCCGCCTGAAGGGAATACTGAGTAATGATCACACAACAGAGGTGGGAGAGGTCGCATCGTCATGTGCCAGGCCACCGAGAAGACCATCAGATGGGTCTGTTCAAAAATCCTAGGGTTCCAATGTCCATGATCCCCTCCAAGAATACGCCATGATTCAAGCCATTGTCCCCAACGCCGAATATGAGAATAATTTGAACCGTCATCGTGGGCGCCCTGACTATATCGAACGCCAAGTTGGTATCCGTAACTCCTAACTGAAAGGACATGATTAAAAACCGCATAGGAACGGCCTAAGCTATGCACACCGGACAACTCCATATCTTTATATGTCGAAGAACTTGACCGCACCATGCCTTCAAGTATCGGCACCCTTTTCATTTGTTGGGGAATCGAACATGACAGCATCTGTGCTGATTGGTGATTTAGCTTCTTCAATAATCGTAGTAGGTGGTGGCTTCAAGGCAGCTGACGATTTTGCAGCAGCGGCCTTATTTGTTCGACTCTTCGTATACTCGCTGAGACTCAACTTCTTCTTGACAGGGCTCGGTTGCACCACAACTCCCCCCACAGGCGGAGGCACAGATGGGCTATGAAGATTATTTGCAGCAAATGGAGACTGGGCCACGCTACCTGACGCAGACACAGGCGTTATAGCTGAGCTTGCCACTGTCGACGAGCTATTGAACGCCGGAACAGGCGGTAGCTGAACGCGAAGCTCAGGCGATTTCACCTTGGCAGCTTTTGGCGGCGTAGATGCGTGAACGAGTGACGATTGTGTACTAGAAGGTGAATTTATTGGAGCGTCACACATAGGGGTATCTTCAGATACTGCTGTAGTTGTGGGTTCATGCCGCGTTACCGTGGCGTTGGCTGTGTCAGGGGAGGGTATCGTTGTGCTGGTGCTCGGCTGTTCGGTCGTAGGCGAGTCCAGATCCATCTTGACCAGCGCTGACGCTACCGACGTCGGAGATGCAGCTGTGCTTGTGCGACGCGAATCATCTTCGGCTCGAAGCCGGTGCCTACTTTCCAGCAGCCTCTTGGATAGCGAGACAACTCGCCTCTTTGGCTTTTGAGTTGGCCGATCATCACTGAACCACGCCCCATTTACTGGTTCTGTTTGAACACCTACATCTCGATACTCTGGATGGGGACCTTGTGATGGGTTTCGTGGGGGCAGTGAAAAAGATTTACGCTGACCCAGTTGCTTGAGTGGATCCACTGATGTTGGTGATATTGCACTGGTGGGTGAGCCGCCAACACTGCCAGAGGTACCAGCATCCACATATCGACTCTCTATCGTACTGCTAGTTGTCACTGTAGTTGTTGGAGCGCTTTTCGACTTAGATTTCGACGAGGCGCCGGATGCCCCGCTACTTGTTCCATCAGAGGTTCGTTTCTTCTTTCTGGGTGGTTGTTGTTGTTGCTCCATGCGACGGAACGAGTCCTCCACCATCTGAACTTTACGTTTGTCCCGGTCTGTCAGTTCGGTTAAAACGCCTAATGTTTCGAATGAGCCCTGACGTGGTGCAGGTGTCATATCGCGACTAGGCGGTTTGCTTTTCAATGATGCAGAATCGTTATCTACACCATCCTCAAGACGACCTTCACTTGGTGCACGACTATTTGTCGCCTGACCCGTGCTCGTCGGTGAGACGTTACCCGTTTTAGATTTGCGAGGCTTCTTTTGCTTGGTTCCTTTCTCCTTACCATGCGCCCGCGCAATGTAGGTTCTGTGAAATCGAGCGAAAGCGCATTCAGGTCCCAAGTCACAAGCACACCCGCCATACTCAGAGAGTATGTTATGCACCCACACAGCAATGTTGTGGTACGTCTCTGTCTCTTTCTCGTTAAACTCGGGCTGTTTGTCCATGTCGTCGTTGAGACCTAATAGTTGTATCCATCGTTCCGCAACGTTGTCTGGTAGGCGGAAATCCCACGAGATGGTTATTTGCTCATTAGGTTTGATAGGCTGGTCGCTCACAAGCCAAAAATGATACTCAGAGCCCTGAGACAGGAAGGTGTCTAGGGTGGCATTTGGTCTACAGCTTCGGCGCACGTATCGAGCTTCGGAACCTTCTTTCCTGGTGTCAATGTATACCGGGAGCAAAGGGTGGAAAAAGACGAAAGGCAGCGGAGCAGAGAGGTCTTGCCATCGATTACTCGGATCTTGGCAATAGTCCTTCTGGATACCGATTTGACCTTTGAGTTCGATAAGTAAAACATTCTTATCGACGACTTGTGGAGAAGCTAAATATTGCCAATGAGCCATGGTGTCAGAGCCTACTTGAAGCTTCTTTGATCGCACTTGAGGTGTAGCCTGAACTGAGTCGACATTAGACGGTAGGGACTGGAAAACATCTTCGTAGTCACACCCCGTCTCTGACTTTAGCTTTTTACTATCTCGCAGCCAATCTGACAGGAATTGAAAACAAGTCAAGTTGGCGAATGAATTTGTCTTTATGGCGAAATCTCCATCTTCCTTGTACAAGTCCAAAAACCCGCTCGAGTAATTATGTATTTCAAATTCGTGGGGAAGATCTGAGGGTGTAGTCGCTGGACTAGGAGGGTGACCATGCGGATTCGTTGTTTTTTGATTATATGGAGGGCTACGTTTGACAGTTTGGGAACTGATGGATTGACTAGGGCGATGAGAACTCTTGGATTTTTTGTGCTGATGCGTGTGTACAGGATCGTGAGTTTGTTTAGAGTTGTTTTCGGTGGCCCCGTGGGCACTTATTCCTAGATCCGTGGGTCTGGCCTTCTTCTTCTGGCCTTTGGGTGGTGGCCGTTTGGTCGTTTTTCTTTCCGAGACGTCGGTGCGAGTTCCGTTAGATTGTCGCTGAAGCTGACGCTCGTTAGCTTGCAGCCGATCGAGTGCTCGCGGTTTACAGTCCACGCAGGAATGATTGAAGTCGTCACGATGAACCTCGACCATGTTGTAGGGGTAATAGCATTCGATATGCTGCCAGGTATCGCAGTTTTCGCAGTATATCGTGTTCCCGTCATCGTCAGCGAAGTCGCATATACACTTGATCGTATATGGCTCTTCTTCTGCCGGCGCCAGAGTCTTGTTGGGCACATGGTTGGACAAGATGGGTGCGGACTGAGGACTGAGGACCGTCTGACTCGGAGTCGATGATTGGGTGAGGAGGGAAGGGGGCTTTTCTGTCATAATCTAACACATACACCTCACGAAAGTGAGATGTCGAAGTGGTAGAGGGATCGAGTGTATTATCTTGAAGGTACGGGTGGCATGACGACGACGAATGGTGCTTCGACGCGATAGTGATGAGGTCTTCGAGTATTGTCTCGCAGCGGAATACTTCATGTGGACTTCATGCGTCAAACGTCACGCATGTCGCGATTGTCAGCAGAACAGTAGATGCGAGTTATACTAGACGCAGGCAAGACTCGGTGTGGCGGTGGTAAGGAAGGCCTCGCTAGAACGGCACAAAGAAAACAAGAACAAAAGAGACTTCGAAGTTGGCCAGACACGTAATACTACCGGGTCGCCGAAAGAAAATGCATCCACAATGGATAATCCGCCTAGGTATAGAGGTGGCAAGGATGAAACAGAGTATCGAGTATCGAGTATCAAGGGTTAAGTGTCGGGAGTCGAGAGTCGCGCAGAAGATCGTGTAAGAAGAATGGGTTCGACAACAGATGATGCGCCTCGCGAAAGAATGATGGTGGAGCGGACTGGAAGCGAGAGGAGACTCGAGATTAAGAAAAGGCAGTGTCGTTTCCGAAAGATTCGAGGCGTTGCAGGGCGAGCGAGATTGGTCGTTGGTGGTAATCGTGATTGAAGTCCCAGCGGAAAGGGAGGATGGAGAGAGGAGAAGGACAGACCAGCTCGTGCAGGTGGTGAGCGAGAGGGAGAGGAGGAAAGAGCAGCCACCAAAACATCGAATGAAATTACCTACCTAGTACTGCTAAAAGCTAGAGCCCTTGAAGAGGTACTTACCTGGCCACCTACAAGCTACCAAGGGCTAGGTACCTTGTCTAGGTACAATATAGCGGCACGCATAGAAAGCGTTCTAACCTACAGTAGGCACAAAAGGTGTGCTGGGGATGGGAAGGGACCAGGTGCGGTGCAGGCGCAAGCAGGGCGAGGTCAATTGCCAGCCGAGCAGTGCCAGTGCCAGTATGCAGTACCGTGCGAGAGACATCGTCCACACGTTGACCTGACCTGTCTCGGTCTAGCCGCAAAGGAAACAAGCCGGGAGAGGAAAGAACAGAGATAAAATAGAGATAAAAGATAAAATAACAAGCTGTACGCGATGTACCATCTCGGTAAGGTGGTATGTGCGCCCCAGCGCACTTGAATAACAAGCACGCCTCTCAAGTACACAAGTACTGGTGTTAGGCATACGACACAGCACCAGATATGCATTTGATGGCGGAAAACGAGCAGGAAGCCGCGCGGCGGACACGAACAGGAGCGCTGGACTGCCAGTCACCGGATGAAAAGGGGCGATAACCACAGCATCGCGTGCTGGTACCGTACCAACCCTCGCCCGCAGCTAGGTACTGGACAGAGGAGCTAAGAAACAGCGAACGCCCAACCATTGTGGGCTTGGTAAGGTGACCAGGCGGGGTTGGGGAAAACAATCGGTAGGTAGGTGATGGGAAAAGTGCAGCGCAGAAAGATGGATAGCCAGATCAAACAGAACATAGGCTACCTGTCCGGAGACTGAATAGTAAGAGAATAACTAATAGGAAACCCAACCTACATTTTCATATACCGCTCTACCCTTTATGCTGTGAATTTCTTCCATGTGGACAGACAACAACAGCACCCGATCCGACTTCGACAAGTGGGCGGCAGGGCGGGGGTTGTTGCACATCTAAAACAGGAGAGTATAGACATGGATGAAAGAGAAAAGGATAGGTAGAGAGGAGGGACGGATAGGTAGGTAGGCAGGTCGTGGAGTGTAGTGTAGAGACGGAGGGAGAGTACTGAGGGGGAAAACCTGCCGCGGGCATATGCAAACATCCAGGCCCATCCCATCTTGCGCAACGAGATGCGGAAATGCGAAAAGGCGGCAGAGTTACATGTACTTAGTTAGTACTTACCGTATATTGTGTACAGTGGGTTACCAATACGCCGCCTAGGTATGGTGCAAATGAGCGAACTGCAAACCCGCTCTGTATTCCGTCGTGTTGTCAAGGTTCAGTCCAGGTACATCAAGGCGTGGTCAGAGTCTGTACCTATACACAACCGCCGCATACTATAGGTTCCCTCTCCAACAGAGCGGAAGAGTGGCATGGTCGGACGTTGGGTCGTGTAGGGCAGAGCGAGGGGGCAGAGGGACAAGGGGGGGGTTGGATTTGGCATGGATATGTAGAAAAGCATGGGTACCTATGGATGCATACATATGCATGTCTAGATACCTCGAACCCGCACGAATTGAGTCACTCGACTTTGTATGCATTCACCTTGCAGCGGATGGTGTGGGTAGTGTACCTACGTGTGTACACTACCTACATTGTCCACAGCAGAGGCCTTTACGCAGCAAACGGAGAGGCTCCCTACTTCGTAAGTACTTACTTAGTCCTAAAACATCAGCTCGTCACCTCTCATCAGCCACTCACAGAGCGCTTGGCTTGGTTGTGACTCGTGAGACCCCTCGACCCTTGTCTGTCTGTCCCCTCCTTGTCGTTGTCCGGCCTCGGGTCCATTCCTGAGCCGACCGAGACTCCGATCCACCCAGGCGCCCAAAAGTGCATGTTTTGACGCCTTAGGCCGTTCGTTAGTGCACGCTAGAGCCCCAAGCACAGCTTGATGATGGAGTGTGGTGGTGAGGTGGTGTAAATACTGCGTACCATGTACGCATTGTACCGTAGGTAGTAGGCAGAGGAAAGTCATGTCTCGAGTGTGATGCTCGATCGCGCGCGATAGTCAATTTCTGCTCCCCAAGTCTGGCAAATCATATTCTGGCTACTGTGTACGGACGGTATAACCAAAGACTCTGCAAGTCATGTCATGGTATGGTGATGGAGACACAGCCATTCCAAGCATGATGCCCTCGGCTGTCTTTGATTCGGATCGAAAGATGACATGTACATAGGATGGTCGAGATGAAAGAGCCTCATCTCCCTCCAAGTCAATCGTCCACATCCGCCGCCCGGCGCCGATGTCAGCAAGAGCTGCAGTATGGTGCTTCGTGCTCTTCTTCGGTACGCGGGTCGAGAGAATAAGGCTTGTTGGCAAGCAGGCGCGGTCGGGGAGCTTGGATAGTTGGTGGGAAGAAGCATGGAGCGCAAACAGCACCAGAGCGTCTGTCGATGTTATCTTACGTGCAGATCTAGGTAGCTGTGTACCGAAGTGGAAATGAGTAGGTTGATGTCATGGACTCCTCGGAAACCAGGCTAGGTACCATACCAATGGAGGTGTGGCCACACCTGCTTGTACATACAGTAGTAGTATACGAATGGATAACCTGCGTGATAGGTATTATCTAGGGTTTGGAGCACAGAAGGTGCTGCAGTGTAGCTTTGCCAGGGCGATCGTGCAATTGAGCGGTATTGCGCCCAATAAAACGGCCTGGGCACATCGATCGACGACAAACACTGAGCTTCTGTTGGGAGAGATTGTTGTTGGTCCTACGCCAGTCTGACCAAGATGCCAATCCGTTGCGCGCTTCTGATTAGCTACCTATGCTCGGTATCTTATGAACTAAATCTGCGTTGGCGAATGGTAGGCAACCTGCCGTGATACAGTTGCCTTCGTCATACAATAGCCTGTTTAACTACTAATATACGGTACTCTGTAGTGTATGTAAGAAGAGCCTGGACACTGCCTCGAGGCCCTTCACGATGACCACCACATTCTCCAGATGTCTCCAGATAGGTAGGTACCTATATATTGGTACATATATATTAGTAAGTAGGTAGGGTACCAGTGAGTGACTGACTGGTGGATTGGACAGGTTAGGTGCGCTATGGCGATTTGGCAATTTGTTGGCATCCATGTCGAACGCGAAACGGGCGCGTGCTAAATAAAGAGCATCCCATAACTGCTTGTCTCATATATAACCACCTACCGGTATCTATCTGCTGGGAAGATTCCCCTGAACACACTCACCCCTCATCGTGAGGTATATAGGCACAGTACCTAGTCTAAATCCTATCCCTCTCTCAAGACCGTCGTTACGTGCAGCTGTACCCAATTTTTGAGGGGCAGCTCAGTGTCGAAATTTATTTTAATCACTCGACAAGGACACCACCCATGTCGGGCAACGATGCTTCATTTCCAATGCTGCAGTGCGCAACTGGGTATTATTCATAGTTGATGATGGTAGGTATAACGGAAAGCTTGGACACCCACGCGGATAACCCGTGCGCAAATTGCTCGGCAGCGCCGCAACAGCTGAGTCGTCCCTATCCTTCCGGGCCAAATTCAAGCACAGGACAGACACAGGAGAAGTGAAGCCACCCTGTCGCGACCACTCTCACCGCTTGTCGACCCGCACGAGGACCTCCAAAGCTGCGCCAAAATGCATGGTGTGCGTGCATCCGTGGCGACGGATAAGAGCTCGAGAAACAAACAGATGACCACATGTGATGAGATGTGGGAGGGGCGGCATGGGGGCTGTGCAGAGAGTCATTCAGAACACTACCCTGCACCACCTAGACGCCAGCATGGGTCGATAGGGCTCGTCCATACAATTGGCTACCGTCTGCTCCAGATACATGACGAAGACCTCGGCCCTCTCTTTGAATTGAGCGAATCATCGTAGTTGCACAGCAGTGGACAGCTGTAGCCTACAGCTAACACCTTGCATCGAATGGGCCCTCTACATACGTAACGCAGACGCGCGCCGTGGGTAGCTTTGATTCCGGATAAGTCGGGGAATAGGGACCGTCATTGTAATTGCTTGCTGCTACCGTACACTTCGAGATTTTTCCATCCGCGCGTAATTGTCCCCTCTCGTCCACGTCGGGCATACCTGAATACGAGTGACAAGCAAGCAGCAACATTGCTGCATTTTACGGGGAAATACCTAAAGTTAATGCAATGCAGAGACAAAGCTGAGCGCCGAGTTAGAGAAGCGAACACGGGCCCACAGCAATGAGTCAAAATACAGCTCCAAAGATTCATCTTCTTCATGGCAATACACACGGTAGTGCACATAACGAAAACGAGGTGGTTAAGACATCAAAAATTGCGAGGAGTACGATCCCGAAGGATAATACAGAACAGTTAACTCCGCGCTGTGCAATGCAGGTCTCCTGTCCTACCATTCGAAATTCTGGAGCTTCAAATGGTCCCTCAAGGTAAGTATGAAGAAGAAAAGAAGAAGAAACGAACAAGAGGGTGGGAGAGAGGGCAAGACTTTATAGCCAGTGGTGAGTGACTGGCTGATTGCAGTGGTGGAGCCGTGTCAAATAGGAGCCTAGCTAGCGTGCTGGGCTTGGCCAATCAGAAAAATCTGCAACTTTTTCAATGGGAAAATCAAATTCGATACGTGTTCCAGTCCTCTGATTGGCTTATTGGACACCGTCCTATCAATAGGGATCTAGGTATCAATCCAGATGTACATACCAGATACATAGGTACCTACCTCGGAGTACCATCCTTCACCAACCTTCAATATGGATGGTTGAGCAACGCGAACTTCGGAAGAATAACCCGCCTGAACAGATCTAAGTACAATAGCACGTGTGTGACAAAACCAAGATCGACCTTTCACCTTCACATGTGTACGATGATAGCCTTGGGGCAAGCAGTTGCCATCAGCTTGGTCAAGCCCGCATGTTTCCTTAACCGTATATATGTTCATTAGTGACGGTATTCCATGATGATACCATACCATTGACTACAGCCCCCCTTTCGAGCTTTCTTCCTAAGAAGCTTCATATCTCTGTTCCCTGGCGAATATCTAATGCAAGCAGTCATGCGCCGTCATGCTCGTAACAAGCCATTCTGTCTCGAAGATCTTCGTAATGACATGACAAGATCCGGAATTCCTTGGTACTGACACAACCACTGGTGACTTTCGAGAAAGCAACCTTTTGATACCACCCTAATGGTGAAATGGAGAGGAGGGCGGCTGAAAGGGATCCTCTAGCTTGATGATATCCGCAGCCTAGCCCACATCCCATGTCAGTAACTAACACATTTAGTCCAGCAACACTCGGCCTCGGTTGCCGGGAACCAACTAGGACGAGACAGTACCTTCTCAGCAACAGCGTAAATGGCGGCTTGTATGTGTCCGCCGGGAATCAGCGGCATGATACTCGCATCTACTACCCTCAAATTCGTCGTCCCATATACCCTCAGATTGGTATCAACGACGCCACCAGCGCTCCGTGGCATCATCGCCGCCGTGCCAGAAGGGTGAAACTCCGTGCGTACCATAGTCTTGATTGTCTCCATCAGCGCATTGCGATTCTCTAGGTCCTGGGTCTTCAGTCCCGTTGGGGGTACCGGCAGCAGCCTACTCATAGGCTCAGTAGCAATAAGGCGGTCGTTGAACTCAACTCCCATCCGCAGGATTTCACAATCAAAGGTATGCGAGCATAGCCGAAGGTCGATGACCGGCGGTTCATTATCAAATATCGAACGCGAGCGTGCATGGATTGTTCCTCTGGAGAGCGTATGCATTGCACTTACAGCCAGTTGACCCCAGGATGTTGCCATAATCTCCTAGGCAGCAACATCATGACTGGAGAGTAGAGCACGGACCTCGGTTTCCTGAGCTTCATAGCCAGCGCGCAATGTGGCGTCATACGACGGAGGGAGATCTCGGGCTGAACTGTTTAGAATTACGTGAAGGCGTTGTGAGAGTATCTGCCCGAGCGCTGGAAAAGCCACAGCATTGACCATTGTTGCGGTCCATGGCCCTAGGCTGTTTGTTAACTGATTCCCCTATATCGAACCGAACCGATTAGCTTACCCGTGCGATTCGCAAGGTACTCTTCTCGAACAGCATCTTCAGTGTCACCGTCGATGTCTAGGACGGAAAAAATACCCGGCGCCGTGTCTACCGACTCATTAATATAGCTATATGTTTATCGGAATCGTGCGCTCACAATTATATACAGGCTGAATCATTGCATGATCTTGCAAATTGCTCCCGACTCCAGGTAAATGTACCAGGACATCCACATTGAGGTTATTTTTCAGATGCTCGGCTGGCCCAAACCCGGAGATTTGGAGTAGAACGGGCGATAGGATGGCTCCTGCAGCTAGAATGACCTCCCTTTTGCAAGATATGCTGAATTTTGGTGTGGTCGAATTCACCGCGATCTGGACACACGAGACGTTAGCAATACGGTAGTGCTCTTTATGGATCGAAACGAGCCGTGGTGTAAGAGAAGGCTTATGTGGACAGGATCTCGAAACTGTCTACTCTACCTCGACTCCAGCAACAGTGACTTCCCCCCACTTAGTCCCCAGCCCCCGAGCCAAGTTTCGCGATGTTTGATTACCAACAACTCCATTCAGAATTTTCGTCACTGTATAGCCGGTCAGTAGCTCGAGATTAGGGCGTGAAATGACGGGATCTAGGTATGCTGTGCGGGCATCAGCTCTCGACTGGTTTAGCTTGAAGATGCTGCCTGAGACAAAATCCGCGCCTGTCGCATAACCGCTGTTGAGATCTGCGTTCAGGGGGATGCCAAGCTCTTGAACACCGTTAAGAAAGTTATCTATAACTTCATATTAGTCGCAGGTATATACCTTATCTAGTTGAATCGAACACACAGGTTTGTTCATAGATATAACGTGGAAACCCAACCTGAACTGGTCCGTGTTTCCCGTGCTTGCCTTGTGCCGGCTTGGAATAGAATGATGGATTGCTATGCATCGTGTAGTTTTCGGACTAGATGATGAAGGATGTATTAGTGCTTCGATCAAAGTACCAAGATATGCGCTGAAATAGCACCTTGAGGAAGTACGGTAGCAAGTCCATCCATCCCCAGCCAGGATTGCCCAAGTTCTTCCAGGCATCGTAGTCCGCGGCTGCGCCTGTTTAGAAGCCTTCAGTCAGTAACACCGGTCTTGTTTCGGTGATCAACAACTAGGTTTCAGTGTCTGAAAAGGACAGCTCAATACGTCTCATCTCCATAGACTCCAAAAGCGGGTAGGAGCCCCTGCGCACTGACTAACCTCGAGTCCAAACCAAGCCGTTCAAAATAGTGCTGCCGCCAACAACACGTCCTTGATTGAATGTTCGAGTTTTATTATCGAGAAATTCCTGCGGTGTCGTCGTCACAGCCCACGCATATTGAGACGGATTTCGGCGTCCAATGTTTCCGGGTACCGTAATATCTTCCGCGCGATCATCCCTAATTGCAAGAAAATATGAGAACAGTCGTCGCATGCAAGTAGATACTCACAAGAGAGAGGGTGACACTTACAGCTCTCCGGCTTCTACAAGCAAAACAGATACTAGAAAGAAGGCATATTAGTATCTTCTGCTCTGTCAACAATATGGATGTCGTGCGGGAAGATGAACGGATACTTATGTAAGTGTGAAAATATACACACCTGAATCATTCTCAGAAAGTCGATTAGCGACTACGAGACCGCCGATCCCAGCGCCAACAACAATGTAATCGTAGCTTTCCCGGAGTGGAAGCGAGCCGTTGGCGTTAGGGGTTATATGGATGCCGAAAGCGAGGCAGAAGAGCGCGCAGAGGCTGAGCATACGGGCGAGTAGGAGCCTCATTGTTGGATCGGAGAGCGAAGCAACTGATTAGGAAGAAGATGGAAGATAATAGGAATGAATAATAAGAGGGGAGATGCTGGCTGGCTGGTTAGGTGTAAATTAAATCGCCTGAGTGATGGTAGCAAGTTCACGTTTTGTGTCTGATTGCACCAATACGGCTGTTGCTGATCATGTGCATAAATATACGGGCATACATGCTCGATAGTTATTAACACCTCATTCTCCGTTGTGTTGATTCCAAGGTACTTGGTACTTTGAGCATACTTGTACTGTTTTCCAGCTTTGTTAAATATCCATTCTAGTGTTTGTACATCAATATGTTGACCATTGCCTCCATAGTAATGTAAACACGAGACCCTTTAGAAATTTTATACGGCCCTTAGCCTAGCTAGCTATTTTACAAGCACATACTTGGAAGCATTAGGTAGTGGGTATTACTGTATGGATTACTATCATGTTTTGAATTCTATATGGTCATAATGGTATAATGCTGCAACCTTTTTCTTGTTCATTCTACTATGACTCTAATTATTCTGCAATCTAGACCTAGAGATAGTGTTTTTGAAGCAAGTCAGACATCCTTTTCATGGTGTTGAACACCCGAGGTTGATGTTGTGACTTCCTAGACAGCCCAATGAGTCAAAAAGCAGTATATTTGTGCTTACCATCACATTTATTTTAATATGGACCGGACTTGGGAGCAAGTCTCATAAGATGTAACCAGATCTTTATTTATTATAGCATTGTACTAACACATTATCAATGTCGTGGATTTTGACACTTTCTGACGCTGAAGGCTTGAAACTCTGTCCTTAGTTTGGCCTAGAAAGCCAGTGTATCAAATTCCGAAATATGTGATATCTTATTACCGTGGAAATTGTAGAATGAGTTTTTTATGTCGAAACGGCTTTGTTATTAACCTGGCCCTTGAGCATTAAATCATACAAGCTACAGAAGTTGCCAAAGCTTACACCATGGATCCCATTACGCAGAAGAATGATGCACTCCATAGTACTGCAGCAATGAGATACCATGTGGAATTTGTTGCACGAGGCTTCCTTAGGGCCTTCGTATCTAGGCTGAGGCTATATACAGTGAGACTATGGACTTGGAGAGAGAGTACTTGCCCCTTAGTGAGGAAGGGAGCGGTCAAGGAGGCCTCGGTTAGTATCTTACTTCTCTGCCCATATTTCTTCGAGAAATGTCTAAAAACATCGAGGTACAGCTTCATGTCCTACTTTGCGTATGACTGGTATTAGTTTTTACCAGAAAAGCAACTTTAAATCGTCTATCTATGGAGAGACGTCATTGCTCATTGCGGATTAATGAATATGTTCTCGATGTTGATGGCTTGTTTTCATCAGATATGACGCGACGATGGAGGCGGTTGGTCATTAATCCCCGAACATCTACAAATATGCGGACTCCCTTACACCACCTTCTCGCAATTGGAAGACAAAGGAAGGCTGAATTGCCGAATTCGGGGTTTCGCTTCGCTCTCGCCTTTCATCTTTTTCCCCACGCGTTGCATAGGCTCATTTGGTTTACAGTGACACGAGATACCAGATTCGGCAACACGATTTGCTTGCCTTAATTCTCCTCCGCGGGATACTCCAAGAGGATTACATGAGGTGAGCCTTAGTTGCAAGTATAACTTATTGCTATTTTCAGCTTAAAAGCTCCCCTAGCCGAGCCTCCACATGCATTAGGCACCTAGGTACATCTACAATACACCTTACAGAGCAGTGAGGACGCCTGAGGTTATTATGAAGTGTTCTGAGCCTGAGATAGCACTAGATATGTACGATTTGTAGTAGGTACTGAATTCCTGTAAGTACAGTCCTTATCATATTCTCTCTTATCGCTACTTAGCTAGGTAGGTTAGTGCTGGTATCTGTCGCTATCTCTACCTAAACCTTACAGGGCCGAGCTAGCGCTCTAGTAGGCACTGGGCAGGCACTGGGCAAGTACTGGGCAAGTACTGGGCAAGTAAGTACCTTAGGTACTGGTAGGCAGGCATCTTTAAAGGTTGCATTCCCATTGCATGCATGCTTGGAGTTTTTGAGTCACCATCAGGGCCGGTTTCACAACCTTGAGAGGTTCAAAGTTGGGTATAAAGCTCAATTGAAGCATCACTTTCTGTCGCTTCCACCATCCGTTCGTTTATTAAATGTTCTCTTGAAAAACCGCAGCCCTTTCCTCCCCAATCGCCCGTTTCAAGGGGATCTATACCATGTGTTCTGCGTCATGATCCTGCGACATACAACGTGTAGGAAAGCTGCTGCTGGCTGGAATGTATGTCACTCACCTCGGTAATCCTACAGCCGCCATGTATATCATTATGTATAACATTTATGCTGTATATCCATCACTGCGCTACAGCTTTAGCTACGCAAGTTGGGCGTAACCGAAGGCTTATTTGTTCTTGCTCATCCAGACACCATTGCTCAAGCATTCCACCCATACCAAATCAGATGAATTATCTCATGGAGCAGCAGGGGGTAGAGGATCCTCGACCCTCACCTCTCGCCCGGCGCGACCTGCAAGCAGTGGTGGAACTGCGCCACCATTTGTGTCGCCTTACGCCTCCATATCAGAAGCGCAGAAGCTGAAGAAGACCCAAGAAAGAGTAACGATAATCAAGCTCCGCTTGCAATTCCAAAGTTATCGGCTTACACTGTAACAGGACTTTTTGGTTACCGTTCTTGAAACCTCAGTCACGAAGCGGGATGCCAAAGCCTACATGAATAGGTTTGTGCCTTTCCTTGAGAGAAAATCGACGATAGCTTTCAAGCAACGCACTGCGGCACAAGTCAAGTCAGATGGGCGTAAAGCCGTATCAGATCCCTCCGCAATTGTAGCAGGCAATGTCGCGGCGAGCGAGGGGCAATCGGTCAACTCGCGAGCTAGTCCGAAGTCGGACCAGGACCTTACAATCCAGGAGCCCCTGTTTGTGGCCTTGGTAAAGTTCCGTGTCCCCGAGACGGTGAATGACACTACGCTCGACGGAGTCGCCAAAACACTTGGTCGGCTCAGGAAGCTCGGTCTCGTCAGTGTAGTGGTCGTTGACTCCAACGGAGAAGGCCTGGATGAAATCACCCAGCGGCAAACCGCAACCACCCAGGCAAGACGTATAGCCACAGCCATCGATAACTACGATGCACCGTGCGCAAGGGTGATCGACTCGCCTATCACTATAGCTAAGAAAGATGGCACTCCTGCGTCACACTTCACCTCACAAGATTTATCCATTGGAAACTCAAGTGAGCTCATGACTGCCTTACAGGATGACCTCATCGCCATTATACCTTCCTATGGATACACGGCAGATACGTGCATCCGCAAGCCTGTTGATGTGAATGACGCTATCCTAGCACTCACGAGGCAACTCTCAGGTCTTCAGTTCGTGCAAGCGCTTGACGATGAGTCTCCCGTGACGAAAGTTTTGAGGTCGGCTGAAGTTTACCGTATTATAATTCTTGAACCCCTTGGTGGCATCCCGGCAAAGAATCGAGCAACAGGCAGACATATGTTCTTGAATCTTGAGCACGAATTTCAAGAGGTTCAAGCTGATTTAGAGGCTCCCGTAAGCCTAGCAATGTCAGGCGAAAGCACGGACAGAGCACACCATCTGGAGAATGCTAAGCTGGCAAGGGACGCGCTATCTCTACTTCCACCAACTTCCTCAGCGATCATAACGACCCCACAAGAGGCCGCAAAAGAGCGGCGGCCCGAAGAGACCGTAATGGATCTTGCGCTTGTTGGCACGCGACGAGGGCAAAACCCACTTATCCATAGTCTTTTGACTGACAAACCAGTCCAGTCGTCTTCGCTACCTACGGAACGTTTCACACCAATCACATCATCAACTGGAGCTTCCCAGATAGGGTCGTTGACGACGTTGGCTAAGCGTGGTATGCCTCTCACTATTTTCCCCAATCCTAAAATAACACCATGGAAACCTCCGCAGCCGGGACAGAGTAGCCTCAGCTTAACGGATCCATGCATCGACCTCCCGCGGTTAGTCAATTTAATTGAAGATTCCTTTGGGCGGAAACTCGACGTCGAGCATTATTTGAAGCGCGTTGAGGGCAACCTGGCGGGTATTATCATTGCTGGCGAGTATGAAGGCGGCGCCATCCTCACGTGGGAGATTCCCCCAGGCACGACAGACCTGAGCCGGCGAGTGCCGTACTTGGATAAGTTTGCCGTCCTCCGTAAAAGCCAGGGCGCGGGAGGTGTGGCGGATATTGTGTTTAATGCCATGGTCCGGAACTGTTTCCCCGAGGGGGTATGTTGGAGGAGCCGAAAAGACAACCCCGTCAACAAGTGGTATTTTGAGAGATCAAGGGGCACGCTGAAGCTCAACGGGATGAACTGGACTATGTTCTGGACAACCCCGAAACTGACGTTGCATGACCAAAGATTCGACGACTACGAGGCCGTGTGCCGTGGCATCGAGCCCTCGTGGGCAGATAAAAAGCATATAGTCGATTAGCAGAGAAATGAATGGAATCTCTGAACATCGCTGAAACAAGAATCAAAGCATATAGCATGACTTACGTGGTTGCCATGTGAAGAGCCCCCTGGACATACCAAGGAATTGGAGATGTTAACTTGTTTTTGTCAGCTGCCAATCACCGGCTGATGGTCGCTAGGCAACACTCTACAGGCTTCCATTTGTCTCGGCCTTGGCTAGCAATTGAAGCTGAATGGCTGATGGAAGATGGATTAACCCAGCGATAGGTTTACTACAGTATGTAGTTCCTCATTCCTCTGATAGGTATGGCATTACTGCCACTCGTCCCATTCCCATTTGGCCAGTGTATAGCTACATACTTGTACGCTTGGAATATTCTATTCACCCTCCATTTAAAGTAATAATGTATAACCCACAGTAAAGCTGAGACTTTGACCTACTGTAGATAAGTCCCAGATGATACTGCCACATGGGTATCCAGATGGTAGGTAGGTATGTGTCGCAGTGGCTTATTTTTGATTCACCAGCGGGGCAAATTTATTTACTGCACGCGTTATAACCCCACCATACCTATGCCGTAGGCGTCCATTGCGGTGCGTGGATGAAGATTATAGAGGGGTGATAAGCAGGGAAGGGTGTGTTCCTAACCCACCTACCATATCCATGAGAGAAAGAGGTACCAGGCAAGGTAGGTAAGGTAGGTCGTTACCTGACGTGCTATGTAGTGCAAGAGAAAAAAAAAGAGAAGAATAAATGGGGAAGAGAGGCAAGGTATCGAGTAATGAAGACGTTTTATTATTCGGGTATTTGTTCAACCATATCAAATATGTGGTAGCAGAAAGTCAGGTACCGACTTGGCAACTGATGATCTCATATGAATGGGTCTTACCTGAAGCGTGGGTTTGGAGTTTTTTAAGTATGATTCTGTGGGTGAGGCCGGCTGTCAGCTATAATAACAGAGGATCGATGGCCTAAATGCTCCAAAGATTACATGCCGGTAGGAGTTAGTTTAGATACGAGCGAGTCGGTAGGTAGTGAGATCAAGAAGCTAGAGAAAAGCTAGAGAAAAGCTAGAGAAAAGCTAGAGGCGGTCCGCATGCGTTCAGAGACCTTGCGGTTTTCTTCTCGTTGTGACGTGAAGTTTCTAGAACCGTTGTAAGTAGCGTAGGCGCTAAAAACACTCCCCCGACAGAGCAGGCGTGTCTCTAAAAGACCGGAGGGGTAAGCAGGCTAGACATGAAGAACTTGTCCGCCCTGTCTCTTCTCCCACTTGGGTACTTGGTCTTTATTGGGCACCTCTGTGTTTTTTTTTCCTACGCCATATTTAAAAAAGAATCGTTCCTCGACCCTGCCGTGCTAGGTAGTGACTACATTAGAAAGCGTCTCAAGTACGCCTGACGACTGGTTATAGACCCCTCCACCCCGCCCTTGCCTCACCGCCCGAGTCTCCTTCTGACAACTGGCCTGCTCTGCTCTGCTCTGTTGTTTATTACCTGCCGACCTCGTCTCGAGTTTTCGCCTTTAGAAATACTTCCCTCGCACCAACCCCGGCCTGAATCCCGTGCAACCAAACTACTCCCACTAGTTACATATTTCCAGCCAAGATGAGCGTCGTTGGTATGTGTTCTCCGAGCCCGGACGTCCTTTGCGCCTTCGTTTGTTTATATGCGTTCATATGTCAACTAATGCCGATCTTCTCCAGGTGTCGATTTCGGAACGCTCAACACAGTTATTGCTGTCGCGAGAAATCGAGGTGTCGATGTTGTGCGTAATGCCCCTTCGCTTCCCACTCATCTGCTTTAAACTTTTATACCCTGATGGCAAGGCTGACAGGTCATTTGTGGCTTAGATTACCAATGAGGTTTCCAACCGTGCGACCCCGTAAGTGCTGAACTCGTCCCGCATTGCTTCCTTTCGCTGACGATAGCCTCTAGCTCGCTCGTTGGATTCGGCCCTAAAGCCCGCTACATAGGCGAGCAGGCCAAGACACAAGAAATTTCTAACCTCAAGAACACCGTCTCTTGCCTCAAGCGCCTCGCTGGACGCGCCCTCAATGACCCCGATGTTCAGATTGAGAAGCAGTATGTCACCGCCAGCCTGGTAGACTGCGGTGGTCAGGTTGGCGCCGAGGTCAAGTACGGAGAGAATGACAAGGAGAAGTTCACAGCCACACAACTTGTTGCTATGTTTCTCAGCAAGGTCAAGGCAACCGCTGCTGCAGAGCTTAAGCTACCAGTGGCCGATGTTGTCTTGAGTGTGCCGCCGTGGTTTACCGATATCCAGCGACGAAGCATTGTTGACGCTGCTGAGATCGCTGGCCTTAAGCCTCTTCGGATTATGAACGATACCACAGCGGCCGCCTTAGGCTATGGTATCACGAAGCTAGATTTGCCTACTGAAGATCAGAAGCCACGCCGTGTCTGCTTTGTAGACATCGGCCACAGCAACTACTCATGCTCTATCGTTGAGTTCAAAAAGGGCGAACTGACCGTCAAGTCGACTGCATTCGACCGTCACTTCGGTGGTCGCGACTTTAACCTGGCATTAGTCAACCACTTCGTCAAGGAATTCAAGGGCAAATATCACCTCGACATTAAGCCCAACAGCAAGGCCTGGGCTCGTATCGAGGCTGGCGCCGAGAAGATGAAGAAGATTCTGTCCGCTAACCAACAAGCACCCTTAAACATTGAGTCTCTTATGGACGATGTTGACGTGAATTCCATGGTAACAAGGCAGGAATTCGAGGCCCTCGTCGAGCCTCTCCTGAACAAGGTTGCGGGCCCGTTGGAGCAGGCCCTTGCCGATGCCAAGCTGACCAAGGATGACATCGACTACATTGAACTGGTTGGTGGTAGCACCCGTGTGCCAGCTATTAAGGAGAGAGTCCAGGCTTTCTTCGGCAAGGGTCTGTCGTTCACTCTCAACCAAGACGAGGCCATCGCTCGAGGTTGCGCCTTCGCCTGTGCTATTCTATCGCCCGTCTTCAAAGTCCGCGATTTCTCCGTTTCGGATATTGTTCACTACCCGATCGAGTTTTCGTGGGAGAAGGATGTGGATATCCCCGATGAGGATACAAGCTTGACTGTTTTCGGCCGGGGTAATATCCTGCCATCCACCAAGATTCTGACCTTCTATCGCAAACAACCCTTTGACCTCGAGGCCCGTTACTCGAACCCTGAGGACCTTCCCGGCAAGGTGGCCCCCTTCATCGGTCGATTCTCAGTTAAGGGAGTCAAGGCAGACTCTAAGTCAGAATTCATGATCTGCAAGTTGAAGGCCAGAGTCAATATCCACGGTATCTTGAATGTCGAGAGTGGCTACTATGTCGAGGACCAAGAGGTCGAAGAAGAAATTAAGGAAGACGGCGACAAGAAAGACGGTGATGTGAGTTTACCTTTCCTTCATAACGGCTTGACCCCGAGTTACGGGTGTCAACTGCTGTAGCCCTTAGATGCCATCGACTGACGTAGTGACTCCCTAGGCTATGGAGACCGACGACAAGAAGGACGATAGCAAGCCCAAGACACGAAAAGTGAAGAAGCAGGTTCGCAAGGGTGACCTTCCCATCGTTGCTGGAACTACATCTCTCGAAAACTCTGTTAAGGAGTCTTTGATCGAGAAAGAGGCAGCTATGATCATGCAGGATAAGCTGGTGGCCGACACCGAGGAGAAGAAGAACGAGCTCGAGACTTATATTTACGACATGCGAAACAAATTAGACGACCAGTATGCCGACTTTTCCAGCGAGGAAGAGAAGGATAAGTTGAGGGCTAAACTCACCGAGAGCGAGGTAAATCTATCATGTTTCCCATGCTATAGTCGATGCAGTATAATTGACTTTTTATTAGGACTGGCTGTATGAGGAGGGTGAGGACACCACCAAGGCCGTTTACATTGCGAAGATAGATGAGATCCGCGCCATGGCCGGTCCCATCACTCAAAGATACTTTGACAAAGTAGAGGCCGACCGCGAAGCGTTGCAGGCCAAACTTGATGCCGAGGCGGCGGCCAAGAGGGCGACCGAGGAGGAGGCCCGTAAAGCCGCTGAGGCGGAGAAGGGTCAGGGTAACAAAGACGAGGAGATGACAGATGCCGACGCCGCTAAACCCGAGGGCGACGAGGCTCAATCCTAGGTGTATATCCCCGACGCAATGGGTTGAGAGTGGCGCCATCTGCCCAACAACGGGTACAGTGCCCGAGACCAATACAGAATATCACAAAAGTAATGACTTGAAACGTGGGTAGGGGGGCCGGGGCACTGGATTTTTGACCATGATGAGTTTCGGAATATTACTTGCTGCTTCTCATCCCAACCGAATATTTGCGGTGTTAGAGATAGAATATCTACGGCCGCTTCCATTAGTACACGAGGCTGGCTGCAGACTTGAGATAGACTTTATCCGGATATGGGTATGTTCATAACTATATTTTTTGCGTTCCTGAGTGAAAGAGTATTGAGACTTTGAGTCAAGTTGTCCTATCCATGTGCCTTTCCTGCTGAGGTAGTTTAATGAGCTTAGGAACCTTATCTAGTAATTTGTAAGGCCCTCGAATATAGAGATGATAATTACTAATAATGAAAGCAAAATTATATGGAGTATGTACTATAGCTATTTATTTTATGACTGCCTGGTTAAGGTTGTTCTAGTTCTGTCCTCTCTTGCTCTCTCTAATCGTGTGTCTTCTCTGTATGGGAAGATAAAAGTCAAACACCAAGATCTTCCCATACATTCAACAAGCCAAAACCTAAGCAAAGAAAATGTTTCAAGCACAAACCCTGAAGCTGAACTCTAGCATATGAGAGGCTACTCTACATGATAACACCTAGTATACCTACTTTTCCTCCTCTCACCTTCATCTGATCTTAGGAATATAGAGTGTCACAAATTGCTCGAATCCAACAACATGCAGTCAAATAACAACCGGCCTCGTGGCCTAATGGCTAGGGCGCTAGATTTCGGTGCTGTCAGCAGTAGATTCTCTAGAGATTGTCGGTTCGAGTCCGGCCGAGGTCGATGTTTCTTTCTTCCGAATTGGTGTAGTGGCTAACATTTGACGCTCTCATGTCCCTGTCATCTGGGATAAGTGGTACCGTCAAGCCCGGGGTTCGATTCCCCGATTCGGAGTTTAACTTTTGTCCAGCTTGCTTACCTTCCCTCCTGACTTTGAGTCATCCTTTTCATAGTGTATTCAATTGGTGGTTATTTTACTTTTGCTTGGTTGGTTCAGTTCATTGGGAAAGTGAAACTTAACCTACCTAGGTACTTAATTAAGTTAAACTAAACCTGTATATCTCTCCATATACCAAGGTTTCCTGAGCAAACTTGGAAGAGGTAGGTTGTAAGGCAATACCTATCGCAATTCAACTACTATATTTACCTATCTATCTGCTACAGATTATACCTTCTATTAGGAATTCTACTATTTATCTACCTACCTAAGTAGCCAGTTAATTCAATTCAGTTTATCCAATGAAAACCCTAACATAAGGTTGCTACTGCTCTGAGGCTTGGAACATGAAAGTATATACCCAAGAATGTGCTTATCGACAAGTGCGATAAGAGGGTCACCCCGCTATCATTACTCGCTTAAGTTTCTATCGATACCCGCTGCCTCGGACTTTTGAGAATTCAAGGCGTCAAGGTTCCGGCAAAAGTTAAGTTAGTGTAGGTACCACGACTCCCCCCGCCATGTGCTTCACAAAAATAAATAAAATTGTCTTATCCACTGAAATGTCTGCATAAACGTGGGCAACCCACCGGCAACTCCCCGCAGCGTCATCATCAATCTGCTAGCTACCTGCCTTACCTTCCCGCCCACCAAGACTACCTACCACCAAGTATCTACCTAGTCCCCTAGGTACCTATACTTACCTGTACATACCCATAGTGTGGACAGCCCCGCCTAGGCTAGGTTACTTAGGTATCCCAGGCCCTCTCTCGCCTCACTGCATCTAGTGAGAGCAAGCGCTACCAACTTTTTCTCTTGCCTCTTCTTGTGCCTGTCTTGTTGGCCTAAGGTTCGGAGATAAGAAACCCTACTTGTTGGAAGACAACTAGGTCAGGCAATGTCTAGGGATTCTTCTGGGATATGATAGAATAGACCTACCACATTCCTACCTCTTACCCATCCTTGATCATCTCTCCGCCTCCTCTACGGTTGTCCAAACGCCGCACCTTTGTCACCCCTCCTTGTCTTGCCTCCTCTACCAGGTAGGCGACTTGTCGATATTTTTTAAACACGACACGGCCGAGAATATATATCACGTTCGAACACCTCTACTAGAATCTATCTACTCCGCTTCGCTGCGTAGTGCGACTAGTAAGACGCCGCAATCTCCTCAAACCCTGTCTAGCCACGAGTCCAGAAAGCAAAAGCCATCAAGATGCCGCCGAAAAAGAAGGGAGGAAAGAAGGCTGCCGACGACTGGGAGGCTGACCTTGGTGAGAGCATTGCACCCACTAATGGTGATGCCGCACCCGCCGCCGCTGCCGACACTGCCGGTGAACAGCCCGAGGAAGATGATGCCCCCGTTGGTGGCCTCATGGCTTTCCGCAAGAAGGCCATGGAGAGACGTAAGAAGAAGGGCTTGTCTGAGAACTTCGTGGACGGCGACTCGGCACAACCAGCTACCCCGGAACCCACTGACATCACCTCCTTCCAACCCCCCCAAGAGGCGACCGCCGAGGACGAATTTGCTCTGCCAGAGAAGAAGGGCAAAGGAGGGAAGCAGAATAAGAACCAGCCTGCTGCCAAAGCCACCCCCGCTGCAGCCGATGATGATGATGCCGACGGGGGTAGAATACTCACGAAGGCTGAGAAAGAGAAGCTGAAGAAGGAAAGGGAGAAGCAAAGGAAAAAGGAACAGGTCAGCACTATCACTATACCCCCAGATTGACTTCAAGCACTGACATTTGTTCTCTTGCCCAGGCCGCGAAAAAGAAAACAGCCGCACCTGCGCCTGCCGCGAAAGCCGCGGAACCCGCCAAACCTGCTGCCGAGGAAAAGAAAGAGGATCCAGCGTCAGCACCCGCTGCAGAGGCCCCGGGAAAGAAGGGTAAGAAGCTGCCGGCTCACTTGGCTGCCATCCAAAAACAACAGGAGGAATTACGGCGACAACGTGAAGAAGCTGAGAAAGCTGCCGAGCACGAGAAAACCCGCCTCGCGGAATTAGAGAAACAAGAAGCCGAAGAGGTCAAGCGAAAGGAGGAAGAAAGGGCTCGCAAGAAGCAGAAAGAAAAGGAGAAAATTGAGCAACTCAAGAAAGAAGGAAAATATCTCACCAAGGCCCAGAAGGAAGAGAAAGCTCGCAATGAGAGAAAGCTACAGCAGATGATCCAGGCTGGCCTCCAGGTTGGACCCTCAGATGATGGCGAGGAGAAGAAGAAAAAGGTTACCTACGACAGCAAGAAGCGTGGCAAAAAGAATGAGCAGAAGGTTGTCATCCACCCCTGTAACTTTTCCTTGAGAGCTGCTTTCACTAATGGTTTGCAGGTTGATGAAGAGAAACTTCTAGCCGAAGCTGCCGAGAGGGCCAGATTACAAGCTGAAGCTGCAGCTAAAGAGGCTGAAGCTAAGGCCGCTGCAGAAGCCGCCGCGCAAGCTGCTGCTGACGAAGCTGCTAAGAAAGCTGCTGCAGAGGACGAGATCGAGGATGATTGGGAAGCAGCCGCAGCTTCGGGTGACGATGTCAAAGACAGCTGGGACGCCGATTCAGATGAAGAGGCTGCAAAGGAACCCGCCAAAGAATTACCCTCACGGCCCAAGGCCAAGGCAGCAGCCGAGTCTAATTCCGAGTCAGAAGAGGAGTCTTCTGAGGACGAGGAACAATCAGCAGCTCGTGCCGCTGTGGCTCAGCGCAAGAAGGAGGCAGCCGAGCGGAGGGAGAAAGCCCACCAGGCTGCTTTGGCTGCTAGATCCAAGGAGAACCTTCGTAGCCCCATCTGCTGTATCTTGGGTCACGTCGATACTGGCAAGACAAAGCTGCTAGATAAAATCCGGCAAACCAACGTCCAAGAAGGCGAAGCAGGTGGTATTACACAGCAGATTGGTGCTACATATTTCCCAGGTTTGTCGCAATAAGTTCCCTCGATAACGGCTATCGACTAATTTTTCCCCACTAGGTGAGGCTATCAAGCAAAAGGTCGCTGTTGTCAACACAGATGGAAAGTTTGAGTTGAAGGTACCCGGTCTTTTGATTATTGACACACCTGGTCACGAGTCTTTCTCCAATTTGCGCTCCAGAGGTTCCTCGCTTTGCAATATTGCTATTCTAGTTGTCGATATCATGCACGGTCTCGAGCCCCAGACACTTGAATCGATGAAGTTACTCCGTGACCGGAAGACACCGTTTATTGTGGCACTGAATAAAATTGATCGTTTATACGGTTGGAAGAAGGTCGACAACAACGGATTCCAAGAGAGTCTGGCTCTTCAAAGCCGTGGTGTACAGAACGAATTCAAGAATCGGTTGGAGCAGACCAAGCTCGCCTTTTCCGAGCAAGGATTCAATGCCGAGGTTTTCTACGAGAACAAGTCCATGGCTCGATACGTCTCATTGGTGCCCACCTCCGCTCACACTGGAGAGGGTATCCCGGATATGTTGAAGCTCATTCTACAGTTAACACAAGAACGCATGGTCGGTTCGCTCATGTACCTCTCAGAAGTACAAGCCACCGTTCTTGAAGTCAAAGCTATTGAGGGTTTTGGTATGACTATCGATGTTATCTTATCTAACGGCATTCTTCGAGAAGGCGATCGAATAGTCGTGTGCGGTGTCGAAGGAGCTATCACTACAAACATCCGAGCTTTACTTACTCCGGCAGTCATGAAAGAGCTGCGTGTCAAGTCACAATATGTACACAACAAGGAAGTGAAGGCAGCTATGGGTGTCAAGATCAGTGCACCTGGCCTCGAAGGCGCCATTGCCGGCTCTCGACTGCTCGTGGTCGGACCTGATGACGATGAAGAAGAATTAGAGGAAGAAGTTGAAGCAGATCTGAACAAGCTGTTCAGCCGTGTTTCGACTTCAGGACGTGGTGTCAGCGTGCAAGCATCAACCCTTGGTTCACTCGAAGCCCTTCTCGATTTCTTGAAGGATTGCAAGATTCCCGTGGCTAATGTGGGTATCGGCCCTGTGTTTAAGCGTGATGTAATGCAGTGTGGTACGATGTTGGAAAAGAATCCGGATTACGCTGTCATGCTCTGTTTCGATGTCAAGGTCGATAAGGAGGCGCAGGCTTATGCCGAGGAGAACGGAATCAAGATTTTCACTGCCGACATCATTTACCACCTGTTTGACGCCTTCACGAAACACATGGCGGAGCAACTCGAGAAGAAGAAGGAAGAGTCTAAGCTTCTCGCCGTCTTTCCCTGTGTCCTCAACACCGTAGCAGTCTTCAACAAGACCAACCCGATTGTTGTGGGTGTCGATGTAGTCGACGGTAGTCTCCGTGTTGGCACGCCCATAGCTGCTGTGAGGCAGAGTGCCACAGGTGGCAAGGAGATCGTTAGTATGGGCCGAGTGTAAGTTTTTTCTAAATTGTAGCAGAAACTGTGACACCCGTCACTTGAAGGTCAAGAACTGACAATACATGTGCAGATCGTCAATTGAAAGAGATCACAAGCAGATCCCAGTCTGCAAGAAGGGCCAGCCCTCAGTAGCCGTCAAGATTGAGATGGGCGGCCACCAGCCAACGTACGGCCGACAGCTCGAGGAGTCTGATACACTATACAGTTTGATTTCGCGCGCGAGCATCGATTGTCTGAAGGAATTCTATAGAAAAGAGGTCACGAACGACGAGTGGCAGCTTATCATCAAACTTAAGCCCCTGTTCGATATCAACTAAGGGTCCGTGCGTACCTAACCTACCTAAGTTTTAACCAAAATAGATGGAACAGATACACATAGCTCCTACTTAGTATCTTTTGATGGCATTTCACCACAGCGATAATGGGTTGTACAACTTCAGCGCTGTATTGCTATGGCTTTGATTCCGGACGGCTACGGCTAGCATGCGCTCGGCTACCTACTCAGGTAACCAGGCATATGACATCAATCACATGTATTTATGAGTGGATGACAGACACGGACAAAAGTGAGATTCGGGGGGTGTGGGTTTGTTACGGATAGTCATTTTTTAATTGAATTCTATTGCATGCATATAACTAACTAACTACTCCATTTCTCTGTCGTTTCCTATCTTTATTTATTCCCGTTTTTAGTTTTTCAATTTGATCAGAGGGGAATATGCGTTGTTTTAAAGGGGTGGTCCTTTTTATCTGATTGATTCTATTTACTGTTCCTATATACTCCGTATTATATATTTATGTGCCTTGAAGACGGCTTATGTTAATGAGGTGAGATTAAGCCTGTTTTGTAACTCGTCGTATTATTTGTATATATATAAGCTATGGATAGGTAGATGAACAGTCTTGTTCGGGCTGATTAGGATCCCATGCGTGTGTGTGTGTTTATTAGTGCTTGAAGTTAAGAATCTGCGCATCGAGCAAAAAGTCTTCATAGCCATACATACATGCATACATACATACGTACAAATAAATGGACATAACATACACGCGGCCCCCTTTCAATCTTTAGTTTTTCAATTCCTCGCCGCTATGGAGGGATTAACAGAGTATGTGAGTCAGCATGACTGGTTAACTTAGTTGATCTGGTATTATCCTGGAGTACAGAAATAAATAATATGCACGGTTACACTTATGTCTACCTATATCTGGTAAGATGTGAATGAACATAGAAAGAAAGTGGGCGGCGTGGTTACGCCACTTTGGATAGGTAGATTATATACCCGAGGTAACGAATTATTTAACGGTGACAGCTTGTTGTGCGGATCCTTCCTGCTCTGCTCTCGCTTCCTACCAAGTACGTTTTTCTATACATCATCTAGGGAAATTAGAGATATCAATTGCGGCCAATTCGATATGCCTAGCACTCGTAGGTAGAATGCCCTACGCTACGCGAATATCGGGAAGCCGAACGAGTTGGGCTCGTTGAAACGCAGGTTCTGGTTCAGACTTGAAATCTGCTTGATCTCGTCGTCGGTGAGGCTGAACGTGGCGGACTCGAGGTTCTGCTTCAGCCTATCGACGTTGTTGGACTTGGGGATCACTGCGATGTTTCGCTGTGTGCTCTGTAAGAAAAACTCGATTATTAGCAAGATTGTTGTTTCTTCATGGACAATATAGCGGGGATAAGGGAGGGATTACTTACCCAGCGTAGCAATACTTGGCTAGGCGTCTTGCCGTGCTTCTCCGCGATGCTCTTGACAACGTCTACCTCGAATAGGGGCTGGGCGTTGACGGCGTCTACGTTGTTCAGCTCGATGAAGCTCTGGGGTCCGAAGGACGAGTAGCCGGTGACTAGGATGTTGTTCTTCTGCGCGAGCTGGACGAGCTGCGGCTGCGTCAGGTACGGGTGATGCTCGATCTGCAGAGCCGACACGGGAACCTTGGCGTATGATAGGAGGTCGTAGAGCAATTGGGCAGAGAAGTTGGAGACGCCAATGCTCCGGACGAAACCGTTGGGGTTTTCAGGGGTCTGCACCATGTCCTCTAGGGCCTTCCACGTCTCGGCAATGGGCACCTTGGCGAGAGGCGTGACCTTGGTTTGCTCGGCGTCGGTCCAGAAGCAAGGGTAGCGGAGCTTGTCAAAGGGGATGAACTCGAGAGAGATGGGGAAGTGGATCAGGAACAGGTCGAAGTAGCCGATGCCCCACGCCTCCAGCTCGAGCTTCGCCATCTCCAAGGCGTGCTCGCGCTTGTGGTAGTTGTTCCATAGCTTTGTGGTGATGAAGAGATCTTCGCGCTTCACGAGGCCCTCGTCGATGGCGCGGCGAACACCCTCGCCGGCCTCCTTGCTGTTTGTGTAGTCCCATGCGCCGTCGATGTGGCGGTATCCAAGCTTGATGGCGTTGTACACTGGGTTTTTGGCGTCATGTCAATATAGCTCTGTCGTAGTTCTGGATACCGCTATCTCATGTGTCATGGGGATTTTGGATAGATAGATGGATGTACACACCTTGGTTGGCACATGTCTCGCGAGGAACCTTCCAGATACCGAAGCCGACGAGCGGCATGGACTACAGCGCAACATATGTGTGTTAGTCTAGGCACTGTGACAGTCACTACGATGAGCGGTGATAACCCACATAGCCAGAGGCAAGCTTATAAGTAGGAACCTGGTCCGCCATTATGTTATTCGAGCAAATGTAATTCTCAGGTATCCTTCTGCAGTCAGTGATGGTATGAGAAATAGGAGCGTGTCAAGCAGGGAACATTGATGAACCCCTCATATATATATTAGTAGAAAAGCAAAAGCAGGTACCTAGGAGGAGGGGTCGAGCTGTGTGGGTATACACACTACACTATACTGCCTACATCACACTAGATCCGATGACGTTCAAACAGCCACAGCTGTCTTCAAGCTTCCAAACTTGGTTTAAGCGTAACGAGAGTGTCACGGTTTTATTCGACTACCTGCTACACCCGTACTCGAGAGGCGGGGTGGGTTTTGGCGCTTGGGTGCTTCCATGAGGTAGCACCACAGATCAAAGCCCGCATGCTGTACCAACCAACTACTTACCGAGGTTAGACACTTGGGGAATCAATTACAGTAGTAGATAAAATGAAGGATACCTAGAGGAGTACTAAAAAGAATCAAATAGAAAGGAAATCATTTTAAAAAAAAAAAAAAAAAAAAAAAAAAAAGGACGCCAGTATCCTCAAGCCCTATCTGCCCTGTGATAGTCCGTCCCACCTCGGCGAGCATTGACCCAAGCCCGGGGCCCCTCAATCTCCTGTAAGTACCTGCCGAGTCAGTCAACGGGATCTTTTATTTCAAGTACCCCACGGCGCGTCACGTCATAAGTACCTCTATCGCAACCGCGTCTCGAATCGATGGAATACCTAGATATATATTCTTCACACTCACTTGGCATAGAATAAGTCACGGGAAGAGCCATGGCCCTCCCACTCTCGTCGGGCCTCGTGCCGACCGAGGTCGCCTTCCTCTGCGAAATGGAAATGATCACCATAGTGCCGCGCCAGAGACTCGAATCCATACCCATGCTCAGCGTACGATACATGCCTCTCTCTTCCAACCCCACCACCCCGCCCGCCATACTTTGTAGTACGATGCGATGCGATCAAATGCGATGCGATTAAATGCCACTCGGTTGAATTGCTCCAATTCGTAATCTACACTGTCCTCACATCTCACGTAACAAAGGACCGAGTCAATTGAATGACCAACGAATCTAACCATTTCATAAAAAACAGGGTAAAACCCCAGCCCTCCGACCCCCCCGGCGCGCCGACCTACCCCTCTGGCTCGCCCTGCTCCTCAAGAAACAGCGCCGCGCCAACATCGTGCCACCCCCCTGGCTCCTCAGCGCCTCGCTCCAAGAACTCGTCAACTTGGAAACGAACGTGAACCCGGAGGGATTCAGCGAGCCACCGCCGCCGCCGATGCGGTCCGACGGGAGGGGCGTCGCCAGACCGTACGCTACCATGACGAGCAGGACGGGGGACGAAGACGGAGACACGAAAGAGCTAGTATTATCCTCGCCGTTCCTCCCCAGCTGCACCCAGGACGCGCCCTCGGGCTATCTACCGTTCCACTGGCTCGAGATCGCCGAGACCCTGCTCGCGCATGCCGCCGACGATATCCCGAATGCGCCCGACGTCAGGGCCCTGCTGCGAGATCTGCAGGAGGTAAGAGCCGCGAAGCTACGGGCGAGCACGCGGCATCTCGAGGGCGGAGGTGGAGTTCTGAAGTTGAGGGGTGTGGGCGCTATGGAGCTTGCTGAGAGCAGGGGATTTGTCTTGAGCGTTGTGGATGGGGTGCGGAAGCTCGGTGCGAGTATTGAGGCTGGACGGCGCGAGGAAGAATTGGAGCGCCGTGAGGGTGGAGGTGGTGATGAGAGCGATGATGATATGGAGTTATAATAAGAAAATTGGGGAGGCACGGATGTACCGGTTGCATGAATGGATATGAACACGGCGTTTTGATACCACTTTTCGGCTATAGGGGTCGGCGCATCTATATATTCTCTCCTAAAGCATTTATGTTGCTGGATAAATAAAAGAACTGGACTTACACCCATGCTAAAATTACAAATATACAACAAGTCTACAAAGATCGCTCAGGGGTTTTCGTAAACACTTCAAAACGCAACTTTTATTGACGAAACCAATTCTCGCTAGCACAATGATTCGAAACGCCATCCCTTATGCCTGTACCCATGATGTACCGAAACCTATACCAATACCGAATATGCAGCATCAACCGGCTATGCAAGATTTAAAAAAAAACAAAGAGCTCACCAAGCATGCATACCTACCTCCTAACACATAGGTACTCAACAAACTCACCTCTTAGGAAACTGCATACGCGTCCCGTCGTCGAAGAATCTATAATCTATCGGTTTCTTCCCCACGCGACTCGCCTCGAGGATAGCTATGTCATAGAACTGAAGACAAATGCCTCGTCGTCGACACCCGCCGCCGCCAATGAACAACGCTGTCACCAGATATTTGCACAACACATACGCGGAGACTAGTGCCGCGGCGCTGAGGAAGAGTACGAGGATCGTACGGAGGGTGTACACGGGCCAGAAGCTGAGTTCGTGACCGATTGGTCGAGGAGTTTCGCCTTTGTGTTGTGTTAGTTATCGTGTGTTGCAGTTGGGTATAAATGGCCATGGTTAGGAGAAAAGGGGGTAAAGGGGGAAGGGGGGGTAAAAGAACTTTGAGTGTACTAACCTTGATAACCATCATCCGAGCCTAGCTTAGTACCAGTACCAGTATCAGTATCAGTGTCAGTATCAGTATTAGTATCAGACTCAGACCCAGACCCAGAACAATCCTCCTCCTCATCATCATCCAAACCAACCCGCGACATGTATTCCCGAATATACCTCGCCCCAAAAGCCCCCAACCCCCTGAAAAACCCCCTCCAGAAACGCACAGCCCAGAGCAGAAAAGGCGAATCGACAAGCTCCTCCGTAAGCCAGACATCTCGCAGCACAAGATGCAAGACCCGCATCAGCGCCACCAGTCCCCCCATCCAGTCCCCGAGGACCTGCACCCCGCCGATGAACTCGCACAGGAGGCGGTCGCGACTCGCGAAAACCTGCGCCCCGTTGACGAACCCGTCGAGGAGCTCGAGGAACTCGTACCGGAGATACTCTTGTTTCGCGAGAGCCCACAGGAGCGCCGGCACGCCGATGACGCCCGGCACGGGGATTTTGACCGTGAAAAGCCAGTAGAACGCGTAACTCAGGCATGACTTGAGGGCGCGCAGGACGCGGTCCCAGACGTGTAGCAGGAGCTCTATTGGGGACTCCATTGGTATTTATTGGTGATGATGGTGGGGGTTTCGTTTAGGATGGATAGTGGTGTGGTGTTTAGGAGGTTGATGAGATAGGCCTGCTATACGATGTCTGGGAGTTTGTGGGTGAGTATCTTGACTGATATATAGATTATGAAGAGGGAGTGGGTGGTTGGGTGGCTGTGTGCTTGAGCTATATGCTGTATATCTTCTTTGTGCAGGCAAGACAAACGGGTGTTTCGCGAACAATGCTTTTATTTATCTAATGACATAATTGTTCAATCTCTATCAGCATCAATTAGAAGAGATCTTTTTGAGCAAGTTAAGCTCAATAATGTCTTTATTACACACCAATTGTAGACTACAAAGGCTAGTTGAAACGCCTCAATAAATGTTACAAGGTCCTTGTATCGAATGTCAATGAAACCATCCGTCTATGATTCCTTCATGCTACCGTCCCTTTTGTTAATACACATTTCCAAAAGCAACTCTTCACATGGAAAATTTCCAACTAGTAGTCTATGTATGGAATGCTTCAAGCTTCCTACCCTTAAGAACGCCAAACCAATGCCCTCTCCATTAAACCTAGACAGATCATGAAGTGGTGACTTGCGTTATACCATCGGCGCCTGTTTCAACAACCGTAAAGCCGGCGGTATTACCAGCGCCTGCAGCAGCTCTGTCAAACGCGGCGTCGCTCCTATCGAGAGTTATTAATATTTTCGACGCAATGAAGAGAGATAAAGGAATTGTATATACCTGTCCAACAAGGTTTCTATATCCTCTTTGCTGAGTATCTTATCTCCACCACTGTGCTTGTAGACCTCGCCGTCTTTGAGCAATAGGGCTTTCAATGTTTCTTTATCGATATCTTCAGCTGTATCAAGCTTCTGGCTCATGTTCTTGAACCCGCCCTTTTTGATTACGAGCTTCTCTAATCGACGTTTTGCGTCGGCACTGAGTAAGAGCTCTTCTTCTACGGTGCCTTTCGTCGCAAACCGGTAGATGATGACTGGGCGTGTTTGACCGATACGATGGCATCGGTCCTGAGCCTGGAGGTCTTGCTGTGGGTTCCAGTCACTTGAATTGCAGTTAGCACATCTTTTTCTTCGACTGCAATTGCATTCAACTCACGAATCAAACAGAATGACGGTATCTGCAGTTGCAAGATTAATGCCTTGACCACCTGCCCGAGTAGACAGTAGAAAGACTTTGTAATCAGGGTCCTCATTGAAATCCTTGATTTGTTGTCTCCGATCGTCTTGGGCTACGCTTCCATCAATTCGACAAACATTCCATTTCCGAAGCTCGGAACAGTAATCATGCAAAATGTCTAGTTGAGTCTTGAACTGCGAGAAGATCAACACCTTGTGACCACGTTCGAACAATGTAGGCAATAGTCGATCTAATAAAAGCATCTTTCCAGAAGCGGTCACAATGCTTTCGTCGACGGGCCCACTGGTGTCGTAAGCCCAGGGATTGTAGAAATTATGAGGAGAGTTACAGACTAGCCGTAACTGCATCAACGGATTTCCTAGCTTCTTACTGGCAATTTGTGCCTCTGCAATATGTTAGTAAATATTCTGGACCTCACCCACAACTGAGGTACGTACTAGCCAGCTCGAGCGTGTCAGCTCGCTTCATCTCATCATCATCTTGGAGTTCCTCGTCAACATCTTCTTGATCTTCCAATTCCTTGGCCAACATGTCTTCGAAAGCTTCATCGTCAAGCTTGTCATCATCTACATCATCTGGTACCTTGTAAGAAACATTCTTTCGAGCGCGTCCTCTAGGCCGTGAAGTCGTTGATGAAATCGACGGCGTTGACTGTCGGCTGGATTTAGCGCTTTTCGATACCGACACCTCACTGGTTGGTGACGTTTTCCTTTTAGAAACTGTCTTCGAGATTACTGAAGAATTCTTCGTTTTCAGGCTAGACTCGGTCGAGGCTTTGTTTTTTGGCCTCATCATCATGGTAAAGACATTATTCATAGGCGGAGGGGGTGTCTCAGCATTATGCGAGCTAGCTGCGCGTGATGATTGCCGACTAGATCTCTTGGAGCTATTCGGAGTATTGGAGGTCTCCGTCAATCTTTCCACAACTTTATTCTCCAGATATGTTCTTGTGTCGGTCTTTTTGTCATTGATAACGTTGTAGAGATCGGTCTGCTCTTTGGTCATCGGTGCGTAGAGCACATATTCACGCTTCTTAGGTAAATAGGCGGCGACATCGGCCTTGATTCTCCGAAGTAGCAATGGCTGAAGAACTTTATGAATCTTAGAGACAAGGGATTGGCTCTCCTTATCCTCTATGAATTGAGCCGTCCCTTCTTCATCCTGCAGGTCACTGAAATCGAACCAAACCTCAAACGCCTCCCAATCTAGGAAGGTCTCAGGCATCAGAAAGTGTAGAAGCGACCACAATTCCTTCAAATTGTTTTGTAATGGTGTTCCCGTGATGAGTAGGCGAGTAGCTGATTTGAATTGTTGAAGTTCTCTGAAAAGCTTGGCGTCTGCATTCTTCATCCTGTGTCCCTCATCCTGATAATCCATTAGTGTTGAATACCAATGTTATTAGAAATCATACATACCACAACAATGAATGCCCAATCAATCTTAGAAAGGGCTGCGCGATCTCGTAAAACCATCTCATATGATGTGCATACAACGGGGAACCTCTGAGTAGGACTGCCTTTCTGATAGTGTTTCATGATCTTATCTCGAAATATCTGCTGGCGCTCCTCGATGGTTCCATGGTACAAAACAAACGGAATAGTTGGAGTCCATTTTCGAAATTCATCCTGCCAATTTGATAGAGTGCTCAGAGGGGCGATGACAAGATGGGGGCCGAAATATTCCTCCTGTTCTCGCAAGAGGGCAACTAATGAGATAACCTGTATAGTTTTACCTGCCTCTTCTTAGCACATAGGTGAAACTAGTTAATGAGATGATGAGACTAACCTAAACCCATCTCATCCGCTAGGATACCGCTCATGCCTTGGAGACATATCTCATACATCCATGTGAGGCCTTCCAGCTGGTAATCTCGCATGGTGCCCCCCGACATTATTTTGGGTTGGTCCTTGAGTGCCAATCCCGCATCTGCAAGAGCCTGGTTATCAAAGTCGCGGCCAACTCGGCCAAGCGCTTTCGTCTTTTGAGTCAAGATGTCACTGAAGATCTTGGATTTGCGCAGGAGCTCGTCAAGCTCCTTAGCTTTTCGAGCCCTTTCCTGGGGAGACAACTCTGTCTTCTTTCGCTTCCTGCGCGCAGCCAAGCGTTTCGCTTCGGCCCGTGTGTTTTCTGCTTGTGCTTTCTTTTCCTCGGTGAGCATTTGCTGCTCCGTGAAAGTGCCCATCTTGGCGGTGCCTTTCTCTCCAATTGGAGGAGGGGAAGAAGGTGGGCTGGTTGCTAGGCTAGAGCTGTGAGTGGGTGATGTGGGTGAATCTATATCAGAAGATGGACTGTTGGCCATCGCGGGATTCCCGGCGGGAGTCAATCAGGAAGCACGGAAGCACAGAAACAATAGTAAAAATTAGGAATTAGGTAGAAATTGGAAGACAAAAAGAAAAGGCCAATTGGACGATTGGATGATTAGATGGGCTGGGGCAAGTTCTGTAGAAATCGAGACCAACTAGTGACTGTCAAAGTGAATCGCCTGGCGCGTCACCCTTGCTCGATCTAGTGACGCGAAGTGCCTGCGAAGTCACGCGTTAAGTGGTCTTGGCAGGAGGGACCTATCTGCAGTAAATTAGTAATTGCTCTGTCCAAACACTTCTTTTCCTGCTCCCCTTCATACAGCTGCAAATCCGAGAATAGCAATCAATTACGGCTGCATTATTCATTAATGTACCATTCCAGAAGACCTACTCAGAACTGTCTACATCCATTTGGCATTACCAAGGTTCTTGTTCAAGGACATTATACCAATAGGTTGGCCATCACTGTAAGTACCTAGGTACTTTAGGTACTGTAAGTAGCTGCATTTAGCACAGCGGAGGCGGGGTTGCCTGGAGAATGCACAGCCCCACCTTCTCAGGTAGGTACCTGGGTACTTTGACCAGAGCGCCACTTTTATTAGTCAGACAGCGTCTCATGGCAATGCGACCTGTCTATCATCATCCACCAAATGTCATTGACAACCCACCATTCTCTCCCTTTCAACAATCATTGCGCAACACTACCGACGACACGAACAGTCGGAAGCACATGCCGAGAAGAGCCACACAAGACAGAAGCCTCGAACTATAGCATTTAGTTGGGTCAAGATGGCGACCGGGGCACAGAACTTCTATGAGCTGTATCGCCGAAGCAGGTACATCGCCATACCATACCTATATCCATCCATCCATCCACCCAGTCACTGGGCAGAGGAGGCCGGATGAGACGCCGTTCTTAGATTGCGTATATTTTGCTAACCAGAGCCTTTTGGTTCCTTTGTTCACAGCATCGGCGGTGCGCTCACGGATACCCTCGATGATCTCATCACCCAGAACAACATCGACCCGCAGCTCGCCATGAAGGTTCTGGCCAACTTTGACCGCGCTATAACAGAGGTCTTGCAGGATAAAGTTCGGTCCCGGTTAACTTTCAAGGTGAGTGACTTGTGTCAGGGTGTAGTCAGGTTGTTTATCGCTTGGTTGGAGATCGAAGGAGGCTGAAGACTGACACGCGCCTCTATCTAACTATTTGTAGGGTAGTCTCGACACCTACCGTTTCTGCGACGAAGTCTGGACCTTTCAACTCAAGAACGTCACCTTCAAGATGGAGAATGGCGGCCAGGTCGTGACTGCCGATCGAGTTAAGATCGTATCCTGCACCGCCAAGCCTACGAATACGACCGCATAGACTGCATCAAGTTCGTCCCGCTAGGAGTAAATTGAAAACTTCGCGGAATTTCACATACGTACTACGCTCATTGCGACATTCCTATGATAAAACTCCGGGAGCAGATTGTTATTCCTCGAGACGAGAATGTGATTTATTGAGCTTTTCTCACATCTCGGATCCTTACGCTTGTCGTGGGATGCCGCATTCTCCCAGGCTGTTAAAGTTGGTTGATAGCGGCGTTAGAAATTGCATGCATTAAAGATTTCACGATGAGAAAACATTGAGATACAGCTGGCGCTAGTGGAAACGTTGAATACGTTGGCATCATGCACACAAGGCGTTTGGCGTTTGGGTTTCTCTAGATGGTTACATATTTCTGATAGGCATTCTAATGCGATTATGACTCTTCGCTACCTATTCTCAACTATTGGTGACTTCGTCTGCCTTATACCATGCGAGGGATTTTGGATTCTGAGCGCATAGAACGAGTATCTAGTTCGTCTATCATCTTCGCGACGAGAGTATCTAATATATGCTACCAGAACTAAAGTAGTACGGCTACTCAGAACAAACCAAGATCATCACCTATTGCGTGACGAATCATCTAGGTCGCCTAAAAGCGGGACATCCTCATCCAGTTCCTCTTCTCTTAAGTCGGGGAGCGCTATTTCCCCATGACCTTGTTCAGCTGCTTCCACTCCCGGTTCCACACTGACTACAGCATCGGCAGCCATGTCTTCCTCGGGGCTGACCTCTTTGCGCCCAAGGATCACGTTCCCGGCCACGAGTAACGTGGCGCCAGCCCACCATAGCGGCGGCAAAGATTCGGCGAAGATAGCTAGTCCCAGCAATGCCGATATCATAAAGTTCGTCGACGTATTCATGATTGATACTTGAGTTGTTGAGTTGCCCTTTGCTAGAGCTTTTGTGAAGAGCGTCCACATCTAGATCCCGGATTAGTGTTTCGTGCGGAGATGAGAGATGGGGAAGGGTGAAGTTCACTTACTATGATATTGAATAATATGTTTAGACCAAAGAATGCCTGCATGGTATTAGTAACAATATTCAGGTACGAAAGCAGTGGTTTCTTGTTTGGCAGGGTGACTACAGGAGCTGGTGAAGGAATTGTCATTTAGAGTTGCTCTAATACAGATTGCATATTCTCGCAGCCAATTTATATTAGATGAAGAGCACAAGAATATGAGCACTTACACCCCTAACAATGATTTCAAGGAATCCATCAATCCCTTCCAAGCCCAAAGCCCCAGATATGCCCCGCGCGATATGCGCCGTCAGGTTATCTGTGGTCCTGTGAGAGAATATCAGTTATTCTAAGTCTTTTATATAAGCGCAACTCACGAGGAGAGGACAAGTAGAAAGTGAACGTCGAGCAGGTATTGGCTGTTCGCTCTCTTTTCTATGAGACAATGCATACGGAAAATACACGTAGCCACTACTCAACCAAGACAGAGGAGTGGTGTGTGTAACACGATGCATAGGAGATTCGCATCGCGACTTACACCAATACTCAAGCCTCAGAGCGAATCCCAATGTTGAAAAGAACAAGATAGATATCAAAAGAATCGCCGAAACTCACAGCTTAGCAAAGACGCCATTGAAAGCAGCACAAGCACCGCTCGCAACCGCATACACAACCCACGCATTCCTCTTAGTCCAAGGCATGATATCGTCGTTGTTTGCATGCAAAGGTGATCCCTTCGCCCTCTTCCCAACGACACTACCAGCCGGTTTCTTCCCACCAGCAGGTAACACAGCTGTGGAGCCGCCCGGTCTCCGCTGTTTCAAAATACTTTGACTGCCGGCAGCAGGGTTTTGTACAGCGGGCGGAGAGGGAGTGGTACCAGGGACAGGATTCGAAGAAGAAGAAGACCCTTTCCCGGCCATGGTGGGAGCGGGTAAGGATGTATTGACAGGTAGGTATGTATATAATAATAGGCACAGCGCTAAAGGAAGCGGGAGCGAAGCGGGAAAGCTGGCAGTTGTGCCGCGTGGGCTGGGCTAGGCGACTCAGGGATACGAGCAACAACAAGAACACTCAACACCAGACCAAGCAAGCAAGCAAGCGTACAGCGAGAGCATACGTAATGGCTGTGTGGGTAAGTTACTTAAGGATTTGGCCCCCTCTGATTGGCAAAGCGCAGACCCGTCTGTTTCACACCAGGTCAGTTCCTGATGGTGGTATTGTATTGTGGGATGGGGGGCTATGCTCTTGTGTCTTGTCCCGCTGGGCTGGTTCGATCCTGTTGGTTTGGGATTTGATGCCGTGGAACTTATTCTTGTCTCGTCCCAGCTTGTCAATGTTCGCACACGTGGGGAAATCGCCAAGAATCGGTGGGTGGATTCTGAACGCGCGTTGGGGTCGCTTAGCGTGCGTCTTAGTCTGGTCCCCGACGTAATACCTCCTTCCTTAACTCGTGAAGCAATGGACAACGTAGAATTATGGTCTAAGGGCCGATATATATTGTCTATGATCGGAATAGATTTTCTAGCCTCCATGTGTTCAGTTGGCGTACAAAAGCGTGGTCTACTCATGGGTCAATCAATACAATGCAGCAGCTTAGTGGTGCCAATGCATGAATCATAATAATATATACGCTTCATCATCGAAACTTCTTCCAAGGAAAATGTCAAAATTCTATTCCATATCTAAGCCAATGTGTCATCTATTTGCCAGTTCAACGCCATCAACATCGCCAACATCTTCATCGCCGTCCATGATCTGACCATCGCCGCGTAGCAAGGCGCTCGACTCCTCACTCCCGCCTCCAAGCCTGATACGACCGCCGCTGAGATCAGCCACCTTGTCCGAAAACCATGTAGCGATACTCTCCATGATACGCCACAGTTCCTCTTGTCCCTTAGCAATCTCATGCTGCTCACGTGGATTCTCGGCCGCTTCCACTTTGAACTGGTATTTCAAACAGTCTTTGACCGTTACTAACCCTGTAAGTTTGCCATGGTGCTCGATTAGAATCACCCGAGGCCCAATCTTTCGGAACATGTCCATTACTGTCTCCAGTGGTAGTCGCGGGTGTGCAGTGACCGGTGTAGCATCCACATAGCGACTAAAGTCGATTGAGGCCGATGACATGCTTAGGTCCATGTGATTGATCGTAACGGTCGGTGTCATGGGTGTCAGCGCAGGGTTGACACCTGCTGGAGAGAAGTTACATTTGGCTTGTGGATTCACAGCCACTGCTCGATCGCGGCGCAAACGATCGATAGCATATCGTAACTCCGTTCTACCGATGTATCCAACGAGAATGTTGGTCCGTGTATTCTCAACAATAGGGAAACCTTGGTAATGTGGTTCCTTGAGTAAGTTTTCGATTGTCTCAAGAGTCATCCCATTGACAGGAATTGACACCACATCGCTGGTCATGACAGTTGATACCGGAACACCAAAGTTGTGTTCCTCTTTGTTATCAAGGAAAGGAAAACCGCTAAACCAGATCATACGATCAGCAATACCGCCCTTGCCGAACAGCTCTGACACGATCTTGGTAACGCCCACAACGATCATGGTAGGTAAAATATAGGTTAAGGCGCCTGTAAGTTCGAACATAATGACCACAACCGAAACTGTGATATGCATGATGCCGCTGAGCGCCGCGGCGGCACCTAAAAAGGCATAAGTTCCAGGCGTTATGCATGGTCCATCTGGTGGACAAGCTGAGAAAAACATGCTATCTGGGTGTGCATGATATATGCCCTGCATGATGATTCCAACTGTTCGGCCAAAAGAAGCTCCAATAGCCATTGAGGGGACGAATATTCCTGCTGGTACTTTACAACCGTAGGAAATAATAACTAGAAAGATCCTGATCACTGTCGCCAGTGTCAAAGATATGATATTGGACCACATCTTGTCCTGCTCACATAAACCCCGGTAATCTTCGGCACCTTCGCACTCCAAGAACAGAATCTCCATACTTTCTGTCATGTCGATTCGCAAAAATGCGTTGGGGTAGCAGATGATAGCTGTTCCTGCAGCCAAAATGGTTGCTTCCAGGACTGCCCATTTCGTAAGATACTTCTTCCGAAACGATTGCGCCCGGAGGTTCCACTTGATAACAAAGGCACCATATAAACCTCCAAAGATACCAATGAATATGTAGGGGATAGTCTCAAAGAGATGCCATGATCTGTCATATTTGACTTGGAACATGACAAGCTGACCAGTCCTGAATGGATTCATTGCGGCTAGCACTGCCGTCGCAACGAGCGCACAGAAGTAGCTTCTCCATAGGGTCTTCAGCGGGAAATGACTTGACATCTCTTCTAAGGAGAAGAGAACGCCCCCGATGGGGCTGCCAAAGGCGACTGCCACGCCCGCAGCAGCGCAAGCACTGAGGATTTCTCTCGTCTTTGATGCGTTATTCCTATACTTGCGGAAGAATCTCGAGATAACATGACCCGTACAGACTGCGTAATGTACACTCGGGCCCTCTTTTCCCACAGAGAGGCCTGACCCGATGGCCAGAGGAAGAGCGATGGACTTAATTAGTAGTGTCCAGAAGCCCAAAAAGCCTTTCATGACGAAGCCAGCAATGATGCACTTGATTTCCGAGATACCCGAGCCGGCAGCGTACGGAGCGAAGGACTTCACCAGCGTAGCAGCCGTGAATGCGAATATAGTCTACCATGCTTAGCTCACAGAACTAAGATCGAGGTGAGGGACCTCAGCTTACCCCACACACAATATATATGATATAATCGACGGGTTCGAAACCAGCCCATTCATGCCATTCGGGACAACCGTTATCCTCGCCCCAGCAGCAGAATTTCTCGTTCAGATAGAAGGCTGTCGTACAGTAACCAGTCTTTGTATCAGCAAGCCATTCGGTGATGATGTTCAGGAACGCCGCATTGAGACCGATGGCGGCGCCTATAAGGGTGACGACAATCCATCCTTGTGCCGCATCATAAGATTCCCATAGTTGGTATCGCCAGGAAACTCTCCCATGGTCATATAATCCAGCCGTCTTCCTCCGTTGTATGTTCCGTCGAATGCGTTCTTGGGCTGCATCTTGAACCCAGTCTGTTTACAGTGGTTAGCCATCCAGTACAGAACTAGGTCTTCGCCACGGTTGCAACAATTGGATACACCATGATATGCATACCTATGGTAGTGAAATCCTAAAGGGGCGCAGCAAAGTTAGGTCTGGAACTGGTCAATGTGAGGTCGAGTGAAGACAGCATACCTCATATCTCTTGATTTCAGCAATCTCCTCCTCGATCTGGTTGCTAGCAGGGGTATTTCCGTCTTCGCCGCGCTCGGCTGTAGAAACGGCATAGGAGAACCTTGAGCTCACAGAGGGTCGACGGAGGTGTTCGGGCTGGGCGAGGGAGACCGAGGAAGATTGTGGGTTCATCGCCTCGACGTTCTAGACATTCTCGCTCGGATTTCTTGGTGATTCTGGACGAACTGAGCCGCGCAGAAGATGCGCACCAAATTTATCAGCTGTGCGTATAGACGAGCAAGTTGTTTCCAGTAGTTGATGGACAGTAGGTACCTAAGGTAGAGAATGAAACGATGAGGTAAGGTGAAGTAAGTAACCGAAGTTCCCAGCTGCGCCAGAAGCTCTAGTGACATGCATGTACCTACAGTACCTACCATATGCGTGATGTTCTACCTACAGCGCCGAGAGCGCCTAGACACTATGCCGAATTGGGGCTCCAGCTCCTATCTCTAGCAGGGTTCTGGAAGCCGCCCTACGAAGTAAGTACCTAGCCCTTCTGTGGGTCTCTGGAGCACCTGCAGCGAGCAATGGGCCCAAGTACACAGGTACCTCCCGACTTTTAATAGAATCGCGTCTAGAGAGAGCATTCACGCGTATAGAGAGCTACTTATATCATACCTCCACTGATACAAGAACCTCATCCACTTACATTGGTAAACTTGTCTCTCATTTGTGTGTTTTGGACCGACCGCTGTTAGTATATACCCATTTCTATTATCCTCACGAGCTCTATCCAATCTAGAGCCCTTGCTCTCTATCCATGTTAATCCTTCATAACATTTCTGTTGGTTATCAATTTGGGGACTTAAGCAGAGAGGTGAGGAGGTTGAAAGCATAGCCCGGCACAGGTCTAGTGAGAAAGTTGGCTGACCTGAACGTTTCTGCTGAATCTTGGAGACCTTATTACTCATTATATACATGATCACTAACGACTTGAATGTTTGGCAGAACAAGCACAAATTCATCGAGCTCTCATTCTCAGGGCTTTCACACAGTTAGCTAGCGTCTGCAGTCAAGGAATTGCGCTTGGAGATCTTACACACCATGCCCTACAACACTACGGCAATTCCTCCAAGAAAGGAGGTCACTGGCCAAGCCCAGCTTCCATGTAAGTCCAATGAAGCCAACCATCCCAGACAATGAGCGCCTAGTTCTCCTAACCATTCTTGATAGTATCCAGAGTGAAGAAGATCATTGCTCAAGATCAGGACATCAACATTTGCTCCAACAATGCCGCATTTGTGATCACATTAGCCACTGTAAGTGCACCATGACTACTTCCATGATCTAGAACACCCGAGATTTACCATTGCGCGCAGGAAATGTTCATTCAATACCTCGCGAGTGAGGGGCTAAACATGGCCAAACTAGAGCGCAAGCCCAGACGAAATATCCAATACAAAGATCTAGGTACTACACCACTCACCCAGCGACCCTGTCACAGCTCCCTTCTAATACCACACAGCAAACGCAGTATCTCACCAAGATAATCTGCAATTCCTCGAGGACATCATACCCAAGACAGTGCCCTACAAGCAGATCAAAGCGCACGCGGCCGCGACGCGCGCGAATCTCAGCGGGGGGAAAAAGCCAGAGGAGTCGGGCGCAGGCCACGAGGACTCGCGGCCCACGGCGTCGCGTCAGACGAACGGTAAGAAGCAGAAGGGGCGGGCGAGCAACGCTGGAGCAGGGAACAGCAGCATTGCGAGCTTTATGGGGGCCAGCGGGGCTCGTATCGTCAGCGAGGACGATGCCTCGCTGGATCCGAACGAGCAGTTGCAGGATGAGATCAGACGGGCGGCGAATAGGGATGATGACGATGTCCATATGGCTGACTAAGAGACAGCTGGATGGGAGGAATGCTGGGAGGAATGCTGGGAGGAAGACTGGTGGTATTGAAAAGCTCCCCGCTAAGAGCGAGGCCAGGACAGGGTGAAAGTGCCAGAGCATGAACGTGGAATGAGACACCGTTGTTAGAGTGTGGTAGTCGTGGCTACCTGATTGAAATACTTCGAGCGTTTATAGCAACAAATCACATATTTCACAAGAAAATTGCAATTCAATCACAGGTTAATAACTTCTCATCATATGTGAGAAGCCCAGCATTGCTATTCGCCTTTTTTTCGTGGGTATATACCATTCTCATAGCGTAGTCCTCGACTTAATCAGAGCTCCGGATGCTAAAAACCATCACCGTCACATGATACTTTTATATCCAGTTCTTTACTCCTCCATCTCATCATTCAGATGAACACCAGCAGGCAACCTGCCCTCCCTCAGCATCGTCTCAAGTCTGGTGATCTCGTCCAGGCTGGTCGCCCGCTTAATCATATCCTGCAACCGCTTCTTCTCCTTATCGGTGAGCTTGATCCTAGACATGCGCATCGATAGGCCGGCAGTGCTGCCTGCGTCTTCGAGGGACGATGTGGCACCGAACGATTTGGACTTGACATCCATTATCTTCGTCGCAAGCTCCGTAGGTGCCTCGACCGTGCCAAATAACTCGCTGGCGTGCTTGCGTTCTGCATCCTTCACCTTGGCATAATCAAGGAATCGGACTGAGGGACAACGCCAGAGAGTCCAATACCGGTAGTGCTGTGATTTGACGATTTCGCATCAGCTTCTAATTCCTCAGACTAGTTTGCATTTTCTGGGTTCGCGCTAGGTTCAGCAGGCTTATGCTCACCTCTTTCTTTGTAACGGGGTTGTCTTGTAGAACGAGGTGCGTCAGCCGTGGGAACGACCCTAGCGGGTCTAAATCTGCGAGCTCGCTCAGATTGTTCGACTCCAATTGGAGGTTGGTGAGGTTCGGAATCGAGTTTGCTAGCGTTGGCTGTATCGAGGAAATGCGATTACGTGCCAGAAGCAGTGTGTGTATCCGTGGCGAAAGCGGGAAGTTGCCCAGCACCTGAATGTCATTATCGACTAGATCTATGGCATCCTGGGGCTAAACGAGTAGTGCATGTCAGCAGTAGTCAACAGGCCCAGTGACGAGGCGTAGAGAGGTAATAGTCGCCAGTGCTATAGCTAGCGCAGGTAATCGGCGAACAAGGAAAGGAGAGGGGATACGTACACCTGCGACACCCAAGTTCTCGATGGCGGGAATGCGATGTCCTGTTCAGGCCGACAAAGGCTCGCTATCAACTCTGCTCTTGTTTCCTTGACTTCATGGCTAGATCAAATAGATGTGTAGTATCTGTTCTTTTCTGACGTACCTCGAAGGTCCAGCTCGCGCTCCTTCAGCGCATTGAGCCATGACGGTGAGTTCTGGAGAAGCTCGGCCGTGAGCCTCATTTTTTTCAGAGACACTAGCTTAGGTGAGAATTACCGTTGTGATTCAATGAATTATATAGCGGTTCGAATTTGGTTTGGCAATGAATAGCAATTGACTTCGTGGTTCAACAGTCGATATTTGTCAATTCGTAGACGCGTCTATAATGAGAGATAGCAATAACAACAACAATTATTAAGTAGTACTGGAGAAGGAAACAAGGCTGAATAGGCGCAGGCAACCTAAAATTTGGGGTTTGAATCTCACTGAACAGCCTTCCAACTTTCCCACTTGGAGAATTATGGGGCCAGCTCAGGCGATACCACTAAGTGTATATATCATAATAATAGGTAATAGGTAAATAAGGAGTTATGCGATCGTATTAGGCACCTTAGGTACCTATCGCATCATTCCGCTACATTTTGGCTCCAATGTTTGAGAAGGTGGTCCGCCTCAAATACAACGAAAGTCCTCGACATCCCGCTTGTGTCTTGCCTAAATGCCAACTATAAGGTCCAATTACAAGGCTCAATTACCGTGCTACTTCTAAAGTGTGGTGTTGTAATGCCATGCTGGCTGTCTTCTTTACCTTTGAAGATTCAGCCCAGTAACCTTTTCGATCATAGCACTTAGAGCTACGACAAGAGGTAATCCAATCATGATTTTTTTTTTTTTTTTTGAAAAGGTGACAATAGCCATTGATTATAATACAGCTAATCTTTAAAGAAACTGGCTATCAAAGCAAATGGGTCTCGGCCCCCTAAAGCTTTAGTGGTCTTGTTCTCCGTTGCTCGATGAGACAAAGAAGGCGTCGGTCAAACACTAACAATTTATAGCAATGAACAAGGCCTTTCTTCAGTCCTTTCTTCCAAAATGGTTCAGCTTAAGCACGTATATAGTATCTCGAGTGCCGGGGCTTCCAACAGAAGTCAGCAAGCCACGCTTACAAGTCGATCAAGAAATATAGTGATCCGTTATACAGATTGCTGTGCAAACTCTAAAGTCGCCTTTACCAGATTTTCACTTCTTGTTTCAATAGGTATTTCTAATAAGAAAGTCGGTAACGGCGGTAGGTAGTTAGTTGAGTCGCTGCGACGTGGGTGAGAAGATTTGACATCAGCAGAATAGTGCTAGTACAGTAACATCTCACCAAATACGAGGCAAGCAACTTTGTTGCTGAGAGAATATGCTTGCTACACATTCTACCACTATCAGCAGGTCGAGGCACGAATCAAGAGTGGTGAGATGGCCCGAAATGCAGACGGAGGCGATACAACAGTGGAGAGATATGACGGCAGTCTCGTCACGTTCCCAACTTGGCGAAGTGCGAGCACGACATGAAGAAAGTCGTCCACGAAACACTGATTCACTGCAAAGCGATGCAAGTCTCAGCAGCTCTGGGGAGCGTACCACTTCAAACAGCAAGACACAGGAAATCACGGCTCATCTCAAGTATTTGGTACGGGCCTTCTTGAAACAAACACGGGCTGCTCCTACTGCCAGTGACACTTCAGGCAAGTTAGCAGGCAAGTTAGCAAACAATGAATCATTTGTACCGTCCCCGAAGATCACATTCCTCATCGATAAGCCAAGTAATCTCACCTGTCAGATTTGCCAACAAACAATTCTGAAGCTAGCAATCACAGCTGACGACCCAGGGCCTAGCATGGCCTCCATCTTGCCATGTGGGCACGTAGCTTGCCACGACTGTTTCAGACGGTGGTTTATAAATCACGATTCTTGTCCATTCTGTAGGACAAGTATGGTCCACACAGGTTGTGGACATCAGGTCAAACCACGTCTGCTTGCCCAAGACACTATTCACAGCATCCCGGCAACGCTCTCGAAAAGTGGAAAGATTGGGACCACGTGCTTCACGTGTGTCCAAAGAAATCGAAGGGACGTATCTGTAGAGCGCTGGGCCAGGCTCGCCGAGGAATTCATAGCAGCGCGGCAGAAAGCTGACGATCTTGGCACCGATGAAGCTATGGAGCATCTTTGCAGGGCGCAGAAAGCGTTTGAGAGGATACCAGAGGACGACTATTGCGTGCTATCGAGCATGAGACATCGCCAGTGGTGAGTCCGCTTTGTTGTCTTTTACCATAATCCTTCTTTTTTACTGCGCAAGGTTGCCGGCTGATGAAGCGTAAGTTCCATTGCCAAGCTCCTATTCTTCTCGCTTGAGTTTTTTTTTTCTGTTTCTTAAAGTTGTTCCGCAGCATTAACACCTCAGGCGAGCTCTGTGTTTCTCCTTACCTAAGTACCTATGATAAGTATAACATGGCATAAATATAATGTTTCCTCAAATTTAGATAAGTAGATGATTAAAATTGGGATGATCACTACTTTCAATACTGGTGCCTGGCGTAGACGTAGGTACCTACTCGCTACAGTACGCAACTGGCAGCCAAACAGTGCGACAATGCGCCAATGTGGTACAGGTAGCGCTTGAAAAGCTGTAGGTACCCTTTTCGGCAATCGAACCTTCACAGCCCACAGCGGAGAAACCCTGTTGTGGCATCTGGTCCTTTCGGATGAACATGAGCGCCGGGTCTGACCGGGCAAGTGTGCATTGGGTAACTGATCAATTCCATAATTATGACTCTTTTTTTTTTTCTTTAATCTAGCTAGCTCTAGATCCCACGAGTTTTGTGTGTTTATCAATGCTTGCCAATTCGCGAAGCTCTGTCAGGGACACTGTGAAATGAAAGGACTCGACGGTCTGACAGTACCTAGACACTGTAAGTACCATAAGTAACTGTCCGCTAGTGTTTTGTTGAGCTGCAGACCTAACGCCCTAAGTACTCTGCCCTAGGTAACAAGCGCTGCACTGAGCATGACCAGCCGGCACCCTAACGCTGCCAGTGGGATTGCTGGCATTGGGGGCAGTGCTTGCGGCGGCAGGCAAGAGGTGCATCTAACCCATTACGGCAGAATGCACGCAATCAGGCGAATCAGAACACGTCGAGAGGCGCCCTAATTGCCGTGGGCCACATGTACCTGTGGCAAACAGAAGCTAGGTAACGCATGCCGCCTCTCTTAGAGCGGTTTACCATCTGTGCTAACCTTATCACAACAACGCCATCTAACCAGGACTCTGCACGACCCTCGGCACGACTTACTGTTTGGCGCAATCTACCCTGCCGTGGGCTACAAGAGGAGCACTACGGCCGACATCACTCATTAGGTATCTACTTAGGTAGGGTATTGCGGATGTACTTACTTACTGGGGGTTTCTGCAGCGTGAGATATACCTAGATCAGACACTTAGATATAAACCCTGTGTCTGCCTGTGATTCCCAGATTGATCTAGACTACTACGAGGTACTCGAATATTGTACTAAGTATGTACCGTAGCCCTGTGCCAAGTCCCCTGACCCGTACCCTAGCCGAGAGCCCTTGGCTACTGTAGGTACCTCATTAGTGCATGGCGAGCCATGGCAGTGTATTTCGCTAGCGTACTTCAACGATCTTAGTGGCTCGGTGGCCTAGAGCCTGGCCTAAAGTCAACCTTCTGCATGCAGGTAGGCACTCGGGTATCTATGTATGTATTCTACTAGGCAGCTACATTTACCTACCGGTGCAAGTCACTACTTCGTATGTAGACTGTGATGGTCTTGATTGCTAGTAGTTGCCAGGCTCATATCAGATAATTTTGATTCCTCTCGAGTTCACCTCGACAAAATTATGCCTTGATGGCCCAACGGCATCAATGGAAGCGGATGTCTTCCGCTGCGACATACTAAGTATCTGTAAGTATAAGTATACCTACGTACGGCTTTCCAACACCGGCATGCTACCCTAGAGGCTTACTCGGTCGGCCCTTGTCTACATACATACTTAGGTACCTATACGGTTGCCAAGGCTTCAAAATTGTCCAGCGAATACCAAGCAGACCAAGGAAACCCAAGACGTCCGAAACCCGTCACACTTGGTCTACACTTCGCCGAGCGTACCTGCTAAAGAACCCCATGCCTAGCTTGTCTGTATGGATTGGATCACTTCCAGTCTATCCGAGCATGCAAACACAAACAAACACCTCAATCACGCTCTTCGCAGACAGCGAATCCCAAGATCCCCAAGCGAGACTCAAGCCAGAACCAAGCCTCAGCTCCTCGATCATCCCTCCAGAGCCTTCCTGTTGCGGTTCCACAAACAGGGGCCTGTTCTGTACATCATCACCATTTGAGGGGCTCGCATCATCCATCACCATCTGCGCTAGACCCAGCACCACCACACCAGACCACTGCCAGACCATACGGATCCATAGCATCCATAGCATCCCATAGCTGCTTGCACGCTAGCCCGCAGACTCGGTGGTTCGACACCATGACAATCAAACTCTGCTGACCTAATCCTTCCGACTTTCTCGTCAGCCCCCCGCGCGCATTCTTTGTGTCGGGGTGCCAATCCTCATTCGAGACTTGGCCCTTTGTGAGCTAGCAAGCCATTGCATACTGGTTTCTGCGTTGGTGTCTTGTCTGCTGGTGGTGTGATCAGATTTCGGTAAGCTCAAACATCACACAGTAGTAGCATGTAGTGTACATGCCTCCAGTCCTTAGGTGTGAGCTGGTAGAATAGTTTGATATATCTCAGTAGTAGATAGTGTGTAGGTGGCCCGGATCGAGCCGAACAGCCGGGCGCTTTCTTCACGTCGGGACTGATCTCGTCATTTACATGTATATTATTGTGGTCATCTTTTGGTATTTACCCGCCACCAGCTTTGGCTAACGGCCATAGTGCAAACAGAAACGGGCAAGATATGACCTAGAACGGTCTGACGAGACCGAAAAAAACTCCCCCTGTCGTGCTCCCACAATCCGGTCTCTGCTAATGGTCCGCGCCCCCAGCTCCCCCATCTTCCATCTTCCCTGAGCAGCTTGAGGTTGGGCCCCCATTTCCCTGCCGGTTTCGTCTCGTCCAGTCCATTCATCTCTCGAATACGACCCTTTTTCTCCACCTACTCATGTTTCTCCCTGCATCTATTCCCAGAAGCACGGCTAGGTAGTCCTCCTCATGGCTCTTTCTGCGAAATATCATCGTACTCCTGCTTACTTATCCATCGATGTGATTGCAAAGCGACACTACATCACGTGGATATCTCATGGTGTTGATTGTTTGGAAATCGAATTTGCTTTGATCCCATGAGTTGCATCACCTATCTGCGACTAGATCCGGCCGTTCCCTCGTCAGACGCTTCTTAAGTGACAGATTCTCTGGGTTCTCAGGCACCGTTTCGACACCCTCTGCGTCGCGTCAGTTGAGCCTGAGCCTACTCTGACGGCTCGTCTACAAGTGGCAGAATGCCAACTTATCTCTGCCACGGCTTTCGGTGGCATCGCAAGAGTGTCCGCTATTTCATTGCCAAACACGATATCGAAGATGGAGCCACAGAATGGATTGTCGCTCCGAGAAGTGAGGCTGCCATCATAGAGCATTTCCACAACATATATAGCTTCCTACCCTCTTCGAACTCGCCCCCTCCTCCGTCTCGGAACGCATCATCGCCGGCCTACCGAAAACATCATCATGCGCCATCTAATGACTCTTCTTACGTCTCGCGCACCAGCTCTTCCGAATACCATGGCTCAGAAGAACCGAGATATTCCAACGGTAGTGGCACAAAGTCGCGGAGCAGAAGCGCATCCCGGCAAAGTGTTAAGTCGTCCGGCCGACCAAGAACGAGTGGGCGTGACGATACCATCACGTTCCCACCCCTTCCGCTGCTGTCTCCGTCGTCGCTCGCTACGAAGAATTCTGATTACTTCGATAATACGCCGCTTATAAGACTATTGGAAGAATTCGATCCCAAGGATGAGTCTATGGCCAGTGCTCCCTGGGCCTATGTGGCAGACCATGTCATACGAGTGAGCACCTCGGTCTCCATTGCTGATGAAATGTTCCGCTACGAAGCGCGTATGAAACGAGACCCCAACAGGGCTATGCATGGTTCAAGCGACGAGTACGGAAGAAAAGTGTTTGGATCAAGCAGCAAAAAGGCAGGGTGGCTAGAAAAGCTACGGGATCAGATACAGCGAGGGGAAAGCATTAGATGGTATATTGTGGTTTGTGGTGACGAAGAACGGGAAAATCCTACTGGTTACGATGACGACGAATTACTGGAAGAGGAGGAAGAAGAGGCGGAATATGAGGAAGAAGAATGTGAAGGGAGCAGCTCTAGAAGTCAAGACCGGACGTGGATACGGCAGTCACAATCGACCCAATCAACCGAAGCCACGACAACGACAAACCCATCCGTTATTGAAGGCGGTTTCGAGTACCGAATACCAGAACTGGCCGGCTTCTCGATGAGAACGCCGACGGTCACCCCAGAGCGGAAGAAGAACAAACTTGTACCCCCGCCATTACCACAAAAGGACTTGCCTGCTATACCTTCACCCCCTCCGCCTAAGTCACCTCTTCCTCCAGAGGTTGCAAGCAGGCTCGGTTCAGAGAGTCCATCATATCCGAGGTCTGCTCGTTCTACTTTAGGACTGCGGAAGTTGTTTTCTCGACACAGATCAGAAACGACAGCCTGAGTTAGTATCATATTGATTATTAATTTTAGCTTGGATAAGACCTCGCCTATTCAAGGCATTGCCTTTCTCCAGCATCCTTCTTATTCTTTATTATGTTTTACGATACAATTCCGACGAGGACTTTCCTTTCCTTCCGATAAGTCTCAACGTATGTTGAGCGATTAACAGATTGGAGACCGTTGTATACTTCCTGCGCGGTCGTCCTTTTCTCTGGGAGATGTTGTAGTATGATATCACCATGCATTGAGCCAATTCATTGCGTATTTTCGATAAGCTCATGGCGCCAGAGCGGACAACAAAAAGCTATACCCCTTTCAACTCCTCTCTTTTTCTCGACACGATGCATGCGGCGCAAGTGTCTTGTTTTCTCTACACGTTCGGAGCAACGGTGTCATATGTCACAGGGCGGGTGTAAATTCGATTCACGTGTAGCGAAAGTTTTATGTCAAACGATACCTCGGTGGTGGTTGGGATAATGTCACATTGGAACTTTTGAGTCATACGAAGGGATGGCTAAATATTACCTGGAGAGGCAAAGGAAGGTGTGAGGAGGCTGGCGTTTAAGAACACCCCCCAAAAAAACCACAGACGAGTTCTATGTATTCCACGGGAAAAGGGGATGCATTTTGATTTACTCCCTTGTTTAATGGTTATCGCGTTCTAAGGATTTCATGGCATGGGAACCAAATCCTGCTCAAATACTCACCTTCAGATACGCTGTGTCCACTAGATATGTCACCTAGGTACTCAATCTGAATGAATTCGCTGAGTCTCATCATCTGGCTGAATCATAGGATGGGCATGCCCAATCATCTACTTACGACAATTTCCACCTACGACGTAACTGTTTAACCGATTCAAAAACTTGACTCAATCCCAAGTCAGATACGAGACTTTGGCACAGTGGGCATCTATCTATCTAATAGCTTTGTGACCGAATTGTTAGCTATTAGTGGAGCGCTTTGCTTTGCTTTAGGGCGTATAGTCGTTTCGTTTAGATCTGTCGTCGTATTCTTATTGACAATTATTGATAATCTACGAGCACGTCTTCTGACTAATACCATTCGAATTCGTGAACTTGACGGTACCGTATTTGATGCGCCGTCCTAGGTACGCCACAACAACCATTGTGAGTGTCTCTAGTGGGTTCTCCGGGCTGAGCTTGGCCCGGGGGGGGGCGCCCGGCACCCATTATCGGACTTTTGTTAGCGCCGTTCGGCGATCTCTCTGTTTCGCTTTTTATCCCTTTAAAATCGATGGGCGGAGAAGTCAGGAGGGGAGAGGGGCGGAAGAACCGGATTTTATTGGGATATATCCATATTTGTATGACAGACGTTGCTGTATTTTCTATTGCTGGATGCTTGGTACACTGGATGGACAATAGCTGTCTGTAATTGATATCCCGGGCTCACAACTACCGACCGGAATATCTGACTAACTGATTATTGTTCCTACCCTTGTTACCTGAGTAGGTCCCTACTGCGCTTTCTCCCTCTCCCTGCCTACCTACCGACAACATGGCAACAACGACATACACAGTAGTTACGCTTCCAAGGAAAGAACTGAGATTGCGTTCAGGAGGGGCTGGTCTCTCTTTCTCCATACAGAGTGAAACAGTCGAGCAGTCTAGCGGGGTTAAGGGACTTAGGTCGTGGGGTATGCACGGTAATGTACCTGTATTTGTAAGTTGAGCTGGACTGTAGTCGAATGAGATCATGAGATCATCATCGTCCCGTCTTTTGCCATTGCAGCATCTCCACGTTATCAATAGCTTGCAAGCCTGCCTCCTTAACGCCGAGGTGAATCACTTGCTTTTAACCTAGTGAGACAGGTGTGTGAGCATCATATATCTAGCTGCCTATCATCGACTTCTCAGACTGCCTGCCTCCGCTTTGTTCTTGTCACTTGAACAATACCTAACGACTTCTTGTACCAAGAACACCTCATCCTCAAAGCTCGGTCTCGACCTCGAATTGGTGTTTAAACAATACTGCGCATATAGCTTCTCACAATGTCTTTCCTGCCAACCGCCCCGCCCCCCAAGAGTCCCTTGGCTCGCTATCGTATCTTGTCTCCCACCGCATCAGTTCGTGTGAGCCCGCTATGCCTTGGTTCCATGAACTTCGGCGACGCTTGGAAGGAAAATATGGGTGCTTGCGACAAGGACACCGTCTTCCAGATCCTCGACTTTTTCTACGATCAAGGAGGCAACTTTATCGACACTTCCAGCAATTACCAATTTGAAGAGTCGGAGACCTGGATTGGCGAGTGGATGAAGAAACGTGGTGTTCGCGATCAGATGGGTGAGTGTCCCTAGCTAAGTAGATAACACCCTCCAAGTGATTGTAGACTTCCTTCCCACCGATTTTGGACGCTTGCCATGGACTGTATCCAGTTCACAACCATCAAGCAAAGAATACAAAGAGATTTAAACCCGGAATCATGCACTTCATATATCAACGCCATCATTCACTGATAAACATCTCAGTCATTGCAACCAAGTACACAACAAATTTCCGAGCAAATCATACCGATGAGATCTCAATCAACTTCCAGGGAAACGGAACCAAGAGCATGCACACATCTGTCAGGCGATCTCTGGAAAAGCTCCAGACTGATTACATCGACTTGGTTTGTTTCCCCTATGAACACCCCACTTGTCAATAGTAATACTTACGTTGACTGGTTAGCTGTACGTGCACTGGTGGGACTTCAGCACGTCCATTCCCGAAGTTATGCAGTCCTTGAATCAGCTGGTGCTTTCCGGCAAGGTACTTTACTTGGGTGTCAGTGATACACCAGCTTGGGTAGTCTCCAAGGCCAACGAATATGCTCGAAATCACGGTCTACGCCAGTTTTCCGTGTACCAAGGACGTTGGTCTGCTGCTTCTCGCGATTTTGAGCGAGAGATTATCCCCATGGCCAAGGCAGAAGGAATGGGGCTCGCACCATGGGGCGCACTCGGTGGTGGCAAGTTCAAGACGGAAGAACAGCGGAAGAAGAATGAAGGTCGTTCATACCCCCCGACGGAAATCGAGACGAAAGTCAGCAAGGCCCTCGAAACCGTGGCAAAGCGGAAGAGCACCATTATCACTAGCGTGGCTCAAGCCTACGTCATGCACAAGACGCCTTATGTCTTTCCCATTGTTGGTGGGAGAACGCTGGACCACCTGAAAGCTAATATCGAGGCTCTGAATCTCTCCCTTTCCGAGGACGACATCCAAGAAATCGAATCCGCTGCTCCGTTCGACATCGGATTCCCGATGAACTTTGCTTATCGCGGAGACGCGAAGCATCCGGGCGAAGTCTGGCTGCTCAACATGGGAGGCATTACAGACTACGTCCCTGAGCCGAAGCCTATCGCCGCGAGAAAGACCGGGGAGTAGGTTAGCCATCGGTCCCTCGCAGAGCAGATCTGGAAATGGACGAGACAATACACTTAGTTCGAATTGCTTTCACCTCGGGCGCTACGAGATTTGCTAGGTGCTTTGGGAATTGGGCCCCGTGAAATTTGGGCCTTGGTGGGCTTTGGCGCTCGTGAAACTCGCGACAAATTGGCACTCATTTTCAATGGTGCTAGAAGTTGGGCTCAACGGAAAATCTATTGTAATCAGTTCTGGGCAGGCTGATATCGGCCATTTCACGTTGAGATGAAAAGTGCAAGTGGCCAGGGCGTCAGTACTATCTCAAGCGTCCGTAGCATATCTATATAGCATTTACGAGGCAATATGAATAAATATCACCGCGAACAACCTCAAGACTATTACCGAGTAATGGTGCGGGAAGGGGGAGAAGGATGGAGAAACGTAGGGGGCCAGACTGCCGCTATCTAGATATATATATATATATATATATATACCTTCAAAGCATACGAATTCAACATGTCCTTTTCAGTGTCACTGGCAATACTCGCTGCCAAGGGGCTGGAGAAACTGAGAAATCGCAATATCTCGTCTTAGAGTTATTGACATGTAAACGAGCAACAGCGCAAAACCCCATTTAGCCATTCTATATAGGAGAGCTCTTGGACATAGAAGGTGTAGACACGCAGGGTTACAGTTATAGTTGTATATATGCTTTATCGTCCTGTTGGAGAACTTCATTCTGAATTAGAACAGGGTCAATAAGCTGGTTTTTTTTTTTTTTTTGTGTAGGGACGAAGTGAGCTTGGATATGAGACGGAGGCTTGGTTGATATAGGGGTTGTTAGTTATTATTTCTGAACTGGAAGTGGCTTATATCTAATAGATGCGGATGAATTGTAATACGTAGAGCTTGTCTTGAAGAATCCGGGACGTGCTTTCATGATGGCTCTCGGTTTATCTACAGACCCCTCCCCCGGTCAGAACTGCAACTATACCCATGTCATTTGATATTTGTTGTTGCACGAGATTACTCGTGACCTTCGTATCTAGGTTGGGACTATATGAAGCGAGTCTTTCCATCATAGCCCTGTGATCGTGATGGCCGCTTTTTGCATTGACGCGTTGGGATTGGATTGATGATGGTGTATTAGGTATGTTGTCATAATGGTACTCTGTTGACGAAAGAGAATATTTGAAAGCCTGCCTTGTCTTCGTTTGAATATTTTCTTGTTATTGTGCTTGTGGTGTCGAAGAGGGAGATGGAGAGCAAGGTTTGTAAATAGTTGGGTGGGTTATGCGAGTTATGGATTAAAGACGTTATTTAAGGAGCCTTGAACTGGTCAGATAATTTAGTACGACCTACTTAGTTGGACAGGTAGATATGGGTGTCGAGGGTGTGTGGATTCACTTCACGTATGTGAATGTCGCTTCTAGTAGGTATTCTTAGTTTTACGTATGATGAGTGAGCTTGTGTTTCCTTACTTGTAGTACGATAATGATATACACACAGGCATTTTTCGCGTTCAATCAGTGGGAGACCTTTCGTAGCTCGCTTGTCTTGTTCATTTTTGTCAGACCGATACTCTTGGAGTGCAGTGGTTGTTTAATCCAAGAGGCCAAGACTTCAGTTGCAATTATCTTCATGCTGCCTTGTGTCTCTGAGCGTGTGTCTGTCGAAGAGAGCAGCTCAGGAAGCATGATTATGGGGCTCGAAGGCGTAGGGAATCATGAAAACTCTCCATACCTATTTCTCAGCAAGCGTCCCGAACCAATGTAAGCATCTAACCCCGAACAATCGCCGTGGCGGGTAAACTTATCAAAGACATCTAGACCCCAAATCTGCCTATATCTTACGATGGAAACATCAGGCAAGGATGATTAATACAACTAGTCTACAAGTATGCACCAACTGATGCTGCATCAGTCGTCTATGCAAATACGTTTAAGGAAGGCAGCCGGACAGGCTCGTTTCAATAGGTCCTAAGGATGACGCTGAGATGGGAATAGTAAGTATGTGAGAACTGAGAAAGTGCCCATCCGTCCGGCCGATGCCAGGATAAACAAATTTCCACGAACTATAGGCCTTGTGATGCGCTGCTACGATCTTGCGGCCTTGTCTAAAACCGGCTATCACCGCCTTTAGGGGCTTGTTCTAATTGGTTTGTCTCTGCCTCCTCGCCGCCGCCACCGCCACCACCACCACCAGCTAAGAATATTTGTTTGTCTGCCTGCTTTTAATATTCTAGTCCTTCAATACGAAGGCAGATGGCCTCGGACAAACTTTCTACGAAGCAGAGAAGGCGGGGCTACGATATGCCGGTGGGCAGTGGTCAAATATGCGCCTTGTGTATGCGTCTGTGTGTCTTGATGCGATGGACCACCGATCCAATATTTACTGCTTGGTATTTAAGGTTATATTACGTGAGTTATACACACCTTCTTGCCCGTTGGTCGTTTGAAGGCGGGTGTGCTTCATGCGCCTGCGTCTAGACTATGTGTATCTAGCTTAGTTTATGTTGTAAATGTACGCTGAGTCTGTACGTATCTGCTGTATCACACGAATGTAATAAATTAAGCACTTCTAGTAGGAGTATACATAGTTACGGGCGGTGGTAGTTGTGAAGGAATCCATTGAGCCTTGCACGCGCATACTATAGTCGTAGTGTAATCTATTTGGTTACAGAAATAACCTGAAGCGAGAATACTCATTCATACCTACCACGTGGACGCACATCGGACATCGGGCAGATGAGAACTGCGATAATGGAGTCGCAGAAGCCCAGCTGGCTAAAGCTGAGTACTTTAATTAGGCATATTCAGGATGGATGCGACGGTAGAGAAAAGCAACGGCATTCTTTTCTACCTATATTCCATCGTAATGCACGTAGGCAGATAATGTTAAAGTCAGCAAGCCTATATCTGACATTCTATACTTACGTAAATACTGTTACCTTACAGATCATAAACGCACTGCAGCGCCTATATGTAGATGGAACAGTAGACAGAAAATAGAAACAGAGGGACTAGTCTTTGGGTCGCATATATCGAACTTTATATGAAGATCGTAAGTTCTTACGTCGCTATCAGCATTGTTATATCTTTGGTGGAGGGTGCCGTGCTGTACTAGTGTCGTTGGTGCTGCTCAATATCAAGCGGTTGTTGATAGGAATGTTTTCTTCTAGACTGATACCTTGTACGTACTGAACTCTGTGGGGAACTATTCACTATCGACTCGCGCGAGCTGAGTTTCGGGGGCAAATACGCCCAAGTAGAAAACGCTTTGTTACTAGGCTAGGGTGAGGGCAAATGCTGAAATTATGAATCAAGAAATTAGGCTAGTAGAAGAGGTTGTGTAAACTAATTAGGTAGCTGGGCGATGCCAGATTCGCGAGAACGAAAGTATTCACCTACACGTGAAAAACTGTACCTAGATATACTCCTCTGGAAAGTATACGCGTAAAAGGAAATAGGATCATAGCGATTCGTAAACTTCGGCTTCTATCCTCGGCTGTTTCAGGCACTACAGTACGTACTCGTTGCAAGGGCCTTAACTCTTCAGTTGATCCGACCCTTTCCCCTACTGGCGGATACCAACCCTGAGTAGGACATGGAGCGATACTACTGCAGGTTGTAACATACGAAGTAGGTTAATATTCTGCTTCCTGTTGTGTGAGGGCCGTAAGGGATGGGATGTTGTGCAGCCGAATCAGGGGTAGAACGCTACGTACCCTCAAGCGAAAACGCGGGGTGAACAGGGGGGTAAATATCTATTTTTCTATTTGTGTATTATAGAGGTGGGATTGATTCGCATTCATGGGAGGGGTTTCTGCATTAACCATGATCCTTCGTTCTATTTCGTTGTGTTACATGTGAACCCGGAGTTTAGCTCATTGCATAATGAGAGCCAAACCCCAAGCTGTCAGTGTTCTTATCTCATGTCATACTTTTGGAAGTTGACATGAAGTGGGACTCTGATTCATGGAAGATTTTCCTCAGCCGCCCCTTGCCATCGGTGTTGAAGCATACTTCGCAGCAAAAAACTACTTAGGTGGATAGCGCCGCCCGTCCTACTCGCCTTATCTTTCGTCTGATGCGATGTTCATACAGCGGGCGTATGTCGACTTTGAGACGCATCGCCGAATTTCATGCGGGTTAATCACTGGCGCGAGATGACGAAGACTGGACAGTTGAAGGTTCAGAACCTCTCGCTAAGCGGAGGCAATTCTGTAGGTGGGACAATGTAGTAATCCCGAGTCTTGTCATGAATGCCCTAACCCATTGGCCTGACCCAAGATGTCCTTACACTGAAGTGCCCTTCCTTCATCTTCGTAATTGGCTTGTTAAAAATCTCAAGAATAAGTTGAGTAACATGTATGAGAATAGTGCCTATTGTATTTGTGACCTCTCGGAAGCCTAAGACCGAGAATGTGGGTATGGACCGCATTGATTAGTCCTGGTACACATATTTATGGCCTCTGTGAAAGTTTTGAGGTCGAATTGTGACTTTTATTGAACTGCGTTAGACCCCCACCACATTGTAGAATACTAGATAGGCGATGATTCTCAGGTACAAAACCCATAACAGATGCAGCCGACACTCCTAGCCCAGCACCAAGAATAAGAAATAGATGTTGCCACCTTTGGGTATATATGTTATCGCCATATGAAAATATCGCAGGCCGCGAGCAATAAGAAGATGATGAAGGGAGACATGAAATCATGAAGACAGAACATCGGCTGTCAGTATATTCAGCCAGGGGGCCCGAGGATTACAACCAGAATCAGCTAGCCTGCTAGCCTTGGCATTCGTTGTGCTTTTATTTTCTCATTCCTGGCCAAGCCAATGTCTCTAATGATCCTTCATGTGTTAAGAACTCATAGTCGTCGTTAGAAGGGAATAATGGATGTGTGCAAGCAATATGGCAAAGATTAGTGCAATCAACAATTTGACCGAGTGAACTCCGTGGCGTGCGTGACGTAGCGCTTATGCAATGCTGGTAACTGAACGCCTGGTTCCTGAAGAGATCCGGGGGAAAAGTTGGGGAAGCGTGTTCCTGTGCTTGGTTCTGAGGTTTCAATCCTGCCTGATTCGGCAATAGACCAGAGATTGGCGGAGTTGACGGCTACCCGGGCCGCATAGCCTAACCGTTACCTTCACCCACGAGTTTTCCCCGCCCAACCACACGCCGTCACCTGCTCCTCGAGCTGCGACTCTATGGCACTGGTGCAACCCAAACGATGTGTCCCTGGCGCGAAGGCTGCTGGCCGCTCGGAATGTGCTGCTACTCTTGGCCGTAGTCATATACTAAAACGGAGCGACCGTAGGCATCTAGCAAGTCTGTAGAAGCCGGCTTGGGACGTTCACTGCGTGCTAACGTGTAAATGGTAAGGCTGAGAAGGCGTAGGAATGACGAAGAGACCCGCGCGTGTCGCCCACACGATTGAGCGTAGCATCGCAGATACGTCTATCTGGGTGAACTCTTCGCTTGAAAGACAAGACCCTGGATGTTCCGAGAATATCCATGGGTAATGAGTGCTGCAGTCTCCTGCAGGCGAGCCAAGACAGACAAGCTAGGAAATAAACGATGCCGAGCGCGAGGGTTTGACATCACCCCGTAGAGAGATGCCAGTGTAGGTGAATACCGGCCATGCTTGAAGACGGGGAGCCAGGCATCCGATGGCTGGGTGTCCATTCGATCCACAATCTACGGACGGGCGGAGAGAGTAGATAGTGATAGTTGGCGAGCTTGGCGAGAGGTCGTATCTAGCTCAACTGGCTCATCAGCTGTTGAGAAATGTACGTCGACGTACTTCGGCCTCTTTGATTATTTCAGCGGCTAAGCTGAGGCTGGGTGCCAAGACTGCCATCCTCTCGATGTCCATAATTACGTCGTTGATGATCTGATCTAGAGCCTCCCTATGTGGCACTAGGGTCAAGAGGATGCTGGATAATGATGGTGACATAGTTGCCCCCATGACTAGCAGTGTCTGTGATACGATAGAAAGCGCGCCCTGCCAAAGGTACGGCATGTGTCCGGCATGACTACGGGTAAACAGTTAGATTGGGAGATATTGGAAAGCCCGGGGAATAGGGAGTTCAAGACAAAAGGACAGCCTATAGACCGAGGATTATAGGGCAAAATGACTTACTGTGCAGATATGTGCTCCAACTGCCGTATAGATGCTTCAAGGCATTTGTGACAGCTTTCTCGTACTGAAGGGTCCAGGACAGCTTGTTCGTTGTCTAAGACTGCTAAAATATATGGACGATAGATAATAGTGCGGCAAGCGAGGAATCGCAGCCGTAACACAGTTTGAACGGGATCGGGCAAAGTAGTCCGGGTGAATGGAAATTGTAAGGGAAGCGGTAGACTCTCGTACCATTGTGTCAGTTGGAAGTCGAGCTCGGCAACGACGGGCTCGAGACTGGTTGTAGAAGCCATGGAATCTTTCGAATAAATGAGTTGGCTGACGCGGTTGAGAAGCCTCCTGAGAGCAATCTCGGCGAGAAAGTACCATAAGTCATCCCGACCAACAGCCTCCGACTCTTCTCCCTGAAAGCCTCCTGGTAGGCCAACATTTTCTTCAAACTGGACAACGCCCGAGTGTGGGAGATCTAATTCAGCTAGTAGGTCACTCTCAAAGAGCAGCGCGTTCCAGTAGATTCTCTCTAGCAATTCCCTCTGATCATCTGGGACTCGTGTAGGAGCCATTAGCAACAGCTGCAGTTTGCTGCTTGTCGTGCATAGCAAATTCCAGGCTTCAAGTGGCCGCACTAAGTAGAACAGATACGCCGCAGCGAGGAGGTGACATTGAGCGGCCAAAACGCTGTTGGCAGTCATCATGCCAGGTAGAAGTGACCATGCAGCTGTGAAATACTGTAGACCAGGCGGATCTTCTTGCGGTACGACCCTAGAGATACTGCCGCGCAAGCTAGCCTGCCCGAGAGCGAGAACTAGTAACACGATGCAGCTTTCCGGACCCTCCCGAAAACCAGTAGACAGGGCAGTGCGATAATGACTCCTCCATGTGTATGGGTTGACGCAGGCGTACCAGACATTCACCCTCTCAAAGTATGCCTCAATGTAAGCATTTGTGTTCGATAAGTCGACGCAAGGAGTCTTCGCTAGGGAATGGAGAGGCTCTCTCGCTAACTCCAGCTGCAGAATAATCTGGGGGTCATAGGGCCGCTGGACCAGGTCTCGTATCAAGGGCCATTGTAACAGATGCAGGGCTGCGCTCGTGTGGACTTTGGGCATCGTGGATATGTTCGTTCCGGGCGTATGGCTCGTCCAAGTCCCCAATCCACCGCTTGGGATGATAGAGACAAAGTTTCCCGCTGAGCTAGGCAGGATGACATTGTCGCCACTTAGAGCTGTACCGTTACTCATGGGTGGCGAGTCATGAGAAATCTGCATCGCGTTCGGGTGGTTGTTCACTAAGCTGATTTGAAGAAGGCTCTCTATACGGTTCAACCTTTCCAAAATGAGCTTATCCCCGGCGTCAAGCTTGATGCCTGGCTCGCGATAGATACATTCTGCACCGAGCTCAGTACAGAGCTTGCATTTCGGTTTCGTGCCATCGCACCGCGACTTGCGAGAGCGACATACTTCACACTATAGAGAAGTCAGTCTTATGTGAAAAGACGAACGGATCGGTCGCTGTTAGGAATCTCACCGCGATCGTTGCCCTTCTACGAGGATAGTCAACAGTGGCGTCTGTGTTGCGTCGTTTTAATGGATTTATTGATCCTTCGTCACTTGGTGACTTCTGTAATCCATTCGTCCCCACAGACCCGGAGCCTGATTGCTCAGTCGCCTGTGATAGATTTCGTGCTTTCTGCGCTGAGCCTAGAATGCCTTCCCGACTGAAGCTTGGATTACGTTGAGGCTTGATGCCCGTTGGTGACTTGACCGTCGACGAGCCGTTGACAGCATTCAATTGGGGCGATGATACGTCGATTGAGAAAGTATCCCTCGAAGGGAGGGGAAATGGCCTCCCCGAAGAGCTTGCCGCCCCAGCGGACAAAGGCGAATCGCCTGTGGAAGACGGTGGCATCCTCTATGTGCTTAACGCCAGAACCCTAGGCGACGACGCGGCGAGCCTCCCAACCCTGCTCTGCTCTGCGTACTGGATGAGCACCAATTTGTTCAACTGCTTTTCCCTATGACGAGCCGAGATCCCAGTCGTGTAACCAAAGGCGGATAGCCAGCACTTTCAACAAACGGACTCGCATTTAACCCTGGAGCCGAACATTCGTGGCGAGGTCGAAGAGTGCGACGAAGGGGGAAAGTGAGGAAGGGTCCCAGCCCGCCTGCAAGGCACGGTACAGAGCTTATTATGTTATAGAATGGGATTTTGGGGGGACTGGGGTGTCTACACTACTTAACAAAATGGTAGGTGGTAATGCTACTGTGAATACTAGCAACAATCCAAGTCCCTCAAAGAAGCAGGCATCCCCAGCCGTCTAGTCGCTGTCCAGGACACCTCGGCGCCTTAGTGGTGTGAGTAAATGTGTCTGGTCCGACTGTCCTACACCACATAGACGGCTCTCTGAGGGAGCTTTCTGATGAGATGTCCCCTCCCAGAGAGCACCCCTACCCTACACTAAACCAGATACTGCAAGTTAGAACCGACGACACCATGACCGAAACCGCCGTAGCTGCAGACGCGGGACAGACGCCCAGCAACAGAGATCATCGCTGAACCCTGGCACTACCCCCCAGTTCCGTCGGTTAGGTAGGCATCTCCACAATGCCCATAAATCATTCCCCCAGACAATTGCTTCCTATCGCGGCTTAGACTAACGGCCGATAGCGCACATGTAGGAAGCTGTCGGTCTGTCGTTGGGAAATAGATCCTTTCTCATCTCCCGGGACTGTAGCCGGAGGGATTAGCAACGGCACAATCTCTACTGGCAGATGTGAAAGTGGCCCTTTTGCCTCGACCTTTGGTGGCAAGTCACGGTATATCCCGATTCACGTGTTACAAGTGTACGATAATTCGAGTCACCGTAGCGTAGGTTATGTATCCATATACTTACGTCGACACTACTTGACACATACATAATACGGTAAACCTAGCTGCTGACCAAAATTGGTGAGATTCCTTATGGACTCGCTGGGTTAAGTAACTAATGCAGGACATTCTGCTGTGGGACCTACACCTTCATTTCGGAATCGGGTGGTTCACTTTAGGTCCTTTCGATTGGCGACGGTTTGTAGACGTGATGCAGACACCAATGCAATGCGATTGTGTCAGGTGCCTCGGTGTTCACGTCTTCTTCACCGTAGTTGTTAGAAGATACCATTAGAAGCACCATTATGAGAGGAGAAGCCGTGATTCATGCCTTAAATTCAACACATTTGTTTGAGAATCTCTTTTCATATAGATAGTCTTCATAGTGATCTTTCCAGCCGGCAACACGAATTGGTGTTTCGCCTTGATGTCATGTGAGTTACGTTCGTATCCATTTAATTGCCCCTTGGGACTTTGAGGTAAGACGCAGAGCTATCTGAAGAACTGCGGGTGGAGCGCTTTAGCACAAGCTTCTGATCTTTGGTAGGCGAGACTTGAGAGTAGGCGCTTAAACCGTTAAAAAGATACATACACTTGGCCCATATAAGTATATGTAGTATGTAACCTTCCGCTCCGTGGCTACATGCTACTCTCGGAAGCCGTATCAAGATAATAGGATATGGTTAAGAGTCACATATCAGGTATCTAGGCTTGGCAGGAAGGTGAGATTATATACTTATGAGTGTTGCCTGAAGTACAAACAGTTGCATCAAAGATGGAATAGGTAAGACACACGCTCATACAGTAGTTACCGTTACCAAGGGTGCCGAGAGAGTCCCACCCGCTCTTGAGGCATGTCCCTTTCTTGTGCAAAGTAATTGCACTACCTAGATTCAAACCTAGGCTCGGATTCTACCAGTTCGCATGGACCCCGGCCACCACATGCTCAGTATCTCTCGGCAAGATCATATGGCCATACTATCGAATGTACTTGGTATACACGACAGAAAACAGTCGACGACAGTTTGAGACCCTTCTCATTTTTCGAGCAGCTTTAACACCCAGAACTTAAACATCAACGTGCCGCAAAGTACTTAATTAGTGTAACTAGCATGGGCGAGGCGGGGACGTCACAACGTGGCTTGATCTCCGCTAAGTAGATAGCGTGGTACAAGGCGAGTATTCGCCCATCTCCACAGCTCTGGTTTCGGATTCTACATGAAATTAGTGTTAGTTCGCTGGGGCGTAAACTTGAGACGAAGTTGATTCCCGCTCGCTGGTGGCGCGATCGGCGCCTACACGTGTACAGTACTTGGCCATCCTCACGGATTGTGCCGCGTCTAGGGTAGGCCCAAGTACAGCCCCCAAGATAATCGCACACATCGCGTCACGAGGATTGCTTATCTTCGACCGTGTTGCGACTGCAATATGGGGTCTGATGTTGTGGCTATCACGAGCCGCCTTGCCTTCCTTTCTCGATATATAATCTGGATATTTCGTTACACTGGCATCCATGGCGAAAGCTAGGATGTACACTCAGTATATGGAAGCAATTTAGCTAGCGATACTCGCTTACAGGATGCTGTGAATCCTTTGGAACACTCCATGTAGAACGAATACCTACTGCCACTGTAGCTTATTCTTAGCCAGATACCAAGGTAGGCTAGAGATGGGGAGCTATTTAGTGTCTACGTCACAACTTTTTCGCACCTTGACAAATATCATTGTAACCCAACCGCAATATACCGTCTCGCAGCATCATGTCGTTCTCAGCTAGGTATCTACATGTCCCGTGCCAGTTGGGTGGTGTATGACTAGTGAATATTAAGCCCTGTACTTCGGACGTTCAATTAAAAAGGTCATGGAATGAAGCCAACAAGCGGCCTCATCCAAGCAAGCAGGTTCGGATCCTGGAGTCCCCGCACACCGTCGCTACATTTACGAAACGAATTCGCGGTCAAGTGGCCAATAGTTACAGCTTCTACTCATAAAAGCCCAATACGGAACAGGTGGGTGGTCTCGCGGACCGAATACTAATAACGAATCCCAACTTGGCATACATTTCCACGCCCATAGTAGTAAGTAAACCTACCCCAACCTCCAATCAAATCCTAGAGTTATTACTGTAGGTACCCTGGGTCTAACAAGGACAGCCAACAACTCAAGAGCTAGCAAGAGCTCTACCTACTGCTTATCAGTCTGGTTGACTCGAAAACTCTACCACCTCCCTATGAGGCTTGACAGCCGGAGAGAACCGAGAAGGATAGTAAGGATAGCCCTGTCTTCTGTTGACCGATAGATGGTATATATAAGAGCATACGTGAGACCGCACCGTCTCATCTAGATTGCTACTTCTCTCTTATCAGACCATTCGCAATAGTATACCTGATAAACAGTAGCCCTTGTTCAGCGAGCACCGCTAGGTGTTCTTTGACATATTGCCTCTCTCAATAAGGTAGCCACTGTCGACTTCGTAAGACCAAGTTCGGTGATAAACATACCAACAATAAGGCAAGGGCAGAGCAGGTAACCGAACGCCAATGATGACATGACGGAGCTTAAAATATTTGATATAGCATCCACTACCGAGGTCTTCTGACAGTTTTCACTTACGAAACGACCGAACTTACAGTCACCAGCCGTGCCGCTACCGTTGAAATGATTTTTAACCTAATTCTAAATCCTCATCCCAACACCTCCCCACCAGGTGCATCGGTGTCCTATCGCTAAATACCGTCTCATGCGGAATATGAAGTTGCCTTGGACGAGGTGCCTTCTTATATACATATCGTTCTAATTATGTGAGTCAACCAAAAGTCACCTGCAGGGCGCCGTGGCGACTGCATATACAAGTCACGAGATCATGCTTCTGACAACAGCTGTCACTATGCATACATCTCACCTTCTTGAGCCTTTTCTGGCGCTTCATTGGACGACTTGCGGTAGGAAGAAGCAAGGAGCCGAGTACGGTAAGGCAAAAGCTGATTGGGGTATTCCGCAACGGGAACTCGTTCCATAAGAAGAACTGAGACGGGAAAGATGTGACTTGCCGTGCATTCCTGCGAGATACACAGGCAGCTCTTGCAGAGACCGTGCGTGCGTCGGCACGAGCCTAGCGACTGCAGCCCTTAACCTCGATTCGTGCTGAATTTCTCCCTTCGGACCAGGTTTGCGAGCTTGATGAGATCAGACCTTCGTTGTGAGCAGGTCCGCCCGGCTTCCCACGGCATTCATCAATTCACTTAATCCATTAGGGCAAGCCGCGCAATTTGTGTAGGTGTTAGATATTCTAGACACTATGGTCACGCACGACTTCATCGGTTACCGGGTGCCAAGATATATAACTGAGCCGAGTTAAGCCATGGATATCGGGATATCGAGGGGACCCCGTGCCATTCAGGACGTCAATTATCTCATCCCTTCATATATGGACATAGTATGTACATCATGTTCATCTCATCTTCTTTAGCGTGACACATGCCCGAGTCGCAACTGGGACCTCCCTAGTCACGAAATTAAATATAGCATCTTCCCGAACTGTTGACGTTAGAGTTACGTTTGAGTAGCATTGGTTCATAGCATAGATACAAGTTTTGATTACGATCCTGGAACAATCAATCTAGACCGCTGACTTGTCCTGGTTAGGGCCCTGATTTTCCAACACACCACATAACCACATCCCCGAACTTATAGAGGCGATCGTAGGGTGGCAAATTAATATGAGTTAGATGCAGTCATCAGCGGTCTTGCCTATGTCTAGTCTGGCATTGGCCACTCACACGCCTTCACCCCCACATCATCGTCTTCATACTCAATATATAAACATCCCATATGACTTGAGAAAAGGGCAACCCCGCAGACGAGTCTGGTCTAACCCAGGTACTTAAGGTGTGAATTCAAGGATTTGAGGCTCACGGCGCCACCGGGACGGGAGGCCAAGTGAGGAGACGATATCTGCAGGAAGACATGTGAACAGCAGAAAATGGTATAGGAGATATATATGATTGGTCCAGATCTCTCGAACCCAGCACATTGCCTAAGAAGCGAACGAGCAGCCTTCGCTTGTATGCCCTTATGTAGAAAAAGCGAACCAAGATTCTCACTCCTCCTGCCATTGCCTTGCATCATCATCATCGTCGTCATCATCTTCCCCTCACTGGCTATCTGTCACCAGCCTCGACACGCCTGTTACTTTACGCTATTCATTACCAATTTTTAATCTAGGACGGAAGATCGACCGATTGTTACACCCTCGGACGACCTTTCCCCCACTTTGCGTGGTAGTCCTCGTAGAAGATCACGGTGTTCACCTCGCCTTCTACATCTGCCGTCGCCACGAAGTCCTTGAGCAAGCCTGTGTGGACGTCCCGCTCGATTATCGCTACGCGCCCGTCTCCTTGCAGACCCACTGCAATGCGGTTACCGTCGCCGTTGACTGGTGAGCGTCAGTAAGTCCCATCCGTCCGAACTCAAGGGGTAGAATCAGAAAAGAAAGATAATGACATGTGATTTGGCGAGTGTGACAAGAGGCTTTGTCAGCGCGGCATTGGCGCGGAATCTTGGAATAGTACGGCCCCCATTTCAACGTGTGGGAAGAGGGAGAGACAGAGCAAATAAGAAAAGAACCAAAGAAAAAAAGATGCAAAAAAAAAAAAAAAAAAAAAAGCAAGGGGGACTGTAGATATTTGTTTATTTTAACTTACTCGAGAAGTGACGTGGGCCAACACCTCCGGCCGGGAATTCTTGGATTTTATCCAGCAAACCGGTCTTGTTATCTATGGCGTAGACGATGAGCGGGTCCGATGCGATCTCGGTGCTGTTTCTTGGGTCGAAGTTCGGGATGCTCAGCGAGCGCTCCCACCGCGAGGAGACGATGAAGAATTTTCCGTCGGGCTTCGAACGGTCGAAATATTAGCTTTAATCTCGCTCCAACATGCGTTTTGCCTTGGGAGCTTCTGCCCTCCCTTTGCTTATCTTTATCCTTGAGAAGTGAAAGAACATTCACTTACCGTCACAAGCGTCTCTGCGGCACCTGTCGTATTTGCGATCTCACGATCATCGCCGTGGAGTGGGATCGTGAAGAGCTCGGAGAAACCGAGCGTCCTGTTCTTGTTATACACGACCTCGTATCCAATGATGGTATTGGAAAGTTCCGTTGCCAAGTAGAAGTATGTCTTGTTATACGCCGTCTTGAAAGCACCGTGTCTCGGGCCCGCTCCCGGGGGAACCTCTAGGGGTGTGATCGCCGTCAGCTTCAAACTGCTTGCATCCGCCTGGTACACCCGCACCAAATCGGCGCCCAAGTCTGGAACTAGGACGAATCTCGCCGTGGGATCTAGAATGGCTTGATGTGGGTGAGGTACGTCCTGACGGTCAGGAACGGCCCCCGGCTGCTCGAGCGTGTAGGTCTCGTTCTGGACCAGCTCGACACCACCTTCTGGGGTCATGCTCACGACATTCACGCCGGAACCGGCACTAGAAATTCAGATCTCATGGTAAGCGTTCACGTAACCCTAAACGCATACCCAAACGTCCGAGCCAAGGGAAGAACAGTAGCCGACCCTGTATATAAAACTGCCTTTATACGTGGATCATGCGTTCGTCCCAACTAAATGATGGCTTGGGTGTACTTACTAAGAGGCAATGGCGAGCCCGTGCCCTCCTACACCGAATTCAGCTATGCTGACAGGGCCGGCGATCACATCTGCTGCCGCCAGCGGTACCAGGGTCCCGTTGGCGTACGTGTAGAAGGACGTGACGGTGCCGGTGGGTTGACCCCAGGCCTCGTCCAAGCAGTAGAGGAATGACTTGGAGTAGTCCAGAGCCAACCATGAAGGATTAGCTCCGCATGCTGTGGTGCTAGCGACGGTGTCAAGCTTGGTAGTGGCACCCTCGACCAGGTCCAATGTCGTGACAGTGCCGGCATAAGAAGTCACGTACAGTAGGGTGGCAGACGTCGATCCAGCCAACAGCCCTGCCGCTGTTGCGGGGAACAAGACATTCTTCCACATTCTGACAGCGAAAGAGAGATCCGACACGCTAGAAACGACGAAAGGCCACTGGGCAGGCTGGAAGATGAAAAGGAGGAGGAGGAGAAAGAGGGCAAGACACGCATTCCCGATGGCTACTATTCTTAAGATAGCACCGCGGCGCCCCATTTTCGAATCCAGGGTCCGTCTTCATCTGGGAAAAGAGCCCTCTAGTTCCGTCATGGCACAGGATCGCCGTGCGCTCTGCTCCGAGCTTAGGTATTGCCAACCCCGCGGATGCCGTCCACAGGGGCAGCAAGATTCGCGGGTGGGCTGTCTTGGCCTCTTCTAACGCTGAACGTGAATTTATCCGGAATTCCTACCCCTCTGCCATCTAGCGTCCCCCGCTGTTCCCGCTACAACTAGTTCTGCTGCGGAGAAATGCGTCTTCTTCTTAAGAATGATGGGGAATAGCTCTTACCTACCATGTTAAGACATTGTGGAAAGACGGCGGGCTGAGGTAAGCGAGGTGCTAGCTTATAACCTACCTAGTCAAACAGAATGTTAGGTTTCTGCTATGCCAGCCCACTTCAGTTGTTACCTTTGTCGCTTTGTTTTTCCTATTTCTTCTTGATCCTTTTCCTTTTGTAATTCCTTACATCTCGTCGCACCGTAACTGGGGACTCAGGGTTACAGTGCGGAGTAGAGTTGTGGAATAGACACGGCACGGATATTAAGGAACTAGAATTTGTGCGAAGCTGTATGGCTGGCCCTTGCCCATGGGCCATGGGCAAGGGATGCTATAATTCGCTGGCTAAGCAATCAAGGTGAAGGCGCATAGTTCCTTGGCAAATCCCGGACGTCAAAGTCGACGGAGGAAGGGTATACTACACAAGCGTTACCGCCGATCAGGCACGAGATCGGAGAGCTCAATGAGGCCAATCCAACCTCTCGAATAAGAAAAGTTCGGCCTCGACGATGCTTTTTCTGGTCCGCGATACCACAATGCGGCGTGTCCGAGTGTTTCGCTGGCCACGTGAAAGTGCTCGGTTACCATTTGGAGAATGTGCATGTCTAACACTACATAGGCTTGCTTGCTTGCTCGCTCGTCTGCTGCAGTCACCAAGTGCCAGTTCTTTTCATACGACATGAGTCCCAGGGCGTTTCCTCACTGAAGCCATCTATAGTATTGCCAAGTCGTTCACACAAGGCTCGCATTACACTAACCTAGACTGGAGTAAATGCGCATGCATGACGGTTGGGCAGGAAGTGGGTTGAGTGACGGAGCTATGCCTTGTGTAGATTGACATGTGAGACATCTTCACATATTCTGTCTCAATGCGGCGGAAAGTGAGGGTCTTGTCACTTCATCCATGCCTGGCTTGGCCAGAAGGATCAAGTTCGCATACCTACTAAGTATATACTTATCTTAGGAGCTACCGCCAAAGCGGGGAATAGAACGATGCGTTAAAGCCCCCTGAATCGAATCTGAGATGGGAGACTCTTTCTTCTATGCGGCGGGGAGCAATGAAATGAGCGACGACCGCGGTGTTGCGGCAGGCTAAGTATGTCTTGCTCACGTCCCAGCAGAAGCGAACGCGGAGAACCCATGTTAGAAGATGCTTTAGTTTCAACAATTTGCCCATTTGGGGTTAAGCAAGCTACTGTAAGTTACCTCAAATCCTCAAAATAGCACAGCTTGATCCGGGTGACGGGCAGTCAGTACGGCTGGAAGTGTTGGTTGCCATGATGACCTCACTGTGACCATGGAGATACGGTAGTTCTGCATGAGACAGCCCGCTCAGCATCCGTGCCTTGATTGCACAAGAGGCTGCAGACATGATCTCCAACAGATCAACCAATTCAGCAACCCATTCAGTTCCTTGCTCCAACGTGATTTTCCTTCCCGCCGGTGTATTGACCCCAACATGATCGTACATTCACAAGAGATGAAAAGTTTTTTTTTTTTTTTTTTTTTTTTTTTGGTCCTGAAGAAAAAAAATGACAGCTCAACTGGTTCACACCTCACTCATGCTGTGCACGCTACCAACACCGAATCCGGTGAGCTTCTGGCGACAGGCCCCCAAGGTGACAGAAACTTAGCCAAGCTTTATTATGGCCGTGCGCAGCTCACATGGCTGGTTCCAGCGTGCAGTCCCTACCAACGCCTATAGAAAGAAGCAGAAGAAATAGGTGAATGAAAAGACAGTAACAACATCGAACCACGGATCACGAACGTAACGACAGGGAGACAGATATCTATGCTGTGTATAGGTTAGTTGGTGTAACCATCCATACTTCGTTCTGCACGGATCTTTTATCACAAAAGGCTTGAAATAATGCATAGCATAAGACGATATACCCTCCGCGTCTTCACCTTATTTATCACATCATTGTAGGCCTATACGTCTGTCTCCATGTATGTTTGTTGGTATGTATATGCACCATGTGCTCAGGAACAGACCATGCGTCGAAAGAAGAAGAAAATAGCGTCCCGGGGGTAACGCAACGTAGCGTAACACAAGTAAGACGCTCGAGCGTTCGAGTCCACAATGGTTTCTTTCGTGCTCTTTTACACTCAATTCGGTTCTGTCACGTTAGGTTAGGTTAAGTTAGAGAGCTTGACCGCCGGATTGAGACTATACGTTCGCCGTTTAGGCAAATTTGTGAATGGTTTTGAGATGACTGGTTGGATGGTGAAATGGGTAAATGGCATAGGTACGACGGAAGAAGGGAGAGGGCGGTAGGTAGACGGTTGTTGTGAAGATGGAATGAGCGAGTAGTTGGGAAGCTGAATGTATGAATGATGGAATGAATCGGGTGGGCGATGTCGTAGTTGCTATTGTGATGCTGAATTCCACGATTTGGTAGGCTCAAATCATGCACGCACCAAGCCCAATGTCATAGACGAAAACCTCAACGTGCGCGGCATGAAACACCTGAATCTAGCGGACCTGAGGACTCCGCCCTAAGAAATTCGTTGCTAATATAGACTATTCTGCTTTTCTCTCTGGCAAGAAAGCCCAAGATATGTTCATACGGGCGCTAGAGCACGAACAGCCACTCCATCAGGGCATAAACCATATATCTACATTGGGATCAGCCGCGGTCGTGGAGTCTTTAAGAATAAGTGCCGACGAAGAATTCGGATTGTACGGACGTTGGGAACAGATAGCTGGAACTTGCGTGTTACGGAAAAGAGTTGGCTGATTGTATAACCAGGTGACCGTAATGAGACGAATACGACACTCGCTGATGAGGCGAAGACATTCATATCATATTCTCACTCCTCATAAACTATATACACCAATGGACCTACAAGCATTCAATTCGCAATTTGACGATAATTGTACTTATAAAATGGGCGCACAAGAGTTCGTTCGCAACCATCGGGGCTACAAGAAGTGGCACGAAGTAGAAGTAAAGCTTCATATGACGTGTTCGAATAACGGTGTTCATCTTCGTTGATCCTTGGCCAAGTAACTTCAGTCATGGAATCCAGGCCGTGCACGCAAAAAACATCTCTTCGTAAAGTATACATATATACAGTATATCTGAAGCCCCTTTGACCCTGTGATGCAGCCATTGCTCGCAAGTTTTTTTCTAGCACGCCCATACACCGAGCAAGCCATCTCGGCGCCCTTCGACCATGTATCCCTCTTTAATGCGCACATGTTCGACGATGGCGGGCGTGCGTCCGTCTTCGGCCTCAGTGATACCCGCGCCGCAGTCCCACTGCCTCGAGTCCATCTTATCGTACACTTTGACGACGTCCTCGCAGGCAGCACTGACGATGCGCCGGCTATCGAACATCATGCTGGTGATTGGGTTATCATACGCATATGCATCGAAGATAGATCCTGTACGCAGATCCCATATCTATTTCGCCGGTGATTAGTTATTCGTCTTAGATGAATGTCGAGCCTAGAAATCCCATATTCGTAATATAGAGGGAGACTTACCCGTATGCTTCGATCTAAACTTCCTGTAACGATATGTACGTCGTCAAACTGCAGACAAGTGACTGGTCCGGTATGCCCAACAAGACTGCGGTGGACTTGGCCACTGCGCAGATCCCATAGGCGAACCATTCCATCCGCCGTGCCACACGCAAGAGCGGACTCAAAAACTTGCAGTGCGCCTACAAAATCGGCGGCACCCGAGGCCTGGCGGGAAGTCTGTCTCCATGTGCCTTCGCCGGAGCCAAGAGATGCGGAAGCCTGCGCGGCCGCCCACATCACATCTAACGTTTGTATACAGCGACCTTTTTCAAGATCCCATTGACGTAGTGTCTTGTCCGAGGAGCCCGAAACTAGTACGTCGCCTCGGAGGTGTAGAGCAGTAATTTCATCAACGTGCGATTGCAGTATAAACAGCGGGCAATCCGCCATGCTTCCGGCTGGAGGATCAACCGGCTGATCGTCTGGGTTTTCAAAGGCTATTCCGTCATCTTCTTCGTCATCCCGTCCAAAGCGGCTGCCATGGGGATCATAGTGAGCCTTACTCAAATCCCATAACCTTACAGTGGCATCCGCAGAACCTGTGACAAGGATGTTGTCGTCAACTTGCAGCGCCCGCACAGACGCCGTATGACCCTCCAGTGAACCTATACAACGCCCAGCATTGAGATCCCATACTTTGACCGTGTCATCCAGGGACGCCGAGACCATAGTACCAAAAGGCACATCGAAATCTAAAGCTGTGATTTGGTCAGCGTGAGCTTTGATCTCCCGAATATTGAAGCCAGGATCGAAATGTTCGTGTAAGACAGGCATAGATCTCCGTCGCATGGACTTCTGTCGTCTGTGGCCAGAGGGCGTATTTGATACAGGCGGTATCTTCTCATATACGGATTTTGACATGAATTCATCAACATCTTCATCCGTTATTAGATCATCCTCATCTGATCTTGTAGTTTCCGCATTGGCGGCGGCTATCGATTCAGCCTCATCAACGAGTACCTGTGCTACATCTATCCGACTTTCCATATCGACAACTGTAGTCATGTTAGCAACAAGAAACGCGCAACTAGGGAGCGTCTGCTCTTACTATCATGTTCTAATAGAGATTCTTCATGTTCCAAATCTGCCAACCTATCTAGAATGATCCGGCGCATACCCGAAAGATTTGCGATCTTGTTGTCGATCTCACGTATTTCGCTACTGGCCATGTTTTTCCTGATCGCAAGCATTTCCAGTTCGTGAATCAAGGTAGACCTTCCCTTCTTTAACTTGTGCAAATGTTGTGGGCTATCGGCGGGCATCGGCGACTCCTCTAGCATCTTCCTCCCTCTCGAGGCTCTTCTCCTGTGTTTCTTGTTGCTGTCTGTCGTTATATCGGGGAAGCTCGCCTGAAAGCCTTGGAAAAGAGAGTATGCATTTTCATCTTCGGGAATATTCTGCAGCATTTCGTCGGATAAGTATGAAAGGGCGCGAGATTGTATTTCGGCTGTCGAGAACTTGGAGCGAACAAGATCGGTAGGAGACGTCCTGGCCATCGAGAACATTCGTCGCTGCATGGCAGGCCGCGAGAGCTGCTTGTGAACGTGGCCCATGGCGTTGTGGTAGTGACTCCCGCTGGGATCGACGGCATGGCCAGCTAGATGACTCGCGGTGGTGGTAACCTTTCGAGTAAAAGCTTCGAGACCTCGTGTCTATATCTTTTGTTAGCCGTGCTTGGCGCATATGGAGAGAGGCTGAGGACAGGCGAAAAACAGAGAAAAAAGAAGAATTGGGCAACTACCGAAAGGATAGAGTCTTCGCCTATGGGGGCTTCATCTGGGAAGGCATCATGTAGGTCTGAATCATCCATGCGCGTGGTTTCTTTGTGGTGTCTATATCGGAGAAGTGAAGTTTTGTCTATACCGCTGGATGCAGCTTAGCTTGCCCACCGTGGATTTTTGGTTGTATCACAACACATTAATGTACTTGGTGAGCGAACGAAAAGGAGCTCCCGTGGGGATACAGTGATAACCGCCAGCCTCAATGAGGCATTCTATACATGTAACAACAGGATTGAATGTATCATTACACAATTGGAATGGGCCGCATATGGCAGTTGACTGACTCGTGGTGAATGTGATAAATGTGACCAGGATGGCCAACCAAGAAAGATGTTGCACGAGCCACGCGATCTCTGTTTAGAGAATGCGCACCGTAGCTAGCAGCATAGTTCACACTGTATGATGCACTTGTGCATATCGAGTATCAGCTCGCTTGGCGCGCCGATAAGATAACAAAATCTCCGACTCCCCTCCCGATGTCAAGGCTGCCCCACCAGTGACTGGTTGTTTGCTTGTTGGTGACGCTGCTGGTTTGGTGAGATCGAGAAAAACCAACATACACCAAATCGGTGTCGGCCTGACAAGAATAGCTTGGCACAAAAGAAAAATATAGGGAGAACGAGAGCATCATGGATACCATAATTGACCTGAAAGATGCCTCCAAGGCGCTGGATCTCTCAAACATCCGCTTTCAATTGATGTAAGTAGCTAGTTCCCAGTGTAACTCACACGAGACTTGGTGACCTTGGCTCTCCTCCTCATACACTATATATCCTTACCCTTACTTACCCCACCTATAGCCGTCTAGAGGATACAATAACCTTCCACCTGATTGAAAGGGTCCAATTCCCCTTGAACAAGAGTATCTATGTGCCTGGCGCCGTAGACTTTGGCTCTGATCAAAGCCTGAGCTTCATGGACTGGTACCTGCGCGAGCAAGAGAAGCTGCAGTCCTTGATTCGCCGCTACGAGGCTCCCGACGAGTATCCTTTCTTCCCCGACGCCCTCCAGAAACCCATTCTCAGACCTCTCGACTACCCCCAGATTCTACATCCTAACAACGTCAACGTTAACGAGGAGATCAAGAAGTTCTACGTCGAGAAGTTTCTTCCCGCCGTGTGCCCGGATTTTGGCCGGGGTGACAGCGGCGAGTCGGCCGAGAATTACGGATCTTCAGCTACCTGCGACATTGCTTGTCTCCAGGCTATTTCACGCAGGATACATTTCGGCAAATTCGTGGCCGAGTCCAAGTTCCAGTCTGACCCAGAACTGTACAAGAGGCTGATCAGGGCTGGTGACCGAGATGGTATTGGAGAGTCCATAACGAATGCCGCCGTAGAGAAGCAGGTGCTCGCCCGGCTTCGCCTTAAGGCACAAACATACGGCACTGACCCATCTTCCACCAATAGAGAGAGCGCCGGGAAGATCAATGCCGATGCAGTAGAATCAATGTACAGGGATTTTGTGATTCCCATAACGAAAGAGGTCGAGGTCGAGTACCTCATGCAACGATTAGATTAGGTGTTCTGCATATAGACAAAATGGGCGTTCATAGGTATGTCATGCGCATGGGATAATGATAAAGGGTGGCATTGACGGAGTGGAAGACAAAATAAACCTTTATCTTTTTTCCCCTTATTTGGTGATCCCTTCACGATGGAGGGTTTAGATATTCTCCTACCGCCTTGACGGCGCCTGCGAATTTGCTAGCTTCAATCAAGATCATAGAGCCCATGGGCATGACACCCATCTCTTGAAATGCCCGTTTACTATCTGCCACGGTGTCATCCATCTTAGTGAATGGGTAGCTGCCATATGCTATGGCATGTTTCTGCAGGACCTCATCTTCCTCATGGAAATAGAATAGCGTAGCGTCCTGCCTGCCTTTCTTCTTTTTCCTCTCTTCGGCTAGGGTTGATTCGATCTCATGGTATGTCTTGGAAACGATCAAATAGTGCGTAAACTCGTACGGCTCCTTATCGTCGACGGCATCCTGGATTTCCTCCATGAGCATACTGTACAACGGTGGTGCTACATCGGAAGGCATGTTGATCACTCGTTCGGACAATACAAGTCCGACATGTTTGCCCGAAGCCAAGAGTTCCGGTATGGGCGCCAGTGACTCAGTGGCCTTGGCCTTTTCACTTAGATACTCGATGAGTTGGGCTATGGGCTGCTTCTGGCGGTGCTCCTGGATATTCAGAGCAGTGACAAAGGCGAAGGGATCGGACTCCTCACCATCGGTCTTGACAGTAGAGCCGATGGTTGATTGAGATAGGATAAGATCCACGAGCGCTGACACATCAAAGAGGGTCGCATCGACATCGAAGAGCTGCCGTATTAAATTCTTCATGCCGTGGAAATCGACCTTCTCATTGAAATTGAACCACTCAAAGTCGACATTAACCATGTCGAAGTCCTGCGGTCGGGCTTGTTAGTCCTTCACTTATACTTACAGACGTAGTAATAGCAGTATGCTCACCTCGTCATCCGAGCTATCGCTATCCTCCACCATCTTGTCCGGTGCTTCGGTAGCACCGTCGGCCTCTCTTGCCCGCTTTTTCGCCATACCTATTTATATGATGGCGATTCGTATAATATCCGACGAAATCGGAAGAACTTAAGGCGAAAGTATTCACTTAGAGTAGCTACCCTAGAGTCTCATGTAACCCGATAGTATCCTGGCGTGATGGTTGCGCGGCGGGGGAGCCGGGGAGGTTTGGGAAGCGGTCTACCAAAAAATTCTGCCGCATGCCCCTCGCTAAGCCCTTTTTGGACCGATAAAAGCCCGATAAGAATCTGCTCGTCCCTTACAATAGTACATGATGTTCTGTATTCCGATTTGGTACCCCTCCTCACCACATGTATCTTGGACTATCTAGACTACCTACCTAGGTAGGTATTTCAATCATGTTGAGCGAAGACCATTTATATCGTAAATCACTGATCTACACTACCAGTGAGCTTCTCTACCATGGCTACTATAACAAAATGCAAAGATGTGGTTGTTAGTGTGGCATGTTTCATAAGAATTGACAGCCATGAGACTTCAATGCGTCGTAGTTTTTACGTACCTGTGACGCTCTATGCTGCATGCCGAGTCAAGCAGTAAGACTTTGTCAATCCTGCGATGAATGCGTGCTGAGAATCGCCTCAAGGATTGTCTACTTATAGGTACACATTGAATACTTGTGAACGGGGGATAACACCAGTCCAGCAGATCAGTCCCGATTTCTCACCTCATGAATTATTAAAAGACATCACATTGCGAGTGGACGGAGCAGTGAGGTCCAGCGGGCATCGGTTATGAGCTTTCAGCACGCTCATGAAAGATTACTTGGGATAAGGCTGTACTATTTCATGAGAGCGCGCTCAACCATATTACTACCCTGATCCAAGCACCCGCATGAGAATGAACAAGGGTGCAAAGATATGAACGGAACGGTAAGTATTAACACATGTGCAAATGCACCCGTATATATGTCCTCGAGTTAAGCCTTTGAACTGCCGGCCTGTCTCCGGCGCTGCCTGTCATCTTGCCATCTCATACATGCAGCGGGCGTATGTATGCGGCTGAGCTGCGACGAAGCGCTCCTATGAGTAATTTCTCTTAGGTAAAGGCTACGAGAACTCGACAACTCACATTCGCCATGGCAAAGAGCAAGGGGATCGCGATGCAAGCGCCGAGAAGAATATTGCAGGTGTTTGTGGAGATGGTTATGTTTAGCCGGTCGATAGGTAGCTGACCTGGTTTTTCATAGACTAGGTACTGCATTGCATGTGCACGCTGACAAGCTACATACATAGTAGTAGGTATGCAGGTATGTATCTCAAGTAGGAAGTGGGAAAGACGTTCATCAGCTGTCCGTCTGCAAGCCACCGGTCTGGCTTGGTTTGATGAAGACATTTTCACCCGAATGAAAAAGCAACATGTGTAGGCTGCTACAGTAGAATGGTTCCGGCAATCTCAGTACAGGCCCGTCGGAGGACGGCAATGTTTTGAGTTCGATCGGGCCTATTTTTCTGTCCATGTGGTGTTAGGAATGGCTGGGAAGTATTGCAGAGTTCATTTTGGATGCAAAGGTCTCGCCTACACACGATCCGGGATGCTGGCTACCGCTCTGCGCGGTCTGCGTGGTTTCCCGTGTCGATTTTTCCCTCTACTCTACTTCCGGAACGTTAACCAGGGGATATAAGGCACGATGCATTGCATGCGCGTACGGCTTCGGCACGTGTACGGACCTACAATCAGTGAGCATGAAGCTGATAAACGGAAAACGCGGCCTCTTTTTTTTCTAGTATGACATCACTGAACCTTGGGCCAGTTCAGCCTGAGTTGGTAGATGGGATCGAGTACGTGTCTGCCCTTCGGCAATATAGATTTCCCGTGCGCAAATTCACAAGGGCAAGCGACGTCGGGGCCATTTTCAATTGGGGGTTGAAAGGAATGCAAACATGCAATTATCAAAGGGTATAGAACTTGAAAAGCACATATCCTCTCCTCAAATATGTAAGCAAAGCAAATAATTCCAACAGAAACGCCTGTTCCATCGCATGAGAGTCAGGCCAAGACAGGCCGGTCCCAGCGAATTCAATGCAAGAATTCGATAGACTTTCAAGTGTCCCCCCTCTCGTCGTTCTAGATTCATGTGGCCGGAGAAATCTCTTTTCGTCATCTGACTAGCATGCCATTAAGATGCACGGCAGCGTGGTAAAGTAAATGAACCATGTCGCCCGTTAAACGGGGCACATGTAACGCCGGCTCCTTGCCCCTCGTCCTCCCCGTTCCCCAGAATTTCCAGAAGATGCAAGCCCAGCCAGGCCGCAATGTAAGCGAGCCTCGTCATGCAGCCATGTCCAATTAATAAATGCGTATGTGAATAAATGGCATCCGCCGCGCAGAAGGAGGAATCACGATGGCGCCATCGGACAAAATCTGGATATTGTCCATTTTCTAAATAACAGACGCGATTGCGTCTTATAAAGAGGGTATTACGAGCGGTGGGAAAGGTAAAGATGCGGACGCGCCTGCAGGCACCGATCCAGCCAGCAGTCAGCCGATTGTGGGCACCGGCGTCGGACAGCGTCAAATGCAGCAGCAGCAACAGCAGCAGCAGCAGCCCATTAGATTTGGTCAAAGGATGTCGCTCGTTCCGAGTCGGGTGTGGCTGCAGGCGTGAGTTGCAGGCCTAGACCTACAACGGCATGGCCCGAGCTCATCGACTTGAAGTGCTTTCTGCCGTCCTCACCGAGACACCCTGTGCTCTCTTGGATAATCTCCCGTCGTGCCATTTCGATATCATGCCGGGCCTGCTTGATTAGCGCGGGTTCCCATAAAGGCAAGATCCGATAGCCTAGGTTCTCCATGATGCAACGCTCGGTGAAGTTGACCTGCTCGCAGGTCCACAGATTGTTGCCCCAGTTCGAGGCGAAGTATTGTGTTGGGCTCTGTAGGTCCTCCACAAACTTGTCGGCAACCATTAATGCCGCGAGGACGATGATCTCGGGAAACACAGAGTTGATGTGTGTTGCATGGCTGGGGGCCGAAGGAAGCGTATGTCGTTTCGAGGCTGGCTGACCCTGGCGACTTAACGGGAATGCTACACGCCATTTGCGGGAGAACTTGGAATCCAACGAGTCTAGAATGCAGACGGCCAGGGCAATGATGTCCATGGGGAGATTGGCTCTGGCGAGCATCTGCTGAATTGTGGGAATGGATGGTGTGATGAAGGAAGCCCCTGGGGGGAGCATCCTCGCTAGGTGGGCAGCTGGACCTGTTGAAAGAGTCAGTTTGCGCAGGGTAGGCGGACAAACGAATGGGTGTCTCTATTGGTGGCTTTCATGTAAATATATGACGGATGAACTGACCTAAAAACTGGGAATTAGGGCCAGCAGTATCGTCGATGGATATTCGAGGACTCTGGCTCGCAGACGAGTTACGAGTAGAAGGAGGCGGTGTAGGCAGGTTTGATAACGGCTTGTAGAATTGCCTGAAGTAGCTTTCGTCGAATTCGAAATCGTCGTTTACCGGTGCCGCTACCGAGAAGCTCTTAGTGTGACCCATTTTGATCCAATTCTTCAGGGCGCCAGGAATCGAAATTGTATTCTAAGCCGAGGATTCCTGCTCATATTCCGGAAGAACACAACTAGATATGAATTTGTGGACTAATTCTACTGCAGTAGGGACAAGATCACGCGATCTGCAACTCCAAGGTCGGGGCAAGAGACGAATCGAGGTGTAAGTCGGGAGCGAGAGCGGCACACAACGCTTATATACGCAAAAGGGGGTTCTACTCGAAGACCCGTAGGATCGGAGGATAGGACGGGGAGGACGGGAAAGGAAGGGCGTTCAATTAATTCTCGGAAGAAAAGGAAAACAAATCTGGATGTGAACAATCGAGGGGGGAATGCGTCGATACATATACATAGAATTATGTCCAACGCATTTTATTGATTTCAATTTATGTACCGATTTGAGTCCTGGATGACGAAGTACCCGACCTACCCTTTTTCTTCCACACAGTACATGTGCTTTGCTTTGCTTTGCTTTGCCTGCCACCGCCTGGAATCAAAGGAATCAAGGGCGAACCTCGGACAACCAACCCGCCTACCTACTTACATAGTATGTAGGTACCTTGGCTGAATGTTGAGGTCGTCTGAGGGGCCTGAGCTTACAGCACTAATAGTAGCTGCATGCCTTAGCTATACACACCTGTATTAGTAGGCAGTCTGTAGGTACATGATGTAAATGATGTATGAGGGCTAACGACTTCTTAGTCCTATGCAGCCGCCTGCAAGCCACGGGAAAATGTGTGGAAACGGGGCAAATGAAAAATCACGCCAGCGCCAGGGCTGGACTTGTCCTTGTCCGCGCAGTGGAGTTTGCTACCTACATGTACTTATCACATTATGTAGTACCTAGGTATTAAATGTGCTGTCAACAGAGAGAACATGGATGTGTCAGATCTACGAGATGCTTACAGTACACCAGAGAAGTTGATACACTGTGGTTGACACTAGATAGGGCTGTGCACTAGGTACTACCAGGTATATTCGTGATACCTGTGGTGGGCAGGATACCTAGGGCACAGTACGCCGTTACAGGGCTCACGTTCGCTGTTACCTACTAAAATACAGAATACCGTACCAGGATACGCAGACATAGTACCTATGTCTTTGTCTGCACTGCCGACCTAGATCCGTACGAGCAATACACATGGGGAGCAAATTATATATGTAACTAAGCATAAACAAACAAGCAAAGGCCCGATCCCGGTCGTCCCGTGGCCATGGGAATATAAATTGCTCTATGACGAAGAGTTACGAGTCAGTGGAAGCGGAAGCTTTGCTAGTGGACAAGGAAAAAGGGGTTCAAATGGCCCCCCTTGCCTGCACTTGTGGATAGGTAGGTAAGTACCTACCTAGGAGGCTGGCTACCTAATTGTATATGGTAACTACACCATTACACGTTTGTAGTATGTTCGCACGTGCAAAACTACCTACATGAGCGTGGACGTGTAGAGAGGGATGATAATGGGCTCTAAGTATGGCTTTTCATGCAGCTTCATCTTTCTGAAATCGTTGTATCGATGTGCTTGCTGGATTAGGTAGGTACAATGGATGTCGACCTACCTAAGGTAGTTCTACCGTGGTTTCACACTATATCAGCATGACATTTTGATTTGAATCTGGATATTGATGCATTGAATATTGCTTCAATGACCCGTTCGAGACCTCAAGTTTCGTGTCCATGTACCCTCCCTACCAAAAAGTCAATTCATATGGGCCCGGTGTGCTTGCATCTACTCCGTAGTGATTTCATGAGGCACATTGCATTAGGGTTAACTACCGACCAATTTACTCTCAACATCAAGCCCTTGACGGATTGAACGCATCAAATGCTAGGCTTGATCACATATACAGCCCAAGAGAAAGGTTGATTAAAAGCGGCCAAAGTCCCTGGTTGTCCTTGTCCCTCATTCACAAACCCAGGTGTCAAGTCGGCGAACTTTAGTGGCGACATGCCTGTCTGTCCACATAGGTCAATTGATAAACTCTCCCGGCATCCCTTGTTACATCTCTTTCACTGAGGGCGTCGGAGAAGATGTTCCAGCTGCCAACTGAGCATCCTTTATTCCGGTTATTGAATGTTTGCTCGCTCGTGTGACGTCATCGTCGACGAATATCTCGTCCAGCTCTCTGGGATGATTGACACACAGACACGCCGTGGCCGAGATATATGTTGTATACTATTGGACTTTGGTGACTCGGAGACGGGGTAACCTTGAAGCTCGATGGCTGACCGGGGTCTTGGTCAGCTAACCTAACGCTACTGACTTGGTTTGGGAGGTTCTTCAATCACAAGCTGACGATTGTTTGAAGCAGAAGAAGCTCGAGACTCGCGTCTTTACTTAGAGATATGTTCTACGTGTGAAGAGAACCGTCGAAACCACCATCTACGGATTATCTTTGCTTGGAAGGCAGTGGTTCTGGGCGTGTGTCAGAAACAAAGAGCTAACTCAAAGAGTTGATGCCTCCATCGTTAGCAATACCATTCACCCTCAACTCAAGTCACAAGCTTCATATAAGTACCACTACCTTACACCAGATCACCTATTCTATTGGCTATATGTCTATTAACTGGAATAATGTGGTAAGCCAAGCTTGAGTCTACTTGAATAGCCTAGGTAGCCTTAAGATATACTGTGCCAGTTAGGCGGTAAAGTCTAGGTCTGATTTCACAATGAAGCGTATTCTTGTTCTTATGCATGATGATGAGCTTGGAAGTGATATGGGTCTGCGGAGCATGAGTTTGGTGATGGCGTCAACAGCGGGATGATTGTCGAAATCAACTATACCTACTCTATGGCACATATACCTATCTACGTACTTAAGTGTAGATCTGGGAACGAATGCTCTAGTATGTATGCTCCGTAGTCTAATTCGATTTTTTATTAACGCCCTCATCATTCACATTGTACATCTAAGCAGAAATAGCATCCACGACCATTAAATGCGGCCAAACCTTTTATGCTTAACTTACATGTGGTTATTATTATCTCGTATTCTCTGCTTCGTATCGAGACCCTTGTTGCGCTGGGAGTGGAGAAGCCGATGCACCCCCTGAAGGTGATGCCCCGCGAGCCCATTACGCATGTACCTATTTTTTTCATTGTACCACTGAACCCAGGTACCTATACCCGCCCGGAGCCGGTCTAACCCCGCCTAAGACCAAGCCCCAGCAGAAGAGGCTTTAGTGGATTTTAGTTGACCCTGAGTTCAGTACCTACAGGTACCTTGGTATTGTAACCTAGGTAGGAGGTACACAGAGCACTGCCACGAGCATTTTTCTTACGGTGCACATGAAATCTTTCAGGGCCGGTTATCATGGCATTATTCAGGCGGTGAAGATCGTTACCTTGCAAAGGAAACACCACCGTCTGTCCGGTTTCCATAATGACCCGTCGAGCCCGTTTCCCAACCTCTACTGTATGGAAAACTTGTTGTTCGACCTAGAATGCCATGAGGGAGAGTTGGCGTGGCCAGATTTGCCGACGGCTTGTGCGGACGTGGCCGATATACCTAGCGGAGTCCGCCTTGGATCTTTTTTTTTTTTTTTCTCCAGTTCCTTTGTTTTAACACTAGGGGTATGATTCTGAGAAGGCTCCATACAGAGCTACGCGAACCGTCTTTCATACCGCCTCACCGCCTTCACAAGAGCATACTTAGAATCATATTGATTCCGTGATAGGTTACACAGCATGAGTGCTGTGTATGTGTGCAATACTCACTTGGCATAAATGGCGGTAAGCTGTGTCCATTACGAGATAACAAACGAGACCAAACCAAGAAGGCTACAGAGCATGGATCTCGTATTTTAAGCATACATATTGAAAGATCTCAATAATATACCTACCATGTCATCTTGGAAGCCTTGTGGCCATCGTATCTAAGATAGCTTCAAAGCAGTGGGAACAGGCTAGGCTTCACTTCATACGCGATCACCGAACAACTCTTACGATCAATGCCATGGCGCATTAGACATGTACATATAAGTCAACTTATAGAAGTCTTCGCTGTAGGACCCTTTACCTATTCGCTGTGCAGGCACTCTACTAAGACTTCGCCAATGCTTGCTTTAGGGTTCGCTAATTTCAGCGTGATGCCATGAAGGACAGTCTGCCATGCGTTCCAAACAGGTCGAGATAAAAAATAAAATAAAAGCTGCGACAATGTTTGTGAGGATGGATGTACTGTTCTCGCATACAGCACAGTCCAGTACAGAAAATGTACGTTAAACCACCTACATACACTCCGCTACGATCGATCGTGTTGCTATTCGCCAATAAAATCATGGCAGCTGTCCCAATCTGGACTTTTGCTCCAAACAGATCAGTCGGTTGATCATGCTACAGAGCCGTGCTAAACGAACGTGGAGCATAGCCACCATGACGATCACTTGGGCCACTCCATCAACAGTGACTTGTGTGGGTGGAATAAAGCATCGGATAGTGATCGTCAGGCACGGGACGATCAAATATCCCGAACACCCACATCGATGGACTCAACGACGTCTTTGATTTTGCTGATCTAGGGAGATGCTGCACGCTACACAGCGGTTGGTAGTCATGTGTACACTTTGCTCCCCACACCTAGTAATTCAAGATGAACCTTAGTGTGAGAAATAGAAACTCGACTCTCTCTTCGGTGGGTAAGGCAAGTAAGGCAATAATTCATCGACAGCTAATTGATACTGTTGCTACCATGATCCTGAAGCGCCAATAGTACCACCATTGGAAAGTAGTGATGCCATGCATCATGTACCGGACACACAACAGAGCCTCGGCATTTGGGGCGATGGATTACACTACGGTCCATTAGCCGTTCATGTGGTAAGCTCAGCTGATTCCGTCCTTTTCAGCTCAGTCAGCTAAGGCTCAATTCAAAGCATATGAACGCCCGACGAAACACTTATTATAGCTGAAGAAGTGTTTCAGAAAGTCATCTGATGGATCGCCTAATCGTGACTGCCACGCTTTGTAGTGTGCCAACGCCTTTCAAGCCTTCAAAGACAGCAGCAACACATGCTTTTCGAAGTCTTTCACGGATTTGTTGGCTTGACAAGGTGAGGAGTGTCTACACTATTCTACATATAGCCATGTACATGTAAATCCCTGGGCGACACTTACATAGTACATGAGATGATGCATACAGCATTGGATTTCTGAGTGTAGAGGAATATAAGGTAATGTTCAGCATGAAAGCGGAAATGTACGACACGCATTTCTTTGCTTACATAGTACGTAGACTCTCGTTCAACACCCTATCACACCAACATGTCGATAAAGAAGGGCCAATGCTCTCGAAGTCCAGAGTCAAAACAGTAAAGAAGCTCAATGTCTCAATTGCAATATACTCGCCCCCGTCTATTTCCGAGTGTCGCGCTGCTCTCCAACTATAGTTCGGTAGTGTCGTTTGTGATATACCGAGTAGCTGACGACACCCTTCCGCTATCGCATTGAATTACCGCGCCGAACTACCTTGATTCGTACGGAATATGAATGTACTCGTGGATAGATTTGACCAAAGCACTGGACTTTTGCCAGGCTCGTCTGCTGATTATTAAAGCCGCTTTCTGTCTCTAGGCTTCATATCTTCTAATGTTAGCTGAAGTGACTCAAACCCAAGGTTCCTGTCGCATCGTGTTTCTGCCATTGGATCTCCTGTGGCTGAAACAGGGTCGTGGGGTTGACAGGCTTTGCCTATAGAAGCTAGTGGCTCTATACCCCGCCTCTGCACGCCTGGGACGATTTCAGCCACAGTGGAAAAAAAGAAGAGATCCGACCTCGGTCGGGCTGCCTTCGTGTAGACAGTCGATCTGTGGTCTGAGAATCCGTAGCTGGTCAACCTCGTAGTCGTGGGTCGAAACAGTCTACAAGAATTATACCAGGACTAATTGGCGCTTGTCAGGGGCATCGGAATTCTCTTTCTCAACGTCGTCGCGACCAATTCCTCTACTACTAGGTCAATTGGGCTTCGAAGCCCTTCGGCGTCATGATTTCCATCCGCTCCCTCGCCTTACGTGCCAGCACACGCGCATCAATTGCCACTGCTCGGAGCACGAACCGATGTCTCCTAGAAAGCACTCAAAGCTTCTCGGCCTCATCTGCGAGGAGCCTAACAACTGCACCCGCCCGCACTCTTAGCCCGTCAGCGCGCACCAGCAAATGTCACAACCAACAGCAATACAGGTACATCACAACAACAAACCCCAACCCACCCCTCGATAAAAAGAATGCCTCGAACGATGCCCCGTCTCGTATTGCTTTGATCGGAGCGCGAGGATACACTGGTCAAGCCTTAATCGATCTCCTGAATAAGCACCCTCACATGGATCTACGCTATGTCTCTTCGCGAGAGCTCAAAGGCCAAGAACTCCAAGGGTATACCAAGCGCAAGATTATCTACGAGAATTTGTCTCCCGAGGATGTCGCTCAGCTTGACAAGGAGGGCAAGGTTGATTGCTGGGTCATGGCTCTTCCCAATGGTGTTGCTGCACCGTATATAGAGGCTCTCGACGAAGTGGCGAAAACCAGCGAACACAAGAGCGTTATCGTAGATCTTTCTGCCGATCAGCGATTCAACGACTCATGGAGTAAGTCTTTGAATGAAATAGCTGGATCTGTTACTAATTATACCACCTTTTTGCTTAGGTTATGGTATCCCAACCCTCACTAAGCGCTCTGAGATTTGCCAGTCTACTCGCATAAGCAATCCAGGCTGCTACGCCACTGGCGCCCAGCTAGCCATCGCTCCTCTCGTCCCGTATATTGCGGCACAGCCGGTGGTGGCAGGAGTTTCCGGATACTCAGGTGCCGGCACCAAGCCAAGCCCAAAGAATGATCCTGAGCTTTTAAGAGATAATTTGATGCCATACAGTCTAACAGGCCACATACATGAACGAGAGATCAGTCACCATCTTGGTACTCCTGTTGCTTTTATCCCACATGTCGCAAGCTGGTTCCGTGGCATATCTCTTACCGTCTCCATTCCTCTTAAGGAGGCAATGAGCTCACGCGATATACGCCAGCTCTACCAAGATCGCTATGCTGGCGAAAAGCTTGTAAAGGTTGTTGGAGACGCCCCCCTAGTACGCTCAATTGCGAATCAGCACCACTGCGAGCTGGGTGGATTTGCGATAGACAGCACTGGCAAGCGCGTGGTTATGTGAGTAACTGATCCAAGGGCCGAAGGGACTTCATATGCTAACCAGAAACTAGTTGTGCCACAATAGATAATCTGAACCTAGGAGCAAGCACTCAATGTCTTCGTAAGATTCTCCGTCTCTTAACAAATCAACTTAGTCAGGTTACTAATGCATTTCGCAGAAAACATGAACCTTGCGCTCGGTTACGCGGAGTACGAAGCCATAATATGAAGATTTTAACTTAGTTCGACAGGTAGGAGGCGACGGGTCTCGAGCTTCTTCACTACTTCTCGGCAACTTGCTTTTTCAGCATAGATAGCATTATTGCAGAGGAAGAAATTCATTTTTGGTACGTAAAAGGCGGTCTTGGATGTGGTAATTACCCCTTGTGTCAAAACAAGTATTCTAGTTGGCTATATAAATATCTAAACTTCTTTGCCATCGCCATACGTATTGACTCAGTTAATACTAACTCTAAATAAGCATACAAGTCTTATGATGGTCAGACCTATTTCGCAGCTGGTAATGTGTCAATGCATGAAAATCAGATTTTGAGGCCCAATACCTTCATAGCTACTGTATCCGAATTGTTCGGCACGAGTAAAGGTGGCCATCTCGTTGTTAGCATCCTTGAGCGTAAGTGGTCTGGCAGCTTATTGCGTGCGGTAGACAGCCTCACTTCATGACGTAAATGAGGCATTGTGACAGGGGGCAGATATGCAAATTTGTAAACCAGGCTTTCCACGACATGGTGGGATGCGAACATTACAATACTGCTTGGATAGAGGGAGTCAATTACCAACCGTCAACTACTCTATTGAAAAATTAAAGGCCTGGGGGTACAAGGCAAGATACACGTTATTTCCCGCGATCGTTGCCTTTATTAACTGTTCTTCTCCCATTCCCTTCAGCTGCAAAGTAGGCTATCATGCAAGTCAACATCCATCAAATAGCGCTTATGTTCATCACTTCCAGGATAGGTAGGTCACTCAAGCCTGTCCACCATCTTCTCAGCTGTGGCCCCCTCCCGAGCCCTCCTCCAAAACTACCGTTTTTGTTACTGAGACGATACAGTGAGGCGCAAAGAAATATTGGTTAAAATTGCCAGCTCGAAGAATATCATACTGAAAGGGGTTTTCTTATTGATCAGTTACCATGCCTAAAATTTTCCTACATAGTATCGCATAGAGTCCAAAGTTACGTAGGTAAGTAGGCATCCTCAGAAAGAGAGGATGTACCTGTGGCCACGCAGTTCAGAGCCGCATTTGGCCCCCAAAAAGCGCCAAAACAAAAGAACTAATGTGGTCCGTCATGAATCGAGAAAATTCTTTTCAATTGATCTCTGACCCTATCACTTCTTACACAGTATGTTAACTCGTAGGTTTGGCTGCCGTGAACTCTCTAGACTCATTTATAGACCATCATTGTCATCAGAAGTTGAGAAAGAGAAATCGATGAAGACACGCAAGAACGGGCTGTGGTGGCGTTTCTGATGGTTTCAGTGTAGCCATCGATCATGGTTTCATTCCGACCAGATCTTATCTACCCACCCGACTCCTACTGTGGCGTCTTATCCCAGTACCTATCCCTGGTTCTCTGCAACGTATGTCGTAAGAATGTAAAACCAACAGAGATGCTTGATAAATGTAATTGGCTCTTAGCTGGAAGAAAAGCTTACCTATCTCGTTAATATTCGAAGCGAGATTGGGTGTATGTGAGTCACTACGCCAGCCTTGAGTCTCTCTAGCCCCCAACTGCTGGCTTATAACATGCTGCTTCCACGCGTAATGGATGGTCTCGGTCCATTCTCTCTACATGCTTCGTCAATTACCTTTTCCCTTTCTGGGGCTGTTCGTATCGAAATGGCCACAAGACCTTCTGGCACGAGTTGCTTAAGTGCTGAGCCTCATGAAGAGAATATCAAAGACCCTTTGCTCCACTATCTTGGGTGCATTGAAATATATCAAAGAAAGGAATTTCTTGAAGAGAAAATTGCCTCGGACGATGAGCTCAGCGATCAGAAATCGCTTCGAATAGACACCCCGGTCTCCCAAGCAATACAAACTGAAGGTACCATCAGATCGGGTCAGAAAATCGACGGTAAATGGAAACAAAGCATTGAGAAGGAGTTGCAACGAATTTCCCGCCTACGCCATACGTTGTCAAATGATCAGAACGATAAGGTGCTTGTAATGGAGGTAGAAGAGAGCTACAAAGAATGGCGGAATTCAGTGACCGAACAGCAACTACACGACATTAGGGAATGGCGCAAAACGCTGAAAAAAGAAAACTCTGTTGTTGAGCCAGTTATCGAACAGGCGACAGAATACATGCTAGAGGACGATATATCTGTCCCAGTTATTCAATTCTGCGGCCACAAGGAACCCACTCAGACCAGGGATGGAAACTTTCCAAACCAGAAAACGACTGTCCACAAGCTTCTGTGTTCAGAACCCAACATATTACACAAACAACATAGTTCCAGCGTTAATCGTATCAGATACTTCCATATTCCTTCAAATAATATGATTGTGAGTACACGTTCAATTTTCTCGGACTCTTTGTCCTTACTCAAAATACAGACAACAGACTGACTGTTACTGGTAGTGGGCTGAAGTGAGTTAAAGCTTCATGTTTCCAACTCACCCACCTAACATGTTTTAGAAAGCTATAGCGCGTTATTATGGCGACCTCAAGTCCGACTTTACTGCAACGCAGCGTCAGAAACAACGACCTAAAGATACTAGTACAGGCATAATTCTTCAGGACCGTTTCTGGCAGGGGCAATTGCATGGGGAAGTGAATTCATTACCGCACGCGAGATACATGTCTCCAATGTGCGAAACTATCTCATCATGTAAGTTGGGCAAATAGGATGTATTAGGGGTAGAGGACTGACTGATACTTTGCACAGCAATCAACACGCCTGATCGTAATCCAAATAATGTAGTGCTCTTTGTAAGTGTCTGTAAGAAACCACACGATGATCTGTGAACCAACTAATGTTTACTCGCTGAGCAGATGCCATACCTCCACTGGGAGACTTCAGTAAGGCGAGAACAATTTGCTGATGAAATTGGCAAGATCGTTCTACGGAGAGCTAAAGGTCTTATAACGAAAGAGTCCAAGGCAAAAAGAGATCGCCAGCTAGAAAGACAACCAATCACTAAGATGACACTGGATGAGCGGCTGAATTCACTCCCACTGTTAGGGGGACAAATTGAAGCAATGGGGGACGCTGTAGATGAATATATCAGAGCAAGCGATCAATCCTCCAATGAATCGAATGTTGGTCCATTCCAATGCGCCAATCCTTTGGGACGCTATCTCCTTGCTGCAGCCCGCCTATATGAAGGCATGGCAACTTATAGAGACAAGATGCTTCTACGCGAGTATCTTCCTCTAGATGCTGCCATACACCCTCGTCGGACTCTCGATCAGGCCTTTTATTGGACCCTCAACTCAACAAAAAAGCGTGACAGAGATCAAGTCGTATATCGAGGCACCACAGTTGCCGACAGAGACTTCCACCACTATGATCATGAGAACAATGTATGGCCAGATCACAAGGGGCTGGGGGGTAGAGCCTGTGAGACTTGCCGGACGAATATAAGAAAATTGTCGCGAGTTGTCATGGTAGATCAACTTTGGATGTGGATCTTGGATGGCAAGACTCTTATAACATGTTTTCCAAAGCGGTACGGCGTAAACAAACAAGATTGGTCAGGAGTACACAAGTCGATTAGAGCTACGCTGGAGAGTCTTGGGTCCAATCAGGTACGGACGGTTTTCGAACTGGGCCTGATCGTACTAGATGAATGTACCAGGACGTTCTTTGATCGCGCAAAGGTTCTAGATCGACAACCACAAGTTATTGACGAGTTCTCCAAAGCAATTGGCAATATTGTGAGTATAGTGAAACATAACTTGTTTCTGCATTATCATAACTGACCTATGGTACAGATGCATAAGCAGACCACGGCGTTCCAACGACTTTGCAACTGGACATGCGAAGCTGGAATAATATTCCGATCAAAGGGGTATATTGACACCAGCGAGCTTCACATACCGCTCCTTGACATCAATATCGAAGGAGACCTAGAGCGAGAAATCGAGGATGTCGTTGAGGAATTGGATATAATGCTCCATATCACAAATACCTATAAGGATATTGTCAAAAGATATGTTGAACAAGCTGAGCACATAATTGACAGAGACGGTAAACTTAGCCAAAGCTTCCAACGTTATCTGGCAGAAGAGGACAACCCGACCAAGGAAGAGGAAGACTATCGATCCTTCAAGCTCAAGGCTGATGAATGCCAGGAAAGAGTGAATAGTCACATCAAGGATCTAGAGTCCCTGCGCGGAAGCGCGAAAAATGCTGCTGAAGATGTAATGACGTCTTCCAAAATCTATTTGCGCATACCTTGAGCATTGGCTAACTGCATTCCAGGTCTTGCATTTGCTTTCTATGAAGCAGCAACAGGCAAGCGTTGTCCAAGCTTGGCAAGCTGTCAGGCAATCAGAGGAAACCATCAAACAGTGAGTGCTGCGAAAAGGCAAATCTTCGGCAGAATCTAAGTATTCTAACGCGTGAACTTTTGCAGGGGAAGGTCGATTATGGTATTCACGCTTGCTACGATCGTCTTTGTTAGTCAACCATTCTTGGCACTCAATATAATCTAACCTCGTATGTGCCAGTTGCCACTTTCTTTCTTGACGAGTGTGTTTGGGATGAACAACAGAGAGTTTGGTGACAACAACTGGGGCCTGAGAACTCAATTGACATATATATGTGAGATTAATACTCCCGGCCTTGGTCTCTAAATACTGCTTGATAGCTGACAACTACCCGTCTATAGTCGGAATTTCAGCTGGAGTCGTGTTCATCAGCCTACTCTTTGCGTTCAGCGCACGGCTAAGAGCAGTGACCTGGTCCTTTTATTCTCTGGCCACTACCAAGCTTATGATCAAGACCGGCATATACTCGTACTTCGTCGGGCATAAGAATAGCGAGCAGATTTTCGCGTACACAAGTGCTAAGATTGACAAGATGAAGAAGAAGAAAAAGGACGAAGTCCTCGATAGCAGAATTGAAGAAGTAGAGGAAGTAGAGAAACGCGAGACACAAAGAGCGGCGAGGAGACGGGTAACGAAGAACTCAGGTGTCGATGGTACGAATGAACAACCGCAGAACAAGGCATCGTCGAGCGAAATGAGGATTCGTGATTTATTGTGTGGCTTGGAAATCTCTTTTGCGCGACACCGAAACAAGAAAAGAGATAGAAATGACGGGCGTACGAACGACGATATTGAGAACGGGAACTTGGTAGATGCTGAGAAATGACGAGTCGCTTGATAGTCGATCATCGTGTATGATAAGTCACTGTTGAACTGTTATATAGAGTCAGCTGGCGCGGAGTGATAGAGAAGATAGGGGTTGCTCGTAATTACCTTAGACTTGAACTATTCCTTTCCCAGTTTCTCGTCTAGCAGCTTCAGAATCCGGGGATGTGGGATATATTTAAGTTTATGCGAGTTGTGCATGTTGTATCGTCCTTCTCCTTAGAACACACCGCCTGAGAAGGCCCGAGAGAAACTACCGAGTTGCTAGTGATTATCTGAAAGCGCCAAAGAACTTGGGCTTAGTGTGATAGAAAGGATCAATTATGGGCTTGAAGGCTTCAATAGATCTTATCTGTTGAAAGCAGCAGAGGAAGGTAAGAAGCACTACCATCAACCAAACTCCCAACCACATGTGCACTCTTAAGGCTGAACAGACAACGTACGCTACGCTGTGGTGTTTGGATTCCCAAGCCGACCACTACTCTGGGGGTCGATGATCAACCCACTGTCAAGAGACGAAGTAGCACTAGGGTAGAAATTACCCCAAAGGAGTGGTGACAACTTAGGGATTAGATATATAAAGGGGGAAGGCCACTGCAGTGTATTTGAAATAGTTAGAAATCAGTACCACCAAACCCGTACCAATATATTCGACCTCTCTGCTACCTAGGCGCTACCTACTTGCCACACAGTTTCTCTCCGGGAACACATCCACATGACATCTAACAAGTTCAACTCTGCCGTTGTCATTTTATCGGGCCAGTATAATGAAGGGATCGTGGTGTATCGTTAGCTTTTGTAGTCTCATCATCGTTCAGGCCATTCGAATTAGCCAGAGTAGCTCTGTCTCATAGCATACGATTTGCGATATCGTATGCCATACATTGCGTTGATGAGAGTATCTGGTTTTAGGACTCCAGAAGGCTGTGATGACTGCGATACTGGCTAGATGAATAGCCAGAATGACAGGGGCAACACCTAATCTCGGACTGTGAAGAGGAATTTGGATGTTGGTGTTTGTGACAGTCTTCACTTCTGACGGCACGGTACCAAGACCAGCATCTCAGCGAGAAGATGATGATAAGTCGAATAGCGCCCCAAACAAGTTGATGACGTCTAAAGTATTTAAGTAAATGCTTAAGTACCGTGCGATGGGTGACTTGCGTACTCCTAGCAAAGGAGTATGTGACCTACACGGAATCATGCGATACTAAATTGTGGTGTTTGGCATGCTCTTTCCTACATTGACGTATAGTGTTGTGCCTTCCTACCATTGCATTCCTTGACAGCAAGAGCACCCCATCACCTCAACTATAGTGGGCATCTACCACCCGAATCAGAATGGCAGCCATTTCTACAGGTATTTCCCACGACTTCTTGTTCTTGCTCCTTCACAACCTCGAGTCTGCCTCATAACCCACGTCGTGACAATACGCAGCTTGGCGAGCTCGTCGCAGCGGGACGTAGAAACACAAGGACACGCTTTTGAACTACGCCTCGTTTTTATCGTGTAAGATATCTCATTGTCATTGGATCAAGAAAATCTCTACGTCACTTACTATGGCTCTGCCGCAATCACTTCCTGATCCTTATACTCTCTTTTCATCTGTGGACCGCTCGTCTATCAGGCATTCTGCTCCGCCTGCACTCCCAGGTAGCGGGATTCGCGAGATTCTACGGCGTGAAAAGTCAGGGGGCTATCCACATAACTTCCAAGATTCTCAAAGGTCGGTTACACCAGATGAATATGGAAGTGGAAGTGAGGATGAAGATGCCAGAGACCGAGACATTGGGCATATAAAGACTGAAAACAAGCCCTCTGTGCGCGCCAACTCCAAACGTAGAAGGTCTGCTGCGCCAACCCCTGGTCCGGAAACAAGACAGCGGTCTTTGAGGTACGGTGGAAGTAATCCTTGCTCCATTCTATACCCCTAACTCGTCTGTTACATTGGTAGTTGCTGACTGTTACCAGCCGTACAGCCATCTCAACCCCCCTGTACTTGCCTGAAGATTCATCCGACAGAGACGTCTCAACGTGTAGCGAATCCTACTTTACACTGAGCAGAACATCGTCCAATCTTGAAAGTCCAAAAAGAGGTCGAACTACGAGACGAGATCCTACCCCATATCCCGAGAACGTCGGACGGGATAGGAGTCGTCTGCATCGTGTGAGAAGTAATATCTCTATTCAACGTCGCGTTTCACATGATGAGAGGGATCCAGAGAAAAAAGAATACTCGCCAAGACCATCCGGGACTGGCGGCAGTCTTGTCGATACTTCTTTACGTATAATAAAAGGAGCATTCCAATTGCATAGATGCCAACGACCAGACAAGTTCCGGTTCCCAAAACCTAGTAGCCAGCCAGAGACTGTTTGGCGCCCTGGTGATGGGTTCTCGGAAGATGAAGCCAGACCTCAATTTCCCGTTCATGTAATGAAGAAACTCAGACGCAAACGAACGCGTTCACTCCCTGCCCTCGGACAACTACCCTTAATATCTAAAAGTATCGATAAGGATAGCACTGAGAAAACAACTTCAAGTCGACCATGGAAATCTGTTAAGATGACGAAAGAGTCGTGGCCGACGAGGGATAACTTTATGGAGATTCCAGTCAACCGAAAAGCAATAACAGATATAATCGAAAGCTCCTCTATGATCGAGCCTACAGTGTTACAGAGTCCAAGAACTCGAGCTACTTCACGGCCGAAAATGAAACAGGTTGTACCGCTGAAGAGACGGGCCTCCTATTTTGAAAACTTTGGGAGGCACAAGGGGAAGTCTCAGAGTCGCCATCGCAGAAAGCCATCTCTTTCAATCACGAAAGTTCCGTATGATTATGGATCTCAAACGAGCAATGATATTGGCCTATACAAGCAGGCCGGAGAGGGAAGTGCAGAACAGGATGCATTGAACGAAGATGGTAATGATGTACAGGGCTCCCTGGAACTCGGTTATGACAATCCAAATATTCTAAACTCAGAGGATGTTGAGCAGTTGGATGGCTTAGAACACACGGACTTGGAGGATCCAGACGAGCACATACAGAGCACTGTACCAGATTCACAACCCGGCGAAGTCTACTTGGGCGGCTTTTACAGCGGCCAGACATTAATCAACACCTCCGATCTAGTAATCATGGCACATATGGCCATTGATTGAAGCATCGATGGCGAAGATTTGCATTGTGGCATGTACTCACTGCCCACACGTTCAACCAGCGCTGTGACTCGGAGATACCGATTCAAGACGCCTCATTACTTGCTATAATGACCCCTTAGCGGGAGCTAATATTCTCAACTCAGGATCTCTTGTTAACTTTAGCTCACATCATGCTATTCTTCGAGCATATTTCTATTGCGAGGTCGAATCGAGATTTGGCGGAAAGGAAATGATGTAGAAAAGGGGGCACATCGAAGTCTGTAGCTGCTCAGAATTTCATCAATGTCAGATAATCGATGCTAGCTACCACACTATTTTGGTAATTGAGTACCTACCTAGGTAGTTATATGATTTATAGTACTTTATTTCGATGCGTTTACATTCCCCAGTGTTATAGATTAGGTTTACTTGAAAAATGGGTATGATTAGATCTATTTCTACAATCAGATCTTTGAGTTTAGAAACGGCTCTGACCTCTGCTGCTGGCCTGGTCTTAGTTTTGACTGGGGACTGAAGAGGGCCAGAAGCTATTCTATTCCACTCAATTCAATAATAGAATCATTTAAGCCCCCCCCTGCTCGCCTTAAACGCCGGTGCTGCTGGTCACCTCTTTGTTTCCTTTGGGACAAAATATCTGTAGATCGATAGGTGTGTGACACACTTGGTATTGTCATAGTAGTGATGGCCCTTCTCTCCCTTTCTGCACGAGTCTCATCGCTAATGACTCACTGCGCGCCCTGGTTCCAGTCCCGAGATGAGACGGGTCCGGCTGCTAGTCTTGATCTGGCTTCTCCGTTTGTTCATTTACTCTTCATAAGTGATATGACTACTTCGCTTTGCCCTTTGGCAGGGCCTCGTTCTCACCGAGTTCTCTAATAAGAATCTTAGTGCGGCCCTCGCCGCTGTAGTCTTCCATGCCCGTCTCGAAGCCAGGACATACCGCGATAGCCAGGTAGCGGCCGTCAGCGGAGAATGCCAGCGCGGCGACGCTGTCAGGGAATTTCTGGTACACTTTCATGCGTCGCTTGGCTTCTGCGTCCCAGAGGGCGACGGTGGCGTCGCCGCCGCCGCTCGCGAAAGTGCCGTAGGCTGGGTGGAATGCTAGTGCGTTCACGGGGTAGACAACGTCGGTGGGGCCGGCGCCGCTGCCGTCGGGGGGTGGCTGGTTCTGGCGGTGGCACTTAAAGGCGTATTTTCGCGCCTGCGACTCGGCGGACGCGTCGAAGAATTCTACAGCCACACGACCTTCGATACTGCTCGTGGCATATCCTGCGTCTGATGGCATGGCGGCTACGGCGCGTGTGAGGAACTTGAGCGAGGATTCGCGCTGTTGCCACGGCGCGGGGGCGGTTTGCGATGATAGCCCTGATACTAGGGCTGAGAGATCGTAGATGTGGACTAGACGGGATGTCATGGCTACTATGAGCTTTGAGGGACTTGCTGCCATGGCGTGAGGTTTGCCGGGAAGGGATATTTCGAGCGGCGCTTGGGTTGTGTCGGTTGCGTTGTGTACGTGTAGCGTGCTGTCCCAGGAGGCGGAGACGACAAGGGCTTTCAACGTTATTGATTAGCTTTTTGTTCCACTTTGGCAATCTGAAAATGATAGAAGGCCGGCATTGCAGAGAGCCCAGTTGAACTGAGCGCAATGGACATATGTGCTTGTTGTATTTACTCACAATGCTCTCGACTGTAGACTACCCTCCTTACAGGCGCAGTGTGCTTGCTGAGTGTAGTTTGTTCACCAGTCGTCAGGTCGAGCTTCAATACTTGCCAGTCCATGCCGGCGCTGAAAGCTTCGTTGTCGTTGGCGCCAAAACAAACGTCGAGCACGGGCGCGCGGTGCTCGATGGCGCGGATCAGCGAACCGTGCTGGCCTTCTGTGGAGTCGGACGCTTGTGTGTCATAAAGGTAGACATTCTTATCCCAGGAAGAGACTAGGAGGCGCGAGGGAGACTCGGGTGCGAATACAAGTGAGGATATCGCATCGTTTGGCGGTTGCGCAAGCTCAAATTGCGCTGCTGCAGCGAATGTTAGTCTTCGATGACACGAACTTGCGGCGATGGAGAGCTCACCTGGCGCCATGTTTATTATACTCTGGTTTGAAGGTCACTGCGGTGGTTGGTACAGAATAGATCAATTATCTACAAGACACAGTAAGGAGAGGCTGAGGAAAGGAGTTCGGTTGTTCTGTCGCATAGAGTATAGAGTGAGATGCGCAGTTGATGATTGAATGAAGCTGGGAAATGGACCTTTGTTGCCCGGCTCAATCGATAAGAGGTAGGTACCAGTAAACTAAGAAAGCTGCTAGCAATGTACAGTGCCAAGAGCAGTTAAAGTGAGGCGTTGCGTACTGTATATATTCTGCTACAGCCCACCGCTTACAGTCCCCTGGCTGCGCCTACTTAGCTATGAGCTGGGCAGGCTGGGCTTCTGCATGGAGGGGTTGCGGGGCACTCACCTACCTATATTTATTTGTACTGTGCAACTCTATGGTCCTGTATCTACTACCACAGCCTTACGATCGTCACCACTTGCGCATCCGTTTCTTTCGCATGTTTGTCCGGAGACAGAACATACACTTGAACCTATCGAGACTGCACAGATTTTGACGCAATGCCATTCGCACAGCTGGTGCTTGGCAGCCCCGGCGCGGGCAAAAGCACATATTGCGACGGCAGTAAGTTGGTCTCGGCCACTGCTGTTTCTTTTCCTCCGTCATTCCACCCGATATGACAAAGTCCCTGTGCTCATTTGAAGCCACGCAGTGCACCAGTTCATGGGCGCCATAGGACGAGAATGCTCAGTAGTCAACCTTGACCCCGCCAACGACAAGACCAATTACCCATGTGCGCTTGATATTCGGAATCTTGTCACATTAGAGGAGATCATGGCCGATGATCAACTTGGCCCCAACGGCGGCATCCTCTATGCATTCGAGGAGCTGGAACATAATATGGAATGGCTCGAGAATGGTCTCAAGGAGCTCGGGGATTCATATATTCTTTTCGACTGCCCGGGCCAAGTCGAGCTATATACACACCATAACTCTCTCCGTAACATCTTCTTCAGGCTGCAAAAACTGGGCTACCGAGTAAGAATACCACGACGTCGCGTTATTTGGTTGATAGCTAACGTTCGGCACAGCTCGTGGTTGTTCATTTATCGGATAGCTTCTGCTTAACGCAACCCTCACTGTATATCTCGAACCTCCTCCTCACACTTCGCGCTATGCTCCAGATGGATCTTCCACACATCAACGTCCTCACTAAGATCGACAAAATCTCCTCATACGATCCTCTGCCATTCAATCTCGACTTCTACACCGAGGTCGATGACCTGTCATACATCCTCCCGGAACTTGAAGCAGAGGCTCCAGCGATGCGTAGCGACAAGTTCAGCCGGCTGAACCAAGCTGTGGCCAACCTTGTTGAGAGCTTCGGCCTCGTACGATTTGAGGTGCTTGCTGTTGAGAACAAAAAGAGCATGATGCAGCTCTTGCGGGTTGTCGATAGGGCTAGCGGGTATGTTTTTGGTGGCGCTGAAGGAGCCAACGACACGGTTTGGCAGATAGCTATGCGTAATGAATCGTCCATGATGGATGTGCAAGACATTCAGGAACGCTGGATCGATGCGAAAGACGACTACGATGCCGCAGAGCAAATGGAATGGGAGGAGCAGCAGAAAAAGACTGGGAATCTTGCTGGCGCGGATACGGGTACTACTACCCCTGACCTTATTCCGGACGACGATGACGAGTTCGATGGTATGCCCCCTCCTATGGGAGATAGTGGTGTTAAAGTCGTTCGAAGAAAACCATAATATCTCAGCCATCGCCCATCGCTAAGTCGCTGTCGTACTCTTCACCCTCTTCCCCCGAGGACAAGGAATCTTCGATTGGCGCTTTTGGCTTCGATCGGCTTGATGTGTTGAAGATATTGCTGAGAGAATCAGGCGCCTTCGTAGGTTGCTCTCCTTTTGCCTCGAATATGAGGTTTCGTGCGCGACGCATCGCTTCTTCCTCAGCTTGTCTTATGGTGCCGCTGACATGTACGACTCGATATACACATGGTTTGCCATTCTTAATGGGGATCGAGGTCATAAAACTCAGGGCTGTCCAAACGAATCGGTACGCGGCTCGTGCGATTCGTAGTATGAAGGTTGAGGTTGTTTGCGATAAGTACTTGACTATGGACATCTGTCAGTTCTAGTCAGGCTATGGAACGAAAGCTACTCACCCGAGAAACCACCGCCATCGAGTGCTCCCGAGCCATAGTCGCCAAATAAAGCGGCGACTTCGGCGCGTATTGCGCGAAGAAGGGCGACAGGTGTGAGCTCACTGCTGCTGGGCTGATTGAGCAAGACAACATCGGGCAAGTTAGGTTGAGTTCCTAGTTCGGTGGGATAGAGGATATTGACTAGCAGATAACGCTCCTTTATTCTGACCATAGTGTCAGTAAGCTGAAGGCGGGTGAAAGCTGAGGAGGTAGTAGATTAATGTTGTCGAAGCTGGTACAGCATTGAAGTTCAATAATTGATTGGGGAAGATCCGCCGACTTTACGCCTTTTTCCCCACGTAAATCAACCTACCAAGTAAAGCTTTATCTTATCAGCACAGTACAGTACAGTGTGAGGATACAGGTAGAAACCGTAATGTCTGCTCTGGCATGTCCCAAAAAATCCTATGATGTTGATCTTGCGTTTGTTTATTCATACACATCGTGACTCTCTTTCAACTTCACAGCAACTGACTCACTCGCAGTGATTTGTCCCCTGAGACTGAGCGTGAATGATAAAAATGACAACTAATAAATAGCAGCCTCCATAGAGAGACTGGAGTACTATGTAAGTCCAAATGATTTGAAAATTAGTAATGTACACTGGAGTATTATACAGAGGCAAGGAGTTAGCCCGCTCTTAACTACCTAGACATCAACCGTCGAAGACGACTTCGATGACCGAATCAATTGCTCCCTTGGGCTGCACGATACTCTGGATTCGGAAGCGCTTGTCGGCCTCGGCAAAGATATCCTCCCAGCCGCGCCTGCTTCGCTCCTTGCCGTTAAAGCCTAGTTTCATCATTATGTCCGCGCTCCTATGTTCGCATATGGTTAGAATTGATTAATTTTTCCTGGATTATAGCTAGGATGAGGGGATTGCCTACCTCTGCCTCTGATCGTTGATATGGTCGGTGGCGCCGAGTTCGGGAAGAACAACCTCGTTGATCCAGACCCGCGTGCCTGCTTTGAGCGCCGGCGCGAGGTTCTTCAGGATCTTCACCGCGTACTGGTCGCTCCAGTCGTGGAAGATATGTCGGAAGACGTAAGCGTCTGCCTCGTGCGACATGGTCTCCGTGAGGAAGTTGTACGGCGCGAAAGTGAGCCTGCCCTGGAGATCCTCCGGGATTTCGGCAATCTCGACTACCTCTGGCAGGTCGACGGATGTGGCCTTTGCAACGCCTGCGTAGCGCCGGAGAATCTGCTTACTCACGTCACCGCCTGCGCCGGCGATGTCGACGATGGTCTTCGGGCAGCGCGTGGTATCGTCCCACGGCACGCTGTCGAGGAAGTACGACGCTGCATACCCTGGCTGTCTCGTCCCCATGTCCATCGTGTTCCGGAAACGTGTGACGCGCGCCGTGTCTTCGGCGATCAAGTCGAAGAAACCCTTCGTCGGATCCGCGACGTCGTCGTTCGAAAGGCCTCTCTCAGCTCGTTCCAAGACCATGCGTGCCGAGTGGCCCGGCTCTCCGCTCCCAGGGTAGCGTCGCAGGCTCTCGACAAACTTCATTGCGCCGGCAGGGTTGTCCTCTGCGAGGAGGCTGAGTGCGTCAACCATACCCGGAGCTAAACCGAAGAGCGCTGAGATGTTGTTATGTTTCACTGAGGTGTCTGGCGTATCCTCGTCGAAGATGCGGTATGCGATCGCTGCCTGCAGTACGCGGCGGAGATCATCTAGTGGCATTCCGCAGCGAGCGGCCAGGTCCTCATATGTGATTGACGAGCCAGGCTGTACTGGGACATGAGAGCCTATCTTGAAATGGTACAAGCAGGAACAGATGACGATGATAGAAGGCTAGATGGTTTGATTAGCCGCGGGTTCTAATTAGCAATTGGGGAGTCTTGGTTTGCGCGAAGCCTACGAACCACTGGGAGGACCAAAGAACCCAAGTACAGAAACGGCCCCAAGAGACGGGCCTTGAGCTCATCCGCTGCCTCGATAGCTTCTGCCTTGGCCACCTCGAGGGATGCGTCGAGCTTTGGCGCAGCCGGGGGTAAGGTGAAATTGAGCGAGAAGTCGCTACCCGGTTGGCCTTTCGTTCCGTCCTCCAGGATTTTGGCATTCTTCTGGATGAGCTCTGCGAGCTCTGAAATCGATCTCTCAGGCGCCATGGTGTATGTTTAGTTTATGATATCTTGCGGGATAGCTAATGCTGCTTAAGGGAGTAGCTATGTTATTTGCCTTGAAAATGTAGGAAAATAGTCCGGGAAGTGAATACTGGTGCTTTTCAAACTTTTAATCGATGACATGATTTCACGATCTGCCTTTATATATGATCGATTACTTCTATTTTGATATATCTTTTTGTATGCGCTGCGTTCACTTCACGTTGCTAGTGACGGCCTCATAACTTTGATGCCGAAGTCTTGGTCGGGGGACCGAGATCCGGCTTATCCCCGACCCCGGGGCCAGAGCCGAGTTTTCGGGATGAGGTTTTTGGATCGGACAAAGCTTTGTGTGGCAAAGCTTCACAGTATGGGCTGCCTGATCAAAGATTTACCTCGTTATTTCCAAATATCAGTTGACTCATATTCTACAATTCAGTCAGATGAGACCCCTATAAACATGCCTCTATCTGGATACTATGTCGGGGTTTGTTTGTGTCCTCGGTGCACATGTACTTACATTGACATTTACACCACACGCTATGTACTGTTATTTTTAACTTCGCGTTCATTTCGAAGGACTATAATTGCATAACCACGCAACAGCTTATCAATTAGGCCAAGCCTTCCCATCTTTGTACAAGTTTCGATTATCACGGGGTTGAAAGATCAAGGCCTCGAGCCTCAGCTGATGACTAAGCTTGGCGGGGTGCGTGTCGGCCCCTCCAATTGTCTCCGCCCCGGGCAGCCTCCTTACATCCAATATAACCAGTCAGATTAAGGTGCTGTTACCAGCTACGTCATGTACCATTTCAGTCCAAACCCATGAGTTCTTTTGCACAACTGCCTGAGTCACACCATAGAACAAGACCATGGCTGAGGCACGCCTGAAGGTCGCCTTGCTCATCGTATCCACCACTGCGGCAAAAGACCCCTCGACCGATGCCTCAGAACTGGCATTGAGCGATGTCTTGGACAAAGAAGGAGGCGGAAAATGGGAGCTCGTCGATACCAAGATCGTGTCCGATGTGGTCACCCAGATTCAGCGTCAGATCATGCTGTGGGCTGATATCGCCGCTGAAAACATCAATCTCATCGTGACCACGGGTGGCACAGGCTTCGCAGTTGCAGACAACACGCCCGAGGTACATTTTCGCACCCCTTTCTCATCTAACTTTACTGACTCTGTGTGCTTATACTAATCACATGATAGGCTGTGTCGGCTCTGCTACACAAGCAAGCCCCTGGACTCGTTCACGGCATGCTAGCTACATCTCTCCAAGTCACACCTTGTGAGTTGTCAGGGTAGTCTGAAATTAAGATGAATGTATTGTTTCCTAACTGCTATAGTTGCCATGATGTCCCGTCCTGTTGCCGGCATAAGGAACAAGACCGTGATAGTAACGCTACCAGGTTCGCCGAAAGGCGCAAGGGAGAACTTGGAGGCGATTCTTAAAATGTTACCGCATGCATGCCAGCAGGCAGCTGGTATGGATTCGAGAGCACTCCACGCGGGAGGAGTGAAGAAGCTTGAAGCAGACGCCGGGATTGGTTCTAAATCAAAACAAACTCAATCGCATGCACACCATGATCACGGTCATCACCACGGGCACAGTCACAGTCACGGTCATGGACATGGACACGGTCACGGAGATCTGGTCAGACATACATCTCCGAATACTAATCCGATATCTAATGATCCAAGTCTCGGACCCAGTCGCCGAAGTCGCGAGTCGCCTTACCCAATGCTCTCGGTAGATGAAGCCCTACAGAAAATCAAGGAGTTTACGCCGCCGTCCGAAGTAATAACTTCCAAGGTAGACACGTCGCTGACGGGTCGGGTACTAGCTGAGAATGTTTCTGCACGAGAAAATGTGCCTGGATTTAGAGCTAGCATAGTAGATGGGTATGCCGTCGTGGTGCCGAAGGATGGCAAACTCGATGGAGTGTTTCCAGTTGTGTCCGTCTCCCACGCAGCTCCCGGCGAATCAAAAGTGAAGGAACTTAAAGAAGGAGAGATTGCAAGGATAACAACTGGCGCACCGTTGCCGCCTGGCGCTACTTCTGTCATCATGGTCGAGGATACAGTGCTGAAAACCATGACGGACGATGGCAAGGAAGAGAAAGAAGTCGAGATTCATGTCGAGGGCGTTCGGGAAGGAGAGAATATTAGGGAGATTGGTAGCGATATCAAAGCAGATGAAGTAGTACTAAGCAAGGGAGAGCTGATCTCTGCCGTCGGAGGTGAGATTGGCCTCATGGCCGCAGTCGGCGTCGCGGACGTCAAGACATATCGCAAGCCCCTGGTAGGCGTTTTGTCAACCGGTGATGAAATTGTCCAGCACGACCGACCAGGAGCTTTACGCCTCGGCGAAGTCCGCGACACGAATCGCATTACGCTGATGTGCGCGGCAAGAGAGCAAGGCTTCGAGGTTGTTGATCTCGGCATTGCCGCCGACACCCCGGGGACCCTTGAGGAAACCTTACGAGACGCGCTGCGTCGCGTTGACCTCGTCATCACCTCCGGCGGCGTCTCAATGGGCGAGTTGGACCTCCTAAAGCCCACAATCGAACGCTCGCTCGGCGGCACAATACACTTCGGCCGGGTGGCGATGAAACCCGGCAAGCCCACTACCTTTGCCACCATCCCCGTGAAGAGCAACTCTGGCGAACGCATCTCCAAGGTCATATTCTCCTTACCGGGAAACCCGGCCTCGGCCCTCGTCACATTCCACCTGTTCGTCCTGCCGTCGCTTCACCAGATGTCCGGGATTTCACCCGCCGGGCTGAGCAAGGTCCCCGTGTTCCTGGCGCACGACTTCGCGCTCGACAAGGCGCGGCCCGAGTACCATCGTGCGCTCGTCGTCGCTGATGGCAGCGGACGCTTGCTAGCGACGAGTACAGGCGGCCAGCGCAGTTCGAAGGTTGGTAGTCTGAGGGGCGCGAACAGTCTTTTGTGTCTGCCGAGCGGCAAGGAACCCTTGAAGAAGGGCGCGAAAGTCGATGCTTTACTGATGGGACATGTTAGAGTTAATGCATAGGGTGCAAATACTGGTGTCCAATTACTAGTGTATGTAATAGGTATATCTATTATACGTGACCTAGCTGTCTGAATGAATTTATCTATCCGATAACTACGACCTCAGTTTCAAGACTTTCTAGAGCTGTACCTTTGGAGTTCAGCCAGTTTAATGCCCAGTTGTTTACTTGTACTCTTTCCTATTTCATTGTATGTGAGATCGCGACGACTTTACGGGGCCACGGCTGAGGAGCACAATTGATCGGGGTCTACTAAAGGAGTGTTCCTGCTGCCAAGGAGGTGGTGTGTCGCACATAGTCGCCTGTGGCCATCAAGGTTGACAGGAAAAAGATGATGGAAGTTCACCTGTTACGCCGTGAGATTTGAATGAAGTAATCTGTTATTCCTGCCAAGGTTCACAGTTCCAGGAAGTCATAAATCTTCCAATTGAATAATTCAACGAACTCTCTAGGATCGATCAATGTTTTCGCCGATCATCAAGCCTGAGGTGCCAAGAAGTCAGTTGTCCGGCGCCTCTGTGCAGGATTGGTGCTGACGTGTCTCGCTTCGTTTGGGGCCCTCTTCATAAGCGGTGTATTCGATGGACCCCCCTCTCCATGGAATCGCCGATGTCGCGGCTGATCGAGGTCGTGGTAGAACCGGTGTGAAGACTGTGGTCATGGATCCCGTAATCGGTGTGCAATTTGAAGCATCGTGATTGGAGACACCTGTAGCCTGCCGTCTTGGTCAGTGGATTCAATTCTAGCCGGGAGATACTAGACTGTGATCTATCACTTTTCCTCCAACAGTGCTGCAATCACGCCGCTTCTTTGTCCGATTCGGACGGTTGATAGATATCTGCCTGCAGATATACTCATGTCGTGTAACTTTGGATGCGGCTTTTCATCCTCACCCAAACGCGGGGTTGTTGAGCTCTGGCGTGGGCATTGCTCTCGAAATCGACTATAAGTTCTCCCCTCTCCCCCCAGGCCCCCCTCTCCCTTTTTTTAACTATGGTCGCGCAGCGGCCATCTACGTTTATTTGTACGATATGGGATGTGGATCTCGGACGTGTGTGCTCCAAGGGACCGCGAGTCCCACCTACGAGGGATCAGATCAAGGTAGTATTGAGTGCTCTAGGTACCTAAGTTCTACCTGAGGAGCAATTCAGCGGTATGCTGAATATATATGCGATCTCCAGACCCTTATTGACCCGTTCCTTGACTCCACCAACGTCTGACAGTGGGAGATTATTGATAACACTCGCTTCGACGAAACTCTTCTTCCCTTGATAGACTTGGGGTTCTGAATCTTCGCGCTTTGTCGTCCTTTCGCGGCGGTATAGGTAGTGAAATTGGCAGTCGTCTTATGTCATGGAGGTATGTCCCAGAGTGAATAGAAGGCCAGTCACAGTCAAGTAGGTAGGTAGAAGGGATAGTATAGGCGTCAATATTCATTGAATCCTGAACCCTCCAACCCTCGAAGGGGGGCCAACACCCCTTTATATAGCCAGTAGGTCTAATACAGCCACCCCTAGGGTCTATGTGACTATCACCTGACAGAATACCCCCTCGCGGAGTGCCTTGCCCTCAAGGCACTACCAGAGTGAGGCTATTCCCAACCCATCAACAACACCACTACTCCAAAGCCCAACTAAAATAGCCCTTCAAAAGGTTTTTTTAGGGGGGCCCTTTTCTTTGTTTACTGAGTACAGCCAGTTTTGGTACGGTAGATAGGTGATAAGAATGAACTAATAAAGACCCAAAAGAATGGACGCGATTAAGAATGAAGGGAAAGGTAGTTTTCATTTTCATCGGAGTGTTTGGATTGCCATCTATAAGAATGGCAGACGAGTGGGCTTTGAAGATATTCAGAATTCAATAGTCTACTAAGGCTAGTAAGGTACTTAGCAATCTAATTCTTTCCTAGCCTTCCTAGCTAACTTCGGCTCTATAAACAACTGGACTGCCTGTCTTGGAATTGGTCTGTATAATCTCACTTTCAATGATTAAGTGTATGTTTATGAAAGCTTTGTGCTGAATATACAAAAAGCGATGTGCGCGTGTAACGATTGAGACAATTGGAATATGTTCTGTCATTACCTATATAACAAGATGGAAGCTAGTCGGCGTTGGGAAACCCAGCAAATAATTGACATATTCATTGTTTTACCCATTTCTTATTCTCATATTTAAATAGAGCCGGATCGTACTCCGGAAACTGGAAGAACCAGTCGGAGGCCCATCTAGTACGCTGTGCATTCCCATAGTTCGATTGGATATCCTGCCGATCTTTTTCAAGCGCGTTTGTAGCGGCCATGATGGCTCTGAGGAAACCCAAAGACACGACCGCGCTGTTAAAAGTGACGAGGCCCAAAACATCACGAATCAATCTCACAATGTCGAGTTGTGTGAATTTTGTTATTCGGGTGCCCTGGATGTGGTTGAGGAGGAAGTTTCGAAACCCGCCAACCTCATTCTTCCTCTTAATTTCGTTGGCAATGATAAACACCATCTCTGAATTTCCCACTGCAGCAGCTTCTTTGCTGGGAACGAGTTCGTGAACCCACCCTGCGTTCTCCTTTGTTCGCATGGGGCTACGGAGCGAAATCGGTATCGAAGCCTCCATGAGGAGTCCTGGTAGTAATATGGTTAGAAGAGGAGTAGTGTTCATTGTATGTATCCAAGTTCCGCTTAATACTGGCCGTCGCTACTTACCAATACAATACCAAACCCATCTATCAGACTTCTTGTCTTAATTAAGAGAAAAAAGTCAGTGAATTTCCATACAATTGGACGGGCCAAGTGTCGTGCTTCTTTAGAAGATGGGCCACCAAGAGCGGATGGATTCTACAATTCTAGAGTGGATTTCTAGTTTGTTCGACGAGAAAGACTTGGGATACTGACCAGTTATAGGCATATAACGTCGGAAATTGCCGAGTGAACTGTCGTCAACACGTTTTCGCAAGTCTTTTGCATAGCCCTGACACTTCAAGAAGTCTTTCTTACGGAAACTTTCAACAAACTGTCCGATGATTTTCCTTGCGGTCACGTCACGCCACTTCAAAGGAAACCCCTCTAGTTAGCTTGAAAATTATCTATTTTACCACATCCCGGTTGACATACTGGAGTTAAGTTCCACTAGAATAATAGGCGTTAGTATTCCCTCTTAAGTTCATGTTCTGTGTTCTGCGGTGTCACTTAGGCTTGCTGTTAAGGGATGACGATGTGAATATTGACATACTTCGGCCATAGTTTTCTCACTGTAGCACTTGGTGTTAGTGATGACCAATTCTAAGGTTTCTAATCTAGTTCAAATGTTATGGAAGCGCAGCCGGATATATAACCTGACTGTGGAGGAGCTAGCATCGCGGCTAGATATAATGCAGATATTTCACTAAATGGAGGGCAAAGAAGTCACTTACAACCACGACTTCCGGTAATTCTTCCACTGGTAGGTTTTTTCTTTAAGCTCCCGTAGCATATGTCCATCTTCAGGATATTTATATTTTAACGACCTCGGATCCTTGACTACGAGTCCATTTTTGCAGCATGGATTTCCCTGTCTCAGTTCGTATTGTACTTGGATGATTTGATTTCTGTGGAAGAAATTTTCGCTTTTTGAGGGAAATGCTGGATCTCGCCAAAAATACTTGCTCAGTAACTTAGACATCCAGACTGAAGGTATATGTTCCATCCTGCCAACATAGCCTTCTTGGGCGTAATTAGCGCCTGGGGAATTAACATCGCTGCTCCAATACCACGGCCATTCGTTCGCGACTACCGCCAAGGGTATAGAGTACTTATCGTTCCCAGTAGTTTCAGCTAAGCTATATTAGATATTTTCTATCACTTTCATGCTTGGAGACCTTGTAATTAGGCGTAGCGCTTGCCTGACAAGGTAATTACAGGCTTGATGAACTTACGATATCGGAATTGGCAACCCCCGAAAAATTTGTGTTCCATGCAGAACCCAGTTTCCCTAAACCCATAGCCGTTGATGAACTTGGAAATATTAGCTCATTCACCAAGAACCAATGTCGCCGTAGCTGAAAAGAATAATAATAAACATACGGGCTCCGCTGGGATACCAAACCGGCCACCGTTTCGCTTTTTATCTGTTAAAGTCCCGACATAGTTGTCATTATTGTGGCGCGTACGGTATATTGCGTGCATGAGTTCATGGATGATCTGGAAAGCTATCAGTTAATTTGAAAATGCTCTTAGTGGCCGAGGCTCCCGGGCTAACTCACTGTTATCGCCAAATTGACCTGCAGCGTGCACAGCTCTTCCAAAGCCAAGTCTGATTCGAGCATAGTTACAAACCATCCGATATGGACAACAAGTATTGAGCTGTATGGAAAATGCTTGTCGTCTATATTAGCATAATTTGTTTGTCCATCAACCCCTTTGTCTAAATGTCCGAAGCCCCAGATTATCGTGTTGAAAAGCTTTTCGAGTCTGTCCGCCCAATCTTGGCTACTATGTGTCGCGACTATGAAGAATAGCTGTGAATACTGTCCAGTTTAATCCATATATCCTTATTGATTTCACTCACTGTGATCCCATTGGCAAGACGGCTCTCCTCGAGTTTGAGACAACAACACTTCCTGTGCATGGCTGAGGAGAACCATACCGTCTGGTAAAGGCGGAGGGCCGAAGCAGTCGACGCTGTAGGTTGCTGGAATTAGTGCTACTGGTTTAGGTATTTTCGGAATCGGTTCAAGGAGCTCCGTGGGGTCTCAGGATAATACAATCTTCGCCTGCACTACGACTACAAGTGGAAAAGGAAAGAAACGAATAAAGAAATAAGAGAGAGAGAGAGAGAGAAGGAATGACATACTGTTGGTCCCAATAGTCTATTCGCCCATAAAGCATCGTTTGAAGCTAGCACGGATAAGTCTATGCGGGTTGTTTTGGAGAAAACTCAGTATGAGCTTTTAATTATCATGTCACTTACTGCAGCAAGCTTAGCATTTCACTTATTGTACTAAGGTGATGATTATTTACATACCACCATCGTGTTTGTCTTGAATAAGTGCTTTAAGCATTCGATCTGCCAACTCGATACTGAGGCTCAAGTGCTTCCATATATCTGGGTCGTCTACAGTCCAGTTTCTTCCCGGCAATTCTTCAAAGTCGGGATCGATGTGAAGCCAGTCGAACCATCTCTCTTTACGAAAAAAAGAGAACCATTTCGCCTCATCGACCTTGATCCTGTCGCGCTCATATATCTGAAAAGCTTTCTGTTCATTTCGCACCTGGTTCTGTGGAAAGTTTGAGCTTAATGCAGTCGGACCAGGAGATGGTGGTATTAGAGTTGGAAAATGCTGTCCAGTCGTAGACGCATCTCCAGGCCTGTGGCCCCCAGATATGAAACCAACCTCCGGGGAGAATCGAAGATATCGGCGCAGCACTGCAGCTTGCCATGTCTGAAGATTGTAAAGCCGACCTTGTTGTACTTGCTCGCAAGCTAGACAATTATCGATCTCCTTATAGCTTTTTGGTACCTGGTTGTCGGCGGGCAGCGCGTCGGGATCGTAGTACTTAGGATCGTTTACCCGTGGATACTTGGGCGCAAGTATCGAATGGTTTATGTGTCCTGATACATACGAGATATCTGCATTGGGAAATCGCTCTGCCCAAGGTGACAAGGGCGCATCTTTTGAGTACCTGAACAACCCGTCGTCCATGATGTCGCAGACGCATCTAGTGACTAAGCGTGAGGTGAAGGACAGCTTCACCCCACAGCATGAGAGCCGTACGTTAGGGAGATCTAATAATGGATAAGAGTGTCCGGAATCGTAAGATTAGAACAAAGGGAGATCCCGGGCCCAGACAAGGCGCTGTCCCCTCAGCTTATCAGCCATGGTTTGCTGTCTCTTCGTTTCTCTTAAGCGGTATGTCTAATCTTATCGTGCTCTGGGGGGGCTTTGGCAGCCAATGGCACCATCAGTGCAAGCATGTGAGACCTTAGATATTGGCAAGATGGTGGGTTTACGGGCGTTGCCAACTATCTAAGGGTGATGTTGTTGATTTGCGCGGCATACATTAGACCTCAGTAAGTACCTAGGTAGGTACCTACCTAACCTTGGAAGGCTGATGGCGAAAGATTACAGTGGTCAATTCGCTATAGTACAGCGGGCAGAGCTACCACTGGCATCTAGCACCTACATACTTAGATATAAGGTCTTTTTTTAAGCAATGCTTTTTTTTCGGTTTCTTTTCGTTTTTTCCTTTGTCGTGAGCGATGCTTTCATTCATTAACAACAGTGACCAAGCATAGGTACCCATGGTTCGTAAAATAGAGCTCTAGCCCCCCTCCCCCACGCATATTCGTGATAGCCATCACAGTCTACCGGTACCCGACTCCGTATAATGTGTAATCAACCCTTTGTTCCTTCCACCATCCTCTTTGGACGGCCTCCTATAACTTGCCCAGGCTTTGATACTCTTCGAGGTTTCGCGCCCTCCGTTTTCATTGGTTTCTTTGCCAATTTTCCGTTGCAGCGGCTCGGGCGATTCGCTAGGAGTTTGTTTGAGGCCCGTTGCGGGGAACCTCGTCCCGATAGCATCGCATACATAGTACTTACTCGGGCTTCTTGCCTGCGAGCCTTCGGCTTGTCCGCTCCTTTTTGTACGTCTTGCATTGTCTGTCACGGCATTGGGGTGCTGTGTCCGTGTTCCCATCAAGCTCATCGTGCTTGCTAGGTACAGAAGCGCGACGCCTTCGTGGTTCGTCGGTCGCGAGTTTGACGTAAGACGCCTTTCCTTTGTTGGAGTGGTGAACTTCCTGGGTTTGGTGTCTCCTTACCTCAATGGCGCTAGCGAGGGCATCTTGTTCTCGCTTTCGGGAGATGCGAGCATACGTGTTTTTGCGCCAGGTCAGGTCTCTGCTCTTCCCAGGTAACATTAATATCATAATCACTAGATCCTGCAAATTCGTATTCCTGTCGCGTCTATCTTCTTTTTCCACCTTTCTTTTGCGGCTTGATTTTCCGAGAAGGCCCAACTGTGCATGCACCATCCATTTAGTCAGCGTTATTATTCTGTCGCTATTCGAGCATGGCAATAGCGACCTCGTAGATAACATTGATCTGCTCCACTGTCTAATTCTTTTATGAGAGATCGATATGGGCCTAGAGGCGCTCTTGTGCGCGTGTTTACGGAGCCATCCAAATCGGAACGACGGAGGAATTGCTCGGGGACAATTATGATTTCCTGTAACTTAGTCTTGAAGGGCGAAGGCGAAGGCGACGGCGATGGGGGAGACGAGAGCGATGGGTATCTAGAATTAAACATACTAGTGGGCGAGGCATTGTGTTGTGTGATGCTGGTCGAGACTTGCAACCTGCTTGTTGTTGGCCAACACTTTACGGACGTCCAAATAACGGACATAGCACAAGGCGCGGCAATTGCTATCGGTGCCTGCGCCCTGCCTCGGCTTCACAGCACTAAGCGACCTTCAACAAAGTCGGTCGTCGGTTGGTGCTCGTTGTGCGCCCCGATGCCTGCGTTGCACCGTGCACCAGCGCCCAATAGCATCGTAGTCGGCTTACCTCGTATCCCTTCCCTTCGCTTGTGTCGCATTCATCAGGTAAATCCAAACATTTGGCTTTTTGCGGTCTGCCTGACGGAGGCTTTCTCGTTCAATATTCAACATGTGTTTCCAAAGATAGACTATGACGGAGCTGTGTTCTACGTTGCCCCAGACAACATATGTGCCGAGGAGGTCCTTTGAAATCCCTTTAACCGCGATCGAATAGGCACAGTCCCTCACGCCAACGATGGCAAAGAAGTTTCGATAGTCGTAATGGCACAGAAGGTCAAAAGTCCGCCGTACCTCTCAAGCGTCGGCGGACGCAGTGGTAACGATGTGATTCGCAATACAAGCTTCTCGAGAAATGATCAATGCTACTCAGAGCAGACGCGAAAGGTGGATGTACAGAGACTCGGCGTAACTGTAATGGAATACTTTATTGCATTGCCATTAGAGGAAAACAAGGAGAAAAGAACTGGTAGATTTGGCCTGGTTCGAGTACCTTCATTCTCATCTATATTCACATGCACCACGCTTTGTATTGATGCTAGCCTTTGAGGCTGGTTAGCGTCCAATGGCTCGCGCCTAATACTATGTCTGCAGTGCAGAATGTGCTCCTAAATGGCACTCGGACGGGTCAAGAGGTCCCAACAGTGGCGGAACAAATGGGGGCCAGGTCTTGGCAAACCCTGACAAGAGGGCCTAAGAAAGCAGTGCAGCGTGCCAAGACAAGACCGGGACGGGCGACAAGATATCGGTCCTCTACATGAACTCACAACGCCTTTCCAAGGAAATCCCCAGCGCACGCGGCATAATGTGTTGAAAGGACTACATAACTCTCCTTTAGAAATCTGTATAGTCTTTAGCATCATAGGCAGCAAGAGGGGCGTCAGCGTCCTCTTTGTATGTAGCATTAGCCAAGCGTGTATTGCCTCGCTTTCGTGATTATCTGTGATAGCTGCCTGATAGAGTCGCAATGAATAGATCAGATATATAGCTCTTGCGATGATTAAGCCGTCAAATTAATTACGAACGATTTACAGACCTAAGTTGATGATATCAGATACCTAACAAATTCCAAAAAAAAAAAAAAAATCCTTATTATTAATTCTGCCACACCTCAGTGGTCACTGTAAGGGGTATGTATGAAGAATACTACTCGGGAACGATTTTCTCACTTCGAGAGACTAAGCCTTAGTTCGAATAAGCTATATTCTTAACACTGCTCTTCAGGCTGTGCTACCAAAGTGTTAAAATACACGCACAGCACTCTCTATCCTTGGTTCCACCTCAGTCCCCATTAGGCTCAAAGAGTTCTGGTATCCGTTGGTGCCGTGATCGATGTTGTTGATATGTAATAGACCTATTCAGTCGTCTGTTATTCTTTCCGCATGTACAGAGTAAGTTTGTTATTTGCTTGAAACGGATTATCCTCATCATCTTCTTTCTGCGACGCAGGGAATTCCAATTTGTCATACAGCGCCTCTAGTCTGTTGGTTCGGGGAGAATCTTGACGGAATTCGAGTTCGCACTGTTTCTCGGGATTCGCATTCAAACTGTGCCTAAGATCAGTACAGGAACCGTGTAAAGTGTTGTTATTAAGTAAGCAGATATGGAGTGGCCTACCGACTGGCTAGCCCCTCCATTTCTTCCCAGGTAATCGGAACGCCCTGCTCCCAGATAATGGCTCTAGGCATACGCATGTGCGGCCCGATAATGGTCGCGTAATCAGCGATGATCTCTTTTAGCGGAAACTTAAGGTGATTCAGCGCTATTATTAAAGTGCTGTCGTCAAAACTGAATACGTGGCGAAAGTTCTTATCTCTAATGACCTTGATCGAGGGCCCTAGCATTTCCAAGGCAGTTTTCATATTAATATCGCAGTAAGTATGGTCCTGAAAGACTACCTCCACCTCGGGAAGATTTGGTTCTGGGCCCTGTAACTTATGGCTGAGATCTAAGACGAAAGCATGCTGTTGTCCAAATACCCATCCATAAGGGTCATGGTACCCTAATCCTATGGCTAGGATCTTGGTAAATGGCTGATGGCTGCGAACATAACAATGACGCAATGCTCTGTGGATAGAGCCTTCAATCCTAGACCTAATCTTCGATTGCTTCCATATCTGTTGGGCATCTGTCAACCGTCTTTGAAAGCACCGCGTCCGGTTACTCTGCGGGATACTCGGACCCAATAAGTCGCCGTAATCCATGGGACGAAGTGAGAAGGCTCTCGTAAGAATGTTTCTAGAGTCGCTGCAAAGGTATGGCATGCAGATTAGCCATTGGATGGACGAAAGATCTAAGGTTGCATATCTATATAGGTAAGCTGTTTAGTTTTTCTCATCTGAACAACAAATGCGAAATATATGATGCAATCACTAAAGAGGGACATATTGCTTACTGCAATGCCGATTCAGAGAAGGTGAAGCGCTTCTTATCACCAAAAAAGTCAATACCGATATAGGATGGGTCAAGACCGTAGGGACATGACTTGTGGTAGGCAGCGAAATCTAACAGCTCTTGAATATGATGAAGAGGATACAACGGCATATCTGACTCGTATGCTTGTCGTAGTCTGAGTAGAAAGTCATGTACCTCGGTATCTTCATTACCTGGTAAGGCCGCCGCAAGATCTCCCATGGACTCCATGATACGAATTTTGAGTAATGGCAACAGAATAACAATTAATGGGTACAAACAGTGCGTATGAATGATATTCCAGATAGCTGGCTTTTGTGTTCAATTCATAAACATTCATGATGGGTGGAAGATGTCGGTAGAAGCGTGGAGTTTTTTCGATTCATCGGCCTGCTGATATCGGTACAGTCGACAAAGTCGCGACTCCCTGTGTACCATCGAACATATGAATCGTATCTTCTGAGGAAGGCAAGGCCGTCTTTTTTTTTTTTTTTTTTTTTTTTTGCAAGGTAAATATCGTTAGATCGAGGCCAAACTACCTGTAACTCCCATCCGAGTCAGCATAAACATTCCTAATTATGGCAATGACGGCATAACATTGTCCAGGCGCGTCTATCTTATGGAACGATCAAATTTGGGGAATCTGAAGCTGGCATTCCTTAACCTTCAAGTGGAGCGTTTGGGGTCGCTGATGCCCTTTTACCATTGCTTGCGTGGCAGCAGACCCGCACATTGTATGTTGTCATCGGCATTCCCACTTTGTCACCCGGGCGGAACTGTCGCGTCGATATCATGAGGTGAGCTTCCCATCTCAAAATTTTGCGAGACGGAGCCGGAAGAGCTTCGCGAGATCCCCGTCCTGCCGTGAAAATAGGGCAATCATTATCACGTGGTGCCACTTCCACCAGCTCACCTGCACGTGGTACTAGACCTCTCGGATCCCTTGGCGCACTTGGATATGGAGCGACCAACCTCGTGAGGTCATGACACCGGAGAAACGACAGGCTCGGGATGCGGGAACCTCATGCACGATGGGGTGTCACCGTTTCGGTTGTTCCATATAAGGGATAGAGTGTACACCCAGACACCGCTAGAAACAGCATGCAGGCGCCGAAGTCGCCTGTTACCGGCATCTGGCCTGCGAGCGTACGTGATATTACAAGTCGTTGGAAAAAACGATACGAGATACTACACATCCACTGGCGGGCAGTATCGTGCTCTTCTTCGAGTAGCGGTGTTTGTCAGAGTGTGTTGCGAGTAGAATGGCAAGGTAGGCGTAGCCACAATTGTGGCTTGCTACCAGTGTGTGAAAGACAGTATTTCTATATCTCCACACTGTAGAGCGGTCTAACTCGGGAGCATGGGAGGAAACTATACTGGGAAAGCCCTGTTGCACAGCATCTATCTAAAATATATTGCATTTCTTTAATGCCATTGTTGATCCCTCTAAGTTCATGAAAAGATGCCACATGCTTCTCTCTCAATACATCCAAGGTGCAGAGGCTGACCAACTAAAGCTTCAACTCGGTAGTGTTTCGAATGGTCATATAGTAAGAATGATAGAGCCACACATAGGTTATCAGGGGAAATGGGAAGATATGGGTATATCATTCCTCTCCTGTTCCTTAGGTAGAGAGCAGCATAGCCCAGAAACCAAGGCTTAAAGCTGTCATGAAATAGTCAGCTTCACTGTTATTTAAGGTCTATAATTATAATCTTCATCTTCGTCTTCCGAATTGAAGTGCTAAATCAACTCTACTGCTAATTCCGGAAAGCTGCTGTGTTTTCCTTCTTTTGCGCTTCTTCCGGCGATACGATAGACTCTGTTCATTTCATCAGCCCCAAGCTCCAAGGCCTGAACTGCATTCCAATAAGTACAAGCTGATTATCATAGTCCTTCCATTTTAGAAGGACCAGAGATATTTCATAAAACTTCGTGTCAGAGATCTGTGGGATTTACCTATGCATTGGAGTATCGTCACTCAACTCGATATCTTGGCAGCGCAGATCATTGAACTTCTGTTCCTGCCCCAAGATACGTTCGCTTAGCTTTTTACCAGATGGCATTTCAATTTTCCACGAAAGAGCTTCGGCAACGGGACCTCCATAGCCAATTAGAGTATCTTCGGTGATTGCACTCACTCTATAACCCTGTTGGTTGGTTAGTCGTATGTATATATGTGTACCGAAGTCAGCCGCATCGATGAACTTTGCTGTAGCTACTATAGTCGACCTTGATAACACCATAATGCCGAAGCTCGTTAATACCCTCGCGTTTGTGCATGCTGTCGCGCTGCTGCCAAGTACGGTCCACGCGACGGTGAAGTGTACCGGGAACTTCGGGCGAATATCGGCTTCCGAGTATGTCGCCGCCATAAACCCAGGCTGGAATCTCGGCAATACCCTGGATTCCATTCCGGATGAAGGGTCGTGGAATAACGCGCCAGTGCAGGCTGAGACATTTGCAGACATAAAAGCTGCGGGTTTCAAGAGTGTTCGCATACCGGGTATGATAAGCGAAAGCAACCAGAGCCTTAGAACGGATTCTGACAATAAGTTACAGTCACTTATGCCGATCACTACGTGGGTAGCTCGCCCAGTTGGGAAATCGACCCAAAGTGGCTCCAACGAGTATCAGACGTGGTCGATTCGGCTGTTGATGCTGGCCTATACGTTTTAACAAACGTCCACCACGGTGTGTGGGAAGTGAAATAAACATCACTACGATTAAACACTAACCCCGAACAGACTCGTGGCAATGGGCTGATATATCCGCTCCTAGCGCAAACTAGACGGCAATTGAGGAGCAGATGTATCAAACTTAGCTCCAGATTAGCGAGACGCTAGGCTGCCAACCATCCAGTGTTGCATTTGAGCCAATCAACGAGCCACCAATTGAGACAGCAGAGCAGGCAGCGGAATTGAACAAGGTCAATGGCCTATTCCTTGAGGCTCTCAAAGTCTCCGGGGGCTTTAACTCGGAACGTGTTGTGACTCTTGTTGGTGGCTCCTCGGATAGTATCAAGACATCGCAATGGTTTGAGGCCCCTAAAGGCTACGACAACCCCTGGGCTTTGCAGTATCACTACTACTCGCCATACGACTTCATATTCAGCGCTTGGTAAGAGGATAACCTCAATGCTGTGGAGTCACACTGTTAACTAGTATGATAGGGGTAAAACCATACTGTCTGATGCTGATATTGCGGCGATCGAGAGTGACCTTGAGAATATCCGTGGTAACTTCACTGGTGTACCACTTGTGATCGGAGAGTTTGACGCAAGTCCTTCCAACACTGAACCGGCCTCAAGACGGAAGTATATGGATGTTGTGGTTCAAAAGGCTACTGAACTTGACACTGCAGTAATTGTTTGGGACAACGGTCTAGATCACTTCAACCGCAATACGAAACAGTGGAGAGACCCCCAGTCTGTCGAAATCCTACTTAACGCCGCAGCTGGTGTTAGAAATAGTCTCGCGACCTTCACGACCGATGCATCGGCTACTGAGCAGTCTAGCTCTACATACATTTTCCACAAGGTCGGCGATGAGGTTACTGACCAAACGATCTCCATAGCTCTGAATGGGAACACCCTTGAATCGATCACTACTAAGGATGGTACAGAGCTCAGCGCACCGATAGATTATCATGCGTCTGACGGAAACATCACGTTCTCGTCTTCGTTCCTTTCCAACTATTTCTCAGTATCAGGCTCACCGGGCATCAAGGCAAGCCTCATGATCTCTTTCTCGGCCGGAGCTACAGCCAGTGTGAATATCGTGCAATGGGATATTCCGGTTCTCGGATCGACGTCATCTACAGCTGTCTCCAGTGCCGACCTGCACATTCCTGTCGCATGGACTGGTCTCAACCAGGTCTCAGCTGTGAAGATGGTACGCAGTGACTCGGTGTACCTCTTCGACGACTGGACTCGGTACCTAGGACCCCTACAAGCGGGCTATGGAACATGGAATGGGCAATGGAATTGGGATGACAGTGGCGTGATTCTGACTGCTGCGACAGTCAACGCCGTCATTGCGGTGGGTGTTCCCACCACTTTCACGTTCGACTTCTTCCCTAGAGTTCCAGGCAACTCTGTAAACTATACACTGAATGTTTGATTTTCCTGTTGGGCTATTTCCTTGCGAGCTGGCTAGTGATCAAGCCCCATTGAGATGTCGATCTCAGAAGGTAAATGCAGTAGATAGCAATGAAAGCAATCTAGAACCTTTTTATTTGTATTGGGATGTTAACGGGATTAGAATCCTCGGATACATATACTTATGATTCACTTCATTTGATCCTATCACGCTACTGATGCAGCTACAGCTAGCTCTTCAGTCGGAGTTACCCCTGAATTTTGCCCAACCGCAACCGATGCGACCTCGGTGATAGACAGACTCATGCCCTTCAAATCGGATACTTCACTCCGGATGGCCCCATACTTATAATCTTGATCTCGGTGAATTCCAGGACACCGGCCATCCCCCCAAATCTTCCGTACCCCGAGCTCCCGCCGATACCTCCATTCGGGGTGCCAGCGGGCAGGTATACCGAGGGGTTGTTAACATGACAGCTGCCCGCCCGAACCTGTCGCGCGATCTCGAGAGCGCGCATCACGTCCTTGGAGAAAACTGCCGCGCTCAGACTGTAGTCGCTGTTATTCGCGAGCTCAATAGCCTCTTCATCCGTCTTAAAGGTCGTTAGACACACAAGCGGCCCGAAGCTCTCACGCTGGAAAATTTCCATACTCGGTGTTACATCATCTAAAACATGCGGCGCCATAATCGTCAGCCTGGGCCCCGAGGCCGCCACGTCGCCGCACAGCAGTTTCGCGCCAGCGGACACGGCGTCGTTCAGAAGCTTCTGGACGCGCTTTGTTGATGCAGGCGTAAACAAGCCGGAGATGGACACGTCAGGGTCTTCTTCGTGGTTTCCTGCTTTGACACTCTCGATGCGCGCCAAGAATGCCTTTTTGAAGGACTCGGCTATGGATTCGTGGAGTAGCACGCGCTCTGTCGACATGCAGATCTGGCCCGCGTTCGCAAAGGACCCGAATGCCACCGCTTCGACAGCATCCTCGAGATTTGCGTCATCAAGGACAATGACGGGCGCTTTTCCGCCGAGCTCGAGCACACATCGTTTCAGACAAGTCGCGGCATGACCTGCGATAATGCGTCCTACACGGTCGCTGCCGGTGAAGTTGACGTGGCGGATCAGGGGATGCTTTACGGCGAACTCGGTCAACGCGGGTGTACGCTCCGCCGAGACAGGGAGGAAATGGAGACACTCCTTTGGTACACCCGCCTCTATCATCGCGCGAACGACGAGATGCTGATTCTTCGGCGAAAACTCAGAGGGCTTTACAATAACTGTATTTCCACAAATCAACGGGGTAGCGATTGCGCGGACCGTCAAACTTGCCTACTCAGTTTTAGTTACACAGCTTGGTGATTCCGGGTGAATGATAGGTTATCATCGTACCGGAGCATTCCACGGGCTGATTGCTAGAACGACGCCAAGAGGCTGTCGCTCAAGCAATACTGTCGTGCCGGGTTTATCCGTCGGCAATATCTCCCCTTTAATCTGCGTCGCCAAGCTAGCTGTTTCACGGAGGTTGTCCACGCCCGAGATGGTGTTGACTTTGGTCCAGAATCGAGTCCCAGATACCTCCGCCGACATGAGTGCCGGCGCCTCAGTCTCCATATATTTCTCCAGGATTTCCGCTGCGCGCAAGAAAATCATGCGCTTGGCGGACGGCCCCACGCGCGACCACGTCTTTTGTGCGACGGCGGCCGACTGGATCGCTCGCTCGTAGTCATCTTCAGTCGCGGATGCGCAATCATACAATTTCGCGCCCGTCATCGGGTTATACACCGGAAATGTACCACCATCCGAGCTTGGCGCATACTCGCCGCCGATGAAGAGTTGCTGTGGCGCACTGATATCTCCCACCGTTGACGATCCCACTGCATCCCCATTGCTATGGCCGTCGCTAGAAACCATTTTCAATTCCTTGCACTACTATCTTACCTAAAAGAAGGAAAAGGCGCATTGTCAGAATATTTCATGGGTATCTGCTGTATATAAACACTTATATTTGAGATATGACAATGATTTGCTTACTCCTGAGTCTTAACCCCGCAGTCCAGAGGATTATCCGACGGCTCAGATATAGCAACTCCAATGGCATTGCATCATCTCCCCGGTAAATCACACAATCGCCACGGCAGTTCTTTGCATTTGAAACTGGCGTAATTTGTCAATGTGAGCATTAGTGCTCACAATTTCTACTTATTCCAGACATAAACGAGCAGATCAAACACGCATTTGGAGAAGGTCTATGGCCGCCATCGAGGGATATGTTAGACATTTACGTCTAGGTAGTTTCTTTGTCAGTCATTACATACTATCTTTAAGATTTTATGTCGGCTTAGAACATTTTATCGGACTCGGTATCTACCCCTTGAGGCCCGCTGTCACCTGATACCAATCCATGTTTTCTCTGCTCCTGGATGGCATTCCGCGCTTCAGCTTGCTCATTCTTTTTCCTAACAACCAACCGCGTCAGTATTTATAGTTTGCATCTTCCAGAGAGATCGAAAGCGATTATGCACATACCGATCAAGATCGCTCGCTAAATCTGGTTGTGATCCTGTAGCACCAGGCTTGCGGTCCACAACATCAGCTACCTGCCCCTCTCCAGCAGCTCGCATTTGCTCGCCCTCGAGTTCACGGTGGCGCCCTGCTTCTTCTGGGGTCCGGCCGAAACGCTCTTCCCCGGCTGGAGCGCCATGTGTTCCCCATCCTAGACTTGATGGTACCGCGTCTTTAATACCTGACGACTGGGTTCCAGGAAGGCGCTCCGCCACAGGGCGCTCGTGACCATGTTGGTGGGCTGCACGTTCTTCAGCGGGGTTTGATGTTACGGCATTGCCTTCTGTCTGGTAGGCTGCGCTCTGAGGGGGCTGTGGTACACCGGAAGGCTCCATTTCTGACAAGTATACGTAAGATTTGATGAAACTGTGTCTATTCAGTCGTGAGGCTTGAAACTTGATATGTTCATTGAGAGGCGAGGATATCGTAGTCATTTGGAGAGAGGAACACTAACTCGCCGCGCTGACGTAACAGATCAGCGCTGGGTCAATGACGTCGACGACAGACGCTACCTACTAAGCTTTCTCGAATTGGCCAATCAGTATTCAGAAGACTGACGCTTTGGGATAACGTATAATTAACTAATGTGTTAGCATATGATCGTGACCCTTGGCGGTTTTGGAAGGCCTTTGCTATTGAATGGAAGAGATCAGAGCTGATGTTGCATTCTATCAGATGTAGATGCGAGCAAGCTTTCTAAGCTTCTTTTATAACCAAGAGAGTCTCTAGTTTTGGTAAGCTTAGAGAGCCCTAGAAGACATACGTTAGGGCTAGTTAGGCTCGACGTTACGGGGATAAAACAAAATTGATCAAAACTTCAATCTGCGCCGTGCTGATATCATTCTTCCAACGGCTACTGATGGCAGGTACGGTGGGAGTGGCTATATTACCCCTCACAGTAGATTCCTTCCGTGACTAGAACTTCTACTCAACAACATTAATACAATCCTTTGGCAATCCATTCATCCATCACTACAGAGTAAAGGAATTGGATAAGGCCAGTACTCGCTGGGTTATAGTTACCCAATCCAGTAATCCCATGGAAGGGCTTCAAATCATATTGGGACTAGTTACTAATGCACCCTTGCCCGCTTTACTATGGTAGGTACCGCTCTTAGCCCAACCCTTTAGTTTGGCATCTGCTCCGCGACCTGGCAACCTGGAAGACATCCCATCAGCCTTCGCACCTCATCTGACGGCGCCCGCCGCTGCGATGCCGTCGAGATCTTTGGCGTCGATATGTTGGACGTCTCTATGATACAGCACTGGGTTGAGTCTATTGAGCCCGTTGATCGTCTGCCGGGCGCAGTCCACACATCGAGCGCTCCTGACATTCGACCGACTAAACGCGCCCGATACGATCACGACAATCCGGTATCAAGCACGCCCGAACGCCGCTACGATCCCGCTCTTTTCGATGATGCGCTACAAACACCCCCAGAGACTACCAGTATGCAAACTACGGGGCAGAAAAGACGTGGAGATGGCATAGCTAAGGGCAGTGAGTCTGGGAGTACGGTTTCCGAATTGCAGCATCGATCGCTGCCTCCCCCAAAACCAACGTCAAGGCGCCCGAGTCCTGTAAGGCCGTCTCTCAAGACGGCGGCCGACCTAGAATTACTTGACAAGCCGGTCTTCACACATGAGATTGCCGCTGAAGAGAATGTACAAGCGATTCTTCCAGACGACGTCCAATCCCTCTACGTCGCGATCGAAAACGCTGCAACACACCAGGAGGAGATCATCCCCAAAGAGGTACGAGACCAGGTTTCGCGCTTGGTAGGAGAAAATGCAACGCGCCCGAGGTTTTTTCGATCGACTGAGACCGTTGGAGGCACCTTGACCGCTGAGGTAACATTGGCAAGACTACGCGACATCGTTGACAGAGCGAAGTCATCAGCAGAACAAGGGCGGCACGAAACGGCGTGGAACCATCTTGTCCACACCCCCATGTTAGACTTGGCGTTTCGTAATAATGGCCCGGTTGGTGTTGAGCCGGCTATGACTGCTAACATCGCGATGAATTCGGTACCAAGACTACGACCTGGGATTGGAGCAGGGTACGACACGGCGCCTCTACCGGCCTGGTCTGCCCCCCACAGCAATAGTGTAACGCTGTCTGAGAATTCGGAGGGACAGCGTCCAGACAGCCAACAGCAAGGCAATATCGACCGTAAGAAGGTCGACTACGTCTTGGTTGCCGACGTCGCAGACCCGAAGATGAAGACGGTCATCCATGAAATGGTTTGGGATCTGGGTATCTCAGGCTGCGGTACTCATTTCAACCAAACAGAGTATCTGCCTTTGCGATATAAGCCGATCGCTGTGACTATCGAGACCAAGGGAAAGTCATCGACGCGTGATCCTTTGCTACAGCTTGGTATTTGGATAGCTGCGTGGCACGAACGCATGTTGCAGGTTCGGACCTTCAGATCACAAGCCGTCAAGCTCACAGCCGAGGAGCGAAAAGAGCTATTCAGCATGAAACTCGTGTCCGTGCCCCTCATCGTCATAACGTCGTACGAGTGGGGGCTCTATTTTGCGTGTGACCACCAATCCTCCATTGAGATGTATGGTCCTATCAGTATAGGGTCTACGAGGAGCCTTCTAAGTGCGTATGCATTGCTCACATCACTCGAGGCTATTGGGACATGGATCGATACAAAGTATTGTGCTAGTATGAAGAAATGGATTCTAGTAGACAAAAGCTAAGAATATACTAGCATGGCTCTGGACGTTCTTGACTCGCTTTGTGCATATTGTTATCCCCCGCATCCTGATACTGTAAGCACCTTTCACAAATGAACTGAAGCCAGAAAACCAATTAGTGAAGTAGACAGCGTTTCGAAAGATTGGGGCGTCCGCCTCCGCTTGGGCGGTTTGGGATGCAATAATTGCATAGAAAAGCCAGTATATAGCAGCATCCCGATCTAAGTTGTGGATTGAATGAAGTTGACTAGCTCAGTATAAGTGCCTTTATATATCAAAACGAAGATCTAGAATGGAATGTTACAGCTCTAGAATTAGCTCTTAGCCATATCCTACCAACCTTAAATGAAGGCGTTTATGGAGCTGTGTATACCTTTCGGGACAACGGGGTGGCCGTTAAAGGGGAATACCTGTTAAATATATAAGGTTTGCTTATATAAGGCAGCAAGCCTGTGCCATATGTTTATATTGACTTCAGAGTGATAGGCCTGTTGCTCCAGATTAGGAAACCATTTAGAGCCACAATTGACCCTTTTTCACCTTATAGACACTTGCCATCTCAGCTCTCATACAGTAGAAGGCAAAATGGATATCGCAAAATTAGTCATATAACGATTATAGCAAGGTCTAATTTTAGACACCTCTAGCTTAGCATAACAAGTGCATTGTACCTCCAAGTACTGTCATCAATGCCATAATCATTCCATATTTGGATCGAGCCTTGCTAGGAGTTTTAGAGATCACTCTTTTTCTGTTCCTTTGCTTCTTGTGGGATGAGGACGGTTCGTGGTCTGCTCTGGATCAGCTCCGTTTTCAATGAGCTGTCGTGCCAGCTCCCGATACAGAGAGGGCTCCAGTAATAACACCTTGCAAGCAAGGTTTGGTTAAAATCCGCGCTAAGGGTAAAGAGATGGGAAATAGACTTTTCGGTCGAATATGGCGATGTGATGGCGTAAATCAATGGTGTATCTCCTTTGCCTATCTTTAGTATTCGGGTTCATTCTTTTGTCCTTTACCAGGTATTCTGTAATATCTGGGAGATCTGAGGACACTTATACCCCTTTCTGATGCTAGAGAAGCACTTTGATCCAGGGCTCGCCACCCACCCACCCACCCACTTAAAGCCTCCAAGTGGGTGGGTGGATAACTAATGAGGCCATTCATAAATGGGTGTACATATGGGTGGATTTGTGGATATATTATATAAGCGGAGTATGACCCTATTTGCAACCTCGCTAGCGCCTACTCAGAATCTGAACCGGAAGCTAAAACCTCACCCTCCTCAACAGTAAAGTCTTTGGAATAAACCTCGTTGTCGCTCTCTAATAAATATAACCTAGCCCTACCGTTGCCTACTATAACAAGGGCAGATTGAACTGGGCTTGGAACTGAGGATTCTGATTACAATGATCAACTAGGGCTGCATTAGTCCTTGACCAACCAACTCCTTCTCGGCTGTTGGTGGCTTGAGAAGACTCTATATACAAATGATCTGCCAGCCCAGACCGCCTGGGTCTCTAGGGTCTGTTTCAAGAAGCGAGGTCTGTATAACCTCACTTTCCAATATTGCCCAATATTGCCTGCATGTCTTGGAAGGTCATGAACAGCCTGCAATGGTCCTTCGTACGGCCGAAGTGCAAGGCGAACTGCATTCTTCAACCGGCACAGAGGTTACACGTGTAACACCGTTGAAGGTTTTACTCAGCGAGAGCCGGCCATGTTTGCCGAAGTAGAACTACAAATAACTACCTGACAGCCGATTCTTCCTCCTTATCCGCTATGGCAGAAATCTGTCCCAGCACGAAATCAATACGCTCGTCGAGGCTGCTGCATGCATCAACAACAATGAAGTTAGAAGCGGGTCGGCACGGATTGGCAACCATAGCACGGAACCGCTCCCGAGCAGCTTCCTTGGCCTCGGCCCCGCCGCCAAACTTGTCGGCGTCTCTGAGCACATCGTCGATAGCGGTACGCTGTACCCTCAGCGGATCGACGCGGGCGCGTAGACGATCATCTAACATAGCTAGGTTATCAGGGTCAGCACGAAGCTCAATATAGCAGTACGTGTACCCGTGCGCCCGAGCCAGCGCGTGGCCGCGGTCGAGGATCTGTGGATAGAGGCAGGGCGTGTCGACGATGACGCTCAGTCCCTGGCGCATGGCGTTCTCGGCAAGTACCCAGTCGAGACCATACGCTATCCTGCCTGCCTCGTCAAAGGAGACACCCGAGTCCAGGAGTAGAGACTTGATGTTGTCATGCGGGATGGCGATGGCGTCGATCCGAGGAGCTAGCAAGTTTGCCGTCGTAGTCTTGCCCGATCCCGGAGCGCCTGACATCTGAATGAATAGCTTGCAGCCCAGACGCTGGTGAGGAGGGATTTGCTGCTGCTCTAGCGCTTTAGTATCTGTCGGTAGGTTAGACATAATAAATCTAAATTTTAGAAGACGAATTAACAGAATAAACACAGGAGGGAGATCAGATATAAGTAAGCGCAGGAAGTAATCATACACATGAAAAAGGTTTCAAAGCAAGTCGTTACCTATTCAAAGTAGGTAAGGGGGTGGTGACGAGTGGGACCGCTACACCGCCACGATAAGTCATCAACGGTTTTCGTACTAAATAGGTAAAGCTCTCCCGTTATCAGAATATCTACCGTGTCGTCGCGTTCAAGAGGGTCTTCTATATACGCGCACGCATCTTCGAATTAGTATTCCTATCTTGGCCCTTTTACAAGCTGTGGCATTCTGATTAAGAATGAATGTATCGCATAATCAAAACCCTGGGTTTCCCAACGACTGTCTTCCCCCTGAAGGTGGATACGAATCTCGAGATGCTGTATTTAAGGCGATCAACACGTGGGCAGCCCCTAGAGGTTGACACAGCATTCGTACGTATAGTACTAGATGGTGCGACCGTTAGTTACCGTTTAATGTTAAAGTTGACCGTTATTATCCGTTTCCCTACCACCCCATGCGCCACAGTCATTTGTTTCTATTAATAGTAGCTTCTTAAATAATACTCACTTTCTTCCACTTAAAAGACATTCTGAATAGAGATATTTGTATGAAAACATTCACCTAGGCATGTTATTTGGGTTAGAATATCTATGCCCTCAATTATGTGGTGAACGCTACAAAAATGGCCGCGATCATTCATCTCATCCAAAATTTCGTTGCGTGAGGCTCATGCGAAGGTCTCCGCCCTATGGGGCAAACATGGTATGGGGGATTCCAGTTTCGGATGCCAGAACCTCCAGCCCTGGAGGCTTCCATACCAACACTTCAACATTTGTATGCAAGATGGTACTCGCCTCGCAGTTGTTGCAACTGGCATTAAATTTCGCTCTGGGAAACGATTCTCCAAAGTAGCGAAGGATTTCGACTCGGCGACAATCCATTTGGTTGTTGCAAAAGGCGATAACTTTCTCTAAAAAGTTCCCCTGCCTTGCTTTCTATGTTTCTCCTTTCTAAGAACCGCATAATATAAGTTTAGACGGTTGAAGCTTTGGGAGAAGCTTTGGGATGTATTGATGGCGAAGCAACGCACATCACATCGGCGTTTGACGAGTTAGATCAGCTTGTGCAAGATAATAAAAAGTAAAATTGATTGCGGCTTGCATTGACAAGTGTCTCACGTGTCGCCAGCGACGTATGAACCTAATTTGCTTTTGGGGGGAGACGAGCGCGTTCGAAAAACAATCTCTGATGCTCGGTCCATGATACGTGAAGGGGAAAAAACGTACCCTAATTCTTAAAACTATAGTCCCAGCGCTGAACGCACCCTCGATATCTTTGATTTCCCTGATGCTTCAACTATCCTGTCTTCCTCGGCCCTCGCGTTAGCTAGCTTTGTTTCTAGTTCAGCTACCCTATTTTCTACCTCAACTCTCTGCTTCTCCACTCTTTCCATTCTATCGTCCACCTTGCCCATCTTTTCATTTACATCCTCCATCTTGGTCTTCATCTCACCAATCTCGTTCTCTACCTCCAAAATTGTAGTCCTTACGTCGGATAATTTCTTGTTTCTCATCGCTGTCCGTCTGCGATTATTTCCTGTTCTTTGCTCCAGCATAATTCTCTCAATGCTGGAAAGTTTTCCCAAGGTATCATTCGCTTTCTTCTTTACTTCTTCAATCTCTTCCTTCGCTTCGCTCATTATATGCCGTCTGAATGAAAATTTATAGAAATCATAGAGTGTCGTTGATGGAATCTCGAGCGATACATCCTCAAAATCTTCGAACTCACCAGCCTGCTCTACGCATATAAAGTCCTTTAGTGAGACAAGTAACTTGCAATGGTCGACAGGTCGACCATTTTCATCAAGAAACTCCTAAGGGGTCATCAGCAGCTTCATAGAGGACTAAAGCATTGGGAGGCTAAAAGATCTGACCATGTTGTCGACTTCAGTGGTCCGCTTCCACCCGCCGCCATCGTGCTGGGCTTTCCAGACCGAAAATGTGGCGCGACACCCACCGCGGTAGATATCATTCATATTTAGACCGATAACCGTTCGGATCGCGCCCTGTTTCCCTTCAATATATCGCGTGGCCCTGTGTGGTAACTTCAGATTGCTCTGAGACCATGCCACCTCGACCACCAAATCAGCATCTGTGCAGTCCTCATTAGTAAAAGAAAGGTCGGGTTCCAGTTGGTCGTCGCGAGGCTCGTTGCATTTCACCCTTGTGGCGAGAGTAGAACTGATCCCACTTGCAATCCTCATGGTTTTCTCTTTGGAGCTATCAACATTGCAAAGTGTTCCATTTGCTATGTTTCCAAGCCATCTGACAATCACGTCGCTCAATTTCCCAGCCATAGCCTCGTGAAACGTCGAAGGCATATGAATCACGAACTGCTTGTCGCCTTTGCAAGGGCGACGTGTATAGTCGAAACTAACATGTCATTAGCCGGTACAGGTTATGATTTCTTGGGTAACCTTACCGGAACTTATCTCCATCGACGTATTTCAGGAGCTCCTGGTTTTCTGGCTTCTTTAATTCCCCCCGCAATAGCTTATAGCCAGAATAGTGAAGGGTCCGTTGAACCAAGTATTTGCCGCCTGGCCCGCCCTTCTTGACCTTATACGTGCACTCCTTGACTTGTTTTATTGTTCGCAGCACTCGCCTTGCATCCGCGGCATCTCGTTGTGCTCGGGCTCCAGAGGCCCGAGCGTTGCTGCTACCAGATGCCAGACTGTAAGTACTTTGAGAAGACACCGAGGCACCTCTGTCAGAGGCACTGCCCAGATCGAAGTCCGGTTCTCCGTCAGATGTTAGGGGGAACAAGTGCCAGGCCGCTGGAGGCACAAACGCCTTCGCTGGTCGAAGCGTGAGAAGCTTTGTTGAGTTGAGATGGGGTAAAAACCGCGCTAAGACCGGACGCTTTCGCGCTGGCCGAAGGGTTGTCGGCGAAGAAGGAGCCGAAGTTGAAGCCTTTCGCTTTGACGAAGTAGGCTCTGATAAAGGCGAAATGGCAGAGGAAGACACTGGTGTGGGACCCGGAAGACTGGACGAAGCGCCGCCTACCTTCTGTGACGCTGCGGGGGGGTTAGTCAATTTAAAATGACTTGTGATGGTGTTAGTCTTGCGATTGTGACTCTCCGACCTGCGGTGCGAGGTCATTTTCACGAAGGAAGGGTTGACATTTGCTGCTTTGAGTCGACTACCGTGCTGTTATGGTTTTATGAGTACTGCCAGCTCGCTTTAGTAAAGACTGAGTGAGGAAGCGGGGTAATGGCAAACACAAACACACACCAAACGCACATATATCCCTTTGTTAATATTGTACAATAGTTTTCCTTTCTTCTTCTTTTTCCTCAAGTAGATTATTTTCTCAATATACTGGGTATAACCTGTCATTGCACACTTGCCCGTATAGCCGCTGTCACACGTAGGCCCCCGTTTAATCTACTTAGGGGCAGTTCAGCCTGGCTTAAAGCAGTAGGCTTCTCAGGTTCCAATCCGGAAACGGATTATGGGGATTCAAGATTGACGTGGTATAATGCCCTATTATTACAGGCCAACCTGTACTTCTTGCTATACCTCTCAATACAAGTCGTCGTGGACTTTTTTTTTTTTTTTTTTTTTTTTTTTTTTCGCGCTCCAACGACTTAACAACCGTTATTAACGGGTGCAAATTGCTTTCGAGCACTAAAAGCATGAGTTTAAGCGTGACATATAATCGGCCCAAACCGAGGGACCTAATTTTGCAGCCTGAAATTAGTGCAGTTTCAAGCTGAACGCTAACTTTTGACAAGCAGCTTGTTGAGTCTGTGCCAATTTGAACCTTGCTGATGTGAAGAATTAACTAAGTAGCGACTATGGGACTCTTGATACTCTATCCGCTAGCATACCTCCTGGGGATCGTCATGATACATTTTAGTGGCACAAGTATATTTCCAATTACCTAACTAAGTCTCTGAGCAATACTGCCCCATAGATTGAACGAGGCTCTGCGCACACTATGCAAGTAGCATAGCCCATTGGCTGAAAGAACTGCGCAAATGATCACTCGTATGTGTCACTTTCGTGTGTGCGAAAGGGAGACTTAACCTCGAGTATTACGAGGGATTAGTTCCTTGTCGAAACTAGCCTAATATGAGCTAGAACAGATATTCTGCGACTGAGATGATTTAGCCCTGTCTATGCGCAAAGGTCCCTCGACAGTCCTACCTCGGATTTCTTTCTATCGTTCTGTTCAAATTTCGGTAAAAATGTTGCAATGAACACGAAGTCTTGGTGACAATTGAGTGGTCAACACCTTTCCAGTTGGAGTGACATTTAATTAGCGACGGACGCAAAGTAATACCTGTTATCACGCGCAATCTTATTCAAATATGAATTCACTAGGCAGTTGAAAGTCATATATGCCCATCACCCTTAGTGCTGGTCTACCATGCCAAGTCTGATGTATATTTGCGATTGAACCGTACGTAGTGGTGGACGAAATTGTGTTTGGTGATTGTTATTTATAGCTACTGTTCCCTTGATCGATACACTGTCAAGAGGGAAGGGAGGAGCTTGGGACCCAGGGAGCTAGCTAACGGACTCTCGACAAGAGGGCATGGCAGACTACCAAGACGAATCAGCGTGACCCTGTTTGTTTAATCACTGTTTGGGGTACCAAAGTTTCATAGAATTCATGGGGTGCTTTGTTTCAAGTTTGGGTAGTCCTTGGCCGTTGTTTTGGAATTTAATAGGGGATTTACTCCATACAGTGCCTCCCTTGCTTCGCTCCCATAGGTATATGAGAAGCAAATAGTCCAGTTCTCGAAAGATTTACCTGACTATAGCCAAGAATCTCCCAGACAATCTCATTTTCGCCGATTTTGGGCTGTTTCTAATATAACATTCCACGATGGTTTTACTTCATTGCTTTCTAGCTTTCCTAATCAGGCTCAGTGTGGCCTCAGCCAGCCATTCCCATCGACCTCTCATACGCGATACAGGATCCAACCATGTATCGTTGCTAGAAATTCCGAAATATGTCGTTCCAGCTGCAGACCGAGAGATAACAGAATGGTTTGCCATTGGTGACTCCTTTTCTACCGGTATAGGTGCAGATGCTCCGGGCGACCTACTCAACGAGGCATGCTACCGTTTCAAAGAGTCATTTCCCAACCAGATGAACCAAGATCCAAGATTACCAGGGAAATTCGCATCCCGAAAGTTCGCCTTTGCATCTTGTCCATCGGCTATCGGTGACCAAATCGACGCGTTGTTGCCCAACACAAACGCGAATTTCCCAAAGCTCGAGAAGCCACAGATTGGAACTGTGAGCCTTTTATGGGATGAAATTGGTCTTGAAGATGTACGATATCCTTGAATTCCAGTGATACTCTACAGTCGTTAACAGTTGCGTTAGGTTTGGAATTCTTGTGTATACCAGTGGGTTGGCAATCGTGTAAGATCTAAAATTTCTTTAATTATGGCCTTTCGTTAGTTAGTCTAACGTGAAATAGACTTGTAATTCGACCGTCACGCATACGCTCGATCTCTTGAATGAAGGCAAAGCTGGTATTACAGGATTTAATATCAGCGAAGTAATACGCAATGATCTGAAGCTGATCCTAAACAAAGGCAGAGCGGCTAATCCTAGCTTCCAATTGTAAGCACTTCCACCATGCGCTTCAATCTATGCAAGTTAGCAAGCGCTGATTATATTCCTTAGATATGTTATGGAGCATCTTCAGCCATGGAATGAAGACAGCAAGCAGTGTAATAATGTCAGCTGGGGACGGCCATATAGAGCTCCAGTTTTTCTCGACCATGATGTTCGATTCAATATGAACTTTCTGGTTTATTAGCAAGTATTCCACCTCGATTACGGGATCGCTGCTCTAGCTAACAATTCTAGTCTAAACGTGGTGACGGAGAAAATTGTCTCAAGTCTATCAGCGGAAATATCTGGCGGGCTATATTATGTCTGGGAATTTAACCCAAAGTTTGAAGGGCATAGATTCTGCGAAGAAGAGAGTGATCTAAGTTATCACATGATGCCCACAGCGGATCGCACTTGGTTCCATCATCATAAGAGCCCCTATGGAGGATTGTTGCCGGTGAAAGAGACTAATCAAAGCAATTTTTTCGACGTGGTTGATTCGATTTTGATCCCAGAAAAAGACGGAAAAACAACAGATGACCAGATCAAGGCGGTCAATGGAAATCTGTCTAAGCTCAACTCAGCATATGACAATATAAGCTCCATGAAAAACGCGTTAATTAACTTAGCACAACAGGACGCCAGGTACAAAGATTTTCCCATGTTGTGGGCGCGAATTATGCACCCGAAGGGTTCGGGCCATAAGGAGATTTCAAACGTCATCATCGATCAGATCTTGGAAAATGTAGGTCCAGTGGACCCGAAATATCCACAGGGCCTTGAGTGCACCCAAACCAACGTGAAGAAGTTCCTCAGACGGGAGGATCTCAGTTCTCGGATCACTGAGTTCTGTAAAACTGCTGCGAATCAGAAGGAACATGACCGCGATAGTGGTTCTATCTCCCGCACGTATTCTCCAGGTACACGATCTGAAGTGAGTCTTAGTATCGAATGGCCCCAAAAGTACAATATTTCAAAAAATATGGAGGCTAGTTGTGTCAACAACATGACGAAGATCAAGGATGGTAAGCAATCCCTTGGTAATGCGTGAAAGATAGAATTATTTCCAAGCATTACGCCCCTATCCCTCGGACTAATTAACATTGGACTAACTTAAATATATAGGGTGCGGTGGCAACGACCCAAAGAACCCGTTGAACTGGAAACGTGGCGGACGACTAGGCGCTGGCTGGGTCAACTACAAAATTGAACCTAAGTTCGATCAGGGTTACACCCCGGGTACTTGTGTGGTCAATTTCCGAGAAAATGATTACTGGGAGGGAGTTAATGGCCCGGGGACAGAGCGAAAGGACGACTTCACTATTGAACAACTGACGATCAAAGACGCCGCGGGAAATATCATTGGAGACGCTGGTTTTGCGCCCAACAAAAAAGACGGCGCATCTATAAGCGCTAGCAATTCAAACGCACTCAATGTGTACTCAAAGCTGCCTGACGTATTGGTCATTACGCCCGAGGCTAGGAATGACTACTACATCCAGTTCGCAATTGGCCCTCAAAACTGGCAAACGACCACCGACACCGGTGGTGCAAATTGTGATAATACTAAGAAATGGGTCTCGTCTGGTTTTAATATCAGAGTAAGTTATCTTTCCTGAGATTCATTTGTTTGGCGAGCTAATGGGATGATAAGTACCGCGACGTAGAATGTACCTTCGAGTGTTAGGGCGAGCACTGCACAACTTCACGACTCTTTGGGAACTTGAATGGGCATATTACTTCAGTTTGAGGTAGACATCAAGTTAATTTAGGTTGTTATTTTTCGCGGGGTGTTGGTGTCTTTCGATCAAGTCACCCTCATACCTTACTTGTGCCTATCATTTGGCTAGTCATCAAGTTGTACCACATAGCTAGAAGTGTTTAACCAAGTCCACTATTTTGGGTACCTATAGACACTAAGTGTCGGTAATCTTGAAGCTATTCTATGGGGGCTGTGATGCATGTGAAATTACTCGCGATTGCTTAACACATAGGTTCGTCGCAGAACATTTTCCTGCATATCACGTCATGAGCTCCATCTCTTATGTCAAGAGGTTACAGCTGCTTCGAGAGATAACACATGTGTTCATAACTTCCATATTTTCCACATCTTGCTTGCTAGCACATAGACAAAGCCGGTTCCCCTCAAATTGTCTAGTCCCATAATTGTCATGATTTCAAGTACAAAGTGAAATGAGTTGGGTATAACAAAGTTAGATATCTGCGTTTCGAACTTCATGCTATTCACAATATAACAATCTATTAGTTCTGCAAAACCTCTTGACTAACTTCTCATTCAAGTATTGCCTGCGTGTCTCTAAAGATCATAAGCAACCTGCAATGACAAGGTGATCTGCGTGTTCAGCTTGTACTCATGTAACATAGTAGGTGCCGATTAGTAGATAGGAATGGAACTAATAGTAGTAGGGCCTTCTAAACGCCTTAGAAGATTATGCAGTAGGATTTGAACACATCTAGTGTCAAGGGTCGGGTGCAGAGTGGTAGAGATTTGACTGAACGCTAGGTATAGGGTAGAATATAACTGAAACCTGACCTTACTCTGATCCTCTACGAGTCTGTCCCTTTTATACCTCATCCTTAGTGTGACCCTTAGTGTTGCCCTACTCGCCATGTGGGACTTTTGACACTTGACATCTAGGTACACATCCCCATCGCGTAGCCTCCATTCTTTGAGACTGCCTGGTCCCCTAGACTCAGTGTACCACGAAGGCTAGATCCTCTCATACCCGCACATTCTGCTTACAAAATAAAACTCGTGATCATTTCGGCAGATGGGAAGCTGGTTGACCTTATCTTCGAACAACTCCATCAACGTTCCATCACCAGCCCATTCGTCTCTGTCAATAACCCTGTCAAATAGCATCAAAGCCACAGCCGCCACTGTGCCACCTCGTTGAAGGTAGTTTTTGGTTGCTGGTGGCCACTCGCTGACTTCCTCTTCGAAGAATTTAAGGACAGTCATTGTGTCGGGTAGGTATTTCTTCCTGAGACAGCCAGCAAAGTGGCTACACATATTGATGAACCCCTCTCTCATTGATTTGTTGGTTTTGAGGTTTTCCCTGACTGCACGAGGGAGATAATGCAATACATCATCGTTGAGCGTGACCCAATCAGCACCATCGGGATCTGGTCTAGGAAATATTCGTAATATATCATACTGAGTCTCAGCTTCAGAGAGTAGTGCAAATCGCATCCTGGGACTTAGAAATCCACCAATGCACTGCCCACAGGTACAGCCGTGCTTGAGCCGTAGTGTGCTGCGAATCAAGTTAGCTTCGGGGGTTCTTCTAGCCACTTCATCTGTTGCTGACGAAATCGCCGATATCGTCCGGTCTGAGAGCTTGGTGAGATCAAATATTTCCGTGCCTGCCAGAGTGGCAAGGCGCGCAGTGTCCGACTGGCAGAAGCCTGCAAAGCTGTCTCCCAAGACTACTCGCCATCTTCTCTGGTCCTCTAGATTGCTCTGCAGTGCTTCCAGAGGCGTGTAACCTTTGAAATTACGTCGTTCTGCTAGATGGGGATTTTGGGACATGAGGTATGAAACTGGTTCTGCTTTTCTGCCTATTGCGGCTACATGAAGGATTGTATTACCAGCTTCGTCGACATGCATCAGCAAGGGTGCGTTTTCCTCTACAGAAAACACCTCTTCCAATTGATTGATGCAATCTACCCCAGAGATTGAAGGGTCAGACAAGGAACTCCAGATGTTACGTATTGGTTCAGGAACTTCAGGCGTCGTTTCCTGCCCTGACTGTTCTGGGCCATCCCAATCTTGTGCTTCAGCTAATTGACGTGAAGGATGGTCCTTGTCATTAGTAAAGGCCAGCCATTCTGATGTCCCTACTCTCCTGAAACCTAATGATCGAAAGAGAAAGGTTAGCTCTTTCGATTGCTCGCGAATGGCGCTCGAATCCAGCTCTTCGTCGTCACGGCTAGGGTCTAGCGCGAGCCGCATAGGATTGGCAAAGGCAAAGAAGCTCCTAGATTTTCGTCGCGCCTTGCCCAATATTCCCTGAACGAGCTTAGTTCCGACATCATGGTGACGACAACGAGGTTCAATATTGATGGTTTCGATCACGAGAATGTCGCCGTCATCAAGCTCGTGGCCCCAGACACCAGATCCTTTCAGAACCTCGTGTTCGCGATACTCGCGGTTCAAGCGACCATATCTATCGAAAAGCTCAAATGCGAGCGAGGAATTTTCTTTGCTGATCTCATCCATCTCAGCCCAAAACGTACATCTGATTTCATCGCGCCTGATCAGCTTGGTGTCACAGCTAGCGACCCGATTCTGGCTCATACTAGCGAAGCCATTGATTTGCTTCAGCCATTTCGGCTCATCGGAAGTGTAGAATAGCGACAGAAGAATATCATTGTTCCCTTCCTGTTCATCACCCTGAGGATCAGTTTCGACGGCGGTTTGCGCTTGATCACTGTACTGTTGTGCTAGCGAAGCTCCAGCGACGGCGCTATTGGGGCAGTGAGAAATCTTGGCGACTTTGGCGTGTGCACCACCGAGGCTTGCGCCTGAGTTGCGATGTCGCTTGCCAGCACCCATGATGGCAAAAGTGAACTCAAAGAATGTAGATAGTAGGTATGCAGAACCTATGGTTGGAAATGCCGAGAGGATGTTTGGAAACTGGCTAGTATGTAGGTGACTACCTCAAATATGTACCTACTTCGTAGATAAGTAGGAGGTGACCATCTCAATAAAAAGGACCTTCCCAGGCAAGAAGGGCATATCAGAGTATTATCCTTGCATTATTCAGACATGAACCTCTCCAAGTCTGCCAAGATACTTTAGGCCACTTGCAGCCACCCACGTCCTTGGCGAAAGTAAAGCTATGTGATTGGATACATGGGTCTGAATGGTGTCAGCAGGTCAGCCTATTATATGCGCATGAAACCAACAGTTAGGCAAAGGAAGTCCTGGAATAGACCCCAAATAGACCAGGTCCATCGAGTAACAATAGGTGCTACCTACATTGCGTTTCATACATATTTTGGTTCTAAACAGGGTAGGAACTATGAAAACAGATAGAAATCACCCGCAACGGCCTGGGATTGCACATTTAGCGGAAAGTCACTGCAGTTTAACCTTGCTCCGAAGAAAGGTACCCAGCTAGCGCTCTAGATAGCAGTTGGATAGCGCGCAGGGACTGATGATATCTAGCTTGAACGTATCTCTTGCTTAGAACTCTTCATCACAGGAAGGGAACTCATATATCTTCGGAAACATACCACTGCTGTTACACGCGTACAAGCTGAACATGCAGTACGCCTTGCGCTTCGGCCGTACGAAAGGCCATTGCAGGCCGTTCATGATCTCCAGAGACATGAAGGGAATATTGAAAGTGAGGTTATACAGACCTCGCTTTATGAAACAAGCTAATGAGACCTAGGCGGCCAGGTCTGTCAGACCAGTTGTCTGAATAGCTTCAATTCCAAGCCCAGTTCTCTGCCCTTGTTTTAACTGCACCTTTCTATAAATTCATTTCAATCTATTTGACCAACTGTTCTCGCTTGGAGGTTCCAATCGATTCTTATTAATAAGTAAATCCGTCTATATATGTGTATTATCATTCAAGACATCCTAGCCTAGCTACTGACGTAGGCATTTCATGATAGTGTACCAAGAGCAGTAGCACATAGATATGGAGGTAATAAATCAATATTTAATCTAGCCAAACTGTAGTTTCAAAACAGGTTAACAGTTTGCACCTTATTCCACTCACTAGAAATCACATGCTGATACAAGCCAATGCGTTGAAAAGTCATGCTGTCAGCAGTCTCCACGTACCGCAGTAGCAGGGAGGCCTTGCTAGGAAGGTCTTCACTTCCGCTGAGCGTTAACATATCAAGACACCAGATATTGTCTAGATCATTTTCCAGAGCGCCCACATCCTCAGCAAGATCCATGAAGACATACGGCGTCATACGTAGAGTGCCCTCCAAGCTCTTCTTATAACTCTCGTCGTCCTTGAGCTTCCCAAGTGGCCCCTCGATTGTGATACTCCCCGTGACACGCGTCTGTGCAAGATCCGACTTCGCGTCAAAAGAGGCTACTTTGGCTTTCCATTGAATCTCTCCTTCTATTTCACTGATATTATTCACAACACGATGCTCTTCGGTTTCGGGTATGACAGAGGCCCAGCTCCATGTTGGGAAACTACTCGTCCTAGCATTCGGTGATGGCATTTCCATGAGCCAGAGCAGGCTTGCCAGAGTGTTTTCACCTTTCCAGATCCCGCCAATGAATTCATGTCCTGAAATTCTCTGCATAATCTGTCCGAGGCCGAGGATGGCAGTGATCCGATCTGAGGGTTTGGTAATTGAGCGACTGCTGTAAGTCTCGAGTAGCCGACAATACGTAGCGAAGGCTATCTTCGAGGCAGAAGCACTGGAACCAGGTAGTGCGCTGTCTGTCAAGGCCTTGGTATTCTCTGAATTGGAGATCATGTGGCTATGAAAATATTGCTTGATCTTGAATCTGTCAGGGAATTGAAACCCGTTTCGGATTCCATCGGGGTCATGCTCAGAGGCACTGGTCTCTAGACATTCCCAGAGGATCGCGCCGTGTCCATAGTATAAGAGCCGCTTACTGAGAATCTGCTCTTGCAGTGTCCAAGCTCGTGTCTCGATTGGGGTACTCTGTGCTCCAATGTACGCATAACCAATGTAGCCGAAGTTGGCATCAGGATAGACCGCAAGATAAGAAAGAGGGTAGTTCGAGTGGACGATTGCAAGATCTATGTCTCTGATAGGTGTCTTCGGCTTCGATCGGTCTCTTCTGGGAAGTCGTATGTGAAGCTGTTGGGGGTTAAAGAAACCGTCTGGGTGTGCACGAAATAGTCCGTCATCGGAGCTTTTGCCGACAGTAGTCGTGATTGTTAAAGTGGCATTAGCATAGACTTGAGTCATGCGGACTGCCTCACGCGCCCAATCCTCGTCGTCATCTTGGATGATACATAGAGCGTCAATCCAAATGTACCGAAACCCAAGAGAGCGGGTAGCATGGATGGCGTCGACTAGGGTGCGCGGTAGTCCTTGAGGCGGAATTGCTTCATAATATCTTGTGAGGTTGGCTGTCGTTGTCTGATGCGCACTTGAAGAGGTACCCCAACAATATGATAAAGCGCAGTACCTATCGTGAGCTCCTTTACTCTCCAAAAGAAACGGATCCCGACTATCATCGCCGACATCAATAACACGAGTGGGAAGAGGACCGGAGGCAGAGCCGCAAGATTGATGGTTAGTGATGCAGTTATATAGCCAGGTTTTAGCGACCTGGAAAGAACTCAAAGATGACGTTCCATTTTCGTAGTCATCAATTGAAGGAGATTCTTTAATTGTCGTTTCTTCTTCCCTGTTAGCATGCCCATAGATACAGCGAGTGGTAACCTACCGTTGAGATAGCTCAGTTCAAGCCCAGCTGCAAGGTTGCCGACAGTAATAATGATCCTTTTGCGAAGATGAAAATGTATAATGACGCCTGGGGTTGTCGGAAGTTGGAGGTACTTAGTTAGCATAAGGGTGACAGAAGAGCGGTGGTTTTTGACGAAATTTAATGATTGCAGAAGTAAGCGGCAGAGACGACAGCCTGATTTGGCAGACGACACAAGGTTCTCCAAGCTATTATGATGCTTAAAGCAGTCTGTCGATGATGCACTGGCGCCCTCATCTAAGCAGCTACACGATGGGTGAGAGCTGTGCGTTTGATACCGAAAGCAGGGAGTACAAAAGGTATCCTCTGCAGCCTCAATATTGATGCTTTCAGCAATCGAAGAAACCCGAGTGAAGAAATCGCGTATCAGTTCATTTGAGCGTATCCCATTCTTTCTGTCGTGTGCCATGGCTATACATTGGCTGATGTCACAGGCTGCAAGCACGGAAACGAACAAGGAGTAACAAGATTGTGGTGGAAACCAGTCACCATGTGATGCAAATTGCAAAAGGGCTTGGGCCGCCTCTTTGCGTTTCTCTTGACTGCAATATTCTGTCTCTGGAGCAGAAGAGAACCATGCTCCTAACTCAACAAGTGTATCAATCACGTCAACTTGGCGATCAATCAGTGCTAGGTCCAGGGGTCGCCAGCCATGGGAAACTTGATTCAGGTCAACGCCCGCACGGGCTAGGATTCGAATCATTCGAGTATCGCCATTCACGAGCGATTCATGGATAGGCATGACACACGTATCTACACCCGTTAGATCATCGTGATCCCCTATTTCATTACCAGCGGTTTGTCCCGTGCTTGGCATGCTAGGGTTAGCACCGTGGGCAAGGAGCAACTCAACGCCCTCATAATACTGGAGGCGGGCTGCTTCTTGAAGCGGCGTCCGTCCTAGGTAGTTCCTGAAATCAACGCTCGCGCCATGGCCAAGTAGAAAGGTAATGCCATCGTGTTGCTTCGTAGCTATCATCCGATGCAGTGGCGTATTCCAATGCGGCCATGCATTTATGTAGCCCGTCGCAATTTTGAGCTCACCCATTGACCATTGTGTATCGGGTGAGCCACCGCTTTTGAGGAATTCAGTGAGCCCAATGACATCTTTTGGGCCGGGGGAGCGGAATGATTCGTGCTGAGACATCGCGATGAATTTGATCTCTACGCAATCGGGCAGCGTCGATCTTGATACAACCATGGTCATTCTTAGGGCCGCTGAAGACAGTGGGCATCAACAAGCTACCTACAGTAGGTAGGTAGTTACGTCAGCAGGGGCCCAGGAGTGGTTCTATAGCCTAGGTGCTATACTATAGGTAACTATCCTGATTAAGAAGCTAAAAGGGCTGGCAATACGAGGTGAGTTTGAATGCCAGTAAAGTATAATTTGAATAGCAATAAAATTAACTAAGAGCTCTGTTTCTCTATCTTCTCGTATATGTAGATTGAAGGCAACTACTTACAACAATACGAGGGATAGCGTGTGCTCATGCTAGTTATGTTAATTACGGTATTGGTCTCACCAACGTTCATTATGCATTAGACTAAAATTGCAGTGAACCCTATAGGGCTGAACATCAATGGTAAATACTAGTAGGGGTAAATATGCAAATTCCGAATGAGGTCTAGCCCAGAGTATAACCTAGATACTTTGTGTGCGAAAGAGTATGTTGTGATGGTGGTTGCTGCATAGAGCCTATGCAAGGGCCAATATAAGACATAAGACAGCATCTAGATCAACACTTCGGCTATCTAGCGTACCTAGGTAGGCGGGATAACTATCTTCAACCACAGTTGGGTTTCTTAAGAGACGTACTCATTATGCATCGTCTTATGAGTTATGGTTACTGTCGGGTGCTGAGTCAGCATAGTCCGCTGTATTTCTCACGGACCAAGACGCGAAGTTCCCTATAATTACAGCACTTGTTCGATTTGGATTATTATGAGAAGTTATTCGCATGCAGACTCTATACACAGACTTCCAACATGCAAGGTATTCAAGTAATTACAGCAGCCAATCCACAGCACTGATTTAACATGGGGATCCGTTCACTCAATTCCACAGTTCGGATATTTGACAGCAATTCGCGTGTTTATCGTCTCCAGCGCAACGTCGCGATCACTGAGGAGCATCATCTCGCAGTGCTTGGTGTGATCATAGCTTCCAATATACCCATCAATGGCGCTCTTCCCCAAGTCGCCCAATATAGCGCGGTGCATCTTCTTCCACATGGTGGTGCAGTGAGCGACATGATACTCCCAGTTGACATATAAGCCTGTGTGCTCGCCCGTCATGATCTGTTCATAGCTGAGCGGGTGCTGCTTATCCGGGTCCACGAACCATTCGAGCTTGTGATTTGCGCGAAATTCCTCTGCTAGCTCGGTGTCGTAGCACGCATCTGGCAGCCAGCAGAATGATATCACGTCGAAGTGACACCCCCGCGCAACCGCCTCTGCGGGACTGCTTCCACATGGGTGTTCCATGACTATCACGGGTCGGCCTGGGTCTGATGTGCTGCCGTGATGGAGCCCTGCAATCCAGACTGTCGCGGCGCCCGAGAGCGACGAGAATATGAATGTCATCGCAACGAATAGAAGGCGACGCGACCATACCCGGGAGGCTATCCGCCGTTCAAGGCCGTTCCGCTCTCCTTTCTGATTTTTGTTCATCAGCGATTGGGACTGCTCGTCGTCTTCTGCAGCCTGGACCTGAGCTTTGCGGTCTCGTCCGCGCGCCCACGAGGGAAGGAAATAGGATGGATACTGAGATTTCAGGCGAAAGGATCTGGATTCCATGATAAAACCGCTCAACAAAATCCAGACGATGAGATCTTACTACTGAGGATGAACCGTAGCCAATTTAGGGAGATAAAGCTTGATAGGTAGTTGAGATATCCAGCTGTCCTTTGCACACCCCTATCATCTAGCATTTGCTATTACAGGTCATCGCTATGCGAAAAGACGATCAGGTGGAAAACACCATGTCGGGTCAGCCGTCGTGGCGAGCCACTGTGTGCACAGTCGGGAAAATACTGTTTGGGTAACACGGATATCTTCGGCGGCGGCGGCACAGGCACGGCGCGGAAGTGAGTCGGATTACTGTGCGTGTCGCTGACCTTGGGTATGGAGTATTTCTGTCCTGCATACCGCGTGCCGAGACTCAGCGATGACATGTGCATATCTCTCAGCATTCGCACTTTGATTCCTGTCAATGTGATGAAGATCAACACAGACACATATGCAAGCCAGAAGTGATTTGAGTGGTGTTGAACCAAATCGGATGAATTGATACGAAAATAGCGTAGGCACCATCATAGGGGCATGGATACTCAGAGAAAGAGTGATGAAAGTATTGATAGTACGTACAGTTTGATCTTGATCCTTTCTGTATCGCTGAATCTTTAAAAAAGCTGGGCTATCTAGATATATAATGTTTGATACCTGTTAATAGTGGACTGAATATACGTCGTATAATATGTCGAGTCTAGTGGGGAAATACTTCTCCCGACATCAACCACCATGCTCCTGTGCATAACCCCAAAGACTGTCCCAGTTCGTGCATTTGTGGGGATAGTACAACCCATCTACCACCGACAGTCCCGTATTTTCATTGACAAATTCAAGAGAAACATCCCCAGCGCATTGTACGCTCTGGCGAAGGTAGTCAAAGCAGTGTGCATAGTGCCACATACCTTGGGTTGCTTGTTCGTATGTTGGGTTATGAACATCCTCTGGCCAAGTCTTGAGTAGCTCTTCCCTATCAACCTTATCAAACAGCATATTCCACATGAGCATCCTCAGTGCACCCTTTAAATCGGTAAGAACTAGAGTATGAGACGACTGGTGACAAAAGCGACGCACTCACTAGGCAATGAAGTTGATGGAAGACTGAAAGTCCTGCTTTTGAGTCAGGGTAGAGTCGCGCCGTCTCATTGTCAAGCCGTATAAAGCCCTCGCCTTCGTGGAACGCTTTGTTATAATGATTCGAAAAGTGTTACCATGATTATGGATGGAATATGATTACTCACGGCCATGTAAAGCACCCCAAGCCTCATTACTCTCGTCTGTTGGCAGTGACAGAAATACAGAATCGACAACAAACATCTTGATTTCTTTAGGAACTAGGAAAACTTAGTCAAACGAAACGACGCATGAGTCCTCAGACGAGAGCAAACGCACGCACAGTCTGGGAGGGGAGAGTGTAGCAACGACTTCGGCCTTGTCCAGCTTTGCTTCTGACCCGTATGCTGCACCACCAGCGTACCAACAAGGGCGAGAACTAGCGCGAAATTGACCAGTAGTGAAGTGAGGAAACGTCTATTAGTTTGACGTTTTCGCTGTGCAGTAGGAGACAGCAATACTTTCTTGTCCTCGTGCTCACCCTCCTCAGAGCTGCGACGAGAAGAGGCGGCATCTTCTCCCTGATGCAGAGATGAGCGTGATGACCAAAACACCTTGTTAGAGGCAAAGGGCCCTGCGGAGAAAAAATGCATTAATACCAAAATCCATAGAAGATTAAAAAGCTTTAGAGAGCTTCAAAGTTAGAGTCAATTAGCCAAAGGGTTTGAGGCGTAGTTCTCTAGTATGCAGGGCAAGGAAGAAGATGACTAGGAAAATAGAGGAAGGGTGTTGAGCTCATTTTGGGATTCCATGGGCCTATTCAGCGTTTCCTGGGATAGGCTCATTGATACGCGCGGGTGTCAGTCGAACAGGCGGGACGGCAAATGCATATGTGACACGGCGGTAAGTCTTACATGTTTATCAGTATTGATAAAATGCGAAAGTTCAACACTAATGCGCTATCCGACGAAATGACCGCCCACTGATTCGTCAAGCTCTCATTGATGGGCATATGACTTTCGAGTCACCTGGAGTCATACCTTCTTATCCATTTCTCTTTCTGCTCATGTTGAGACTCTCATCCACATCACATCCTGCCGCACTTTGCTTATCACATGGTATTCACTCCTGACCAGTTCCTTGACACATAGGAGGAGGAATCATGTCGCATCGCTTTCCATATTCCGAGAATGATGAAGATAATAATGTGAACTCGAGGCCATGGGATCGCCTACTGGCAAAGAGTGTTCGTTTCGAGCGCAAGACTTCCCTTAATCGCTGGGTTCTATGGGGCAGCGTTATCATAGTGACAACCGTATTTTTCGCTGTGTTCGTGATAATAGCATTCTACTTGTGGCGAACCCAAAACAATATCTGTCTTCTCGGCAATGAAAGTGAGTTAAATTTCCCGGTTTGCAAATGTTGGAAACATGCTCAGGCTTCAGAAGGGATCTTCACGGATATCCCGATAGTATATGAATATAAGCGCTTCCAGCGTGCCGGGTTTCACGATACCAAGCACAAAGATCTTACCCTCTACGAGGGAAAGCCGAACAAACATAATAATGCAGCATGGGAGCATCTGCTTGAAGGTAAGTTATCTACTTCCCATGATCGTATTCCTCTCTGATCCTGACCTCCTCATCAGTCGGAGTTGTAGCCATCTCACGAGAAGAAAACGAAAGACTCAAGAATGGCACTGCGACAACGCCAGCCAATTCGAATGAGTACATGGTGGAACTTGAATTATTTCATCAACTCCATTGCTTGGTAAGTTATAACGGAACCATGAAGCCACAGTATTATTCATAGCCCACGATTATAGAAATGGATCCGCGACCAGCTCTGGGAACTGGAGGAGGTAGTCTCTAGTCGCAAGAAACTCGGCGAGTTCTCTCAACGAACAGATCATAATGGTATGTAAGCTCCATGTAGGGCAAGCCAGATGATTGACAGGTTTCAAGACCATTGCATCGACTACCTTCGACAATCTATCATGTGCCACGGCGATGTAACTCCCATCACTTTTGAGTGGAACTCTGAGATTAACAACTATCTGGGTCATCATAGCACAGAGCACCAATGTAGAGATTTTAATCAGATTTTCAATTGGGCCAAGGGACGAGGAAGAACAGGATTGATGGCTGACGGGGCACATCAAAATGTAGAGCTTGAGAGGCCCGAAATGTACGATTAATAACGTTTTAACAAGCAAATCATGAACAGCTTCAGTGTAGTTCATTGGTTTCATCAAAGCTCATATTGCACTATGGGGCATTCCGGTGCTAAGGACAGTCTGTCTATACTAGTGATACCGAGAAATTTTGAGCTGGGTACTTTCTAAATTCAATATACAATGAAAAGAACAATAAATCACTGTACCGTTGCTTCTGTCGTGAGTACAATCTGACAACGCACTTCGTTTGATTACAAGAGCAAAAATGAGTGCCGTACTCTCAGTTGCAGGCTCCATTTGGGGACGGTGTGGGGGGTAACGCGGTGTCACCTTCGTCATGAGACTGTAAGCGGGCCATGACGGGCGTGTCGCCGAGATCAAGGGTCATATGCGACTCGCTCCTCACAAAATGCAGCTTACGTGGGATAGGCGATTCGTGGCGAATTGGTCGAGGGCGGGATGGCAGTGTAGTTCAATTTCGAGACCGAATTGTCCAATATTCCGCCGCGCCAAAGTCGAAGGAATATGGGCACTTTTGGTGGACTTCCTTTCAAGCTCACAAAATTGCTCCTACTACCACGCGCGATGCACACAGTCGATATGTTTGAATGACCGAAGGCATTAAGTTTCCAATTGAGTATGAATATATATATTCGAGTCGGCGGACCTAAGCAGGCGACACCACACAACCAGCACCATCACATAGTCTCAACACCTTATCACATAATCTGAACAATCAGAGAGTTTAAATCTTGAATTAACCAACTTTCCACCTCATAAAAATGCAGCTCATCAAGTTCCTCGTCACTTTCGCCGCTGCAGTTTCGGCCACCCCACCCAGTGCGCTCCCCGCCGATAGTCTCACAGACGACGCTGCTCCCGACACCTTCAAGAGTGAAACCTATAACTGGATCAAGCGCGAAGTCTCACCGGCTCATGCTAGGGAATTTAGGCGTGAGTCTCACAACTGGATTAACCGTGAGGCTGAAAAGTCCGACTACTAAATACGCTTGGAAAGGTGAGTATATGCTGACTGGAAAGTAACAGATTCCATGTTTACTAATTGAGAAAGGCTAATTAGAGTAGCCCCGTTCATGGCTTCAATGCGAATGCGAATGTGGCAGTTCATCGCGGCAAAGGAATTCGTGATTGCTGTGATGTATTACGAGGCTACACCTAATGCTATGTCTCACTAGAACTTGTGATGGTTTCTTGGGGTTGATTGAGCAACGGAGGCCGGAAGCGATCACACATTCATTCAGCAAACTTGCAATACATTCATTCAAAACTCTTGTTCCTGTGCCCAATGTGATCTATCATGAGAGAGTATTTAATGAGTACGTAGGCAGTAATTGGTGTTAAGTGTTTGGTTGACGTTGCGTTTTGCTAGAACGACACGCTAGTCCCCGACACTTGAAGAAGTCCCTTGTAGGACTACAACATCACGACTGAAGTAGAATATGGACAGCGTCATTAGACAAAAAACTTTGATCTTACATCAACTGTATTGTTTTTACGGCTAGAGACCAACGCGGAGTACTTCGTGCGCGCGTGTTATCATGCCGTGTCCGTTGGCCCCGCCATGCGGGTTCGTGTTCGGCTGGTTGGTGTGAGGGTATTCGGAGGTCGTCCCCTTACGAGGGAGGGCCGCTGGGGTAGTCGTTGACGGTTCGTGCGAGCGACGAGCCGTGGTCGTTCGACGTCGTATTCGCCGCGTTCATTGGATCGCGCACAGCCTTCTCGAGCGTGTGGGCGCTCCCGTAACCAGAATACGACTCCTCGTCGTCGCTACAGTCGTTGAATCTCATGGCGAGATGGCGAGGTTTGCGTGGTTTTTCGCGGTAAAGCTCCTCGAGTGTAATATCTGAGGGGGGGGGGGGGGGGGGGGGGGGGGGGGGGGGGGGGGGGGGGGGGGGGGGGGGGGGGGGGGGGGGGGGGGGGGGGGGGGGC